>NW_027526422.1:74571112-74887364 GCF_048455015.1 Haemaphysalis longicornis | reverse complement strand
TACCTTCCCTATCATTTTATCTCTTCCCCAACCTTATGCGGCCAACAGCCGTCCTTATAACAAACCTTATGCCTTTTGATTCGGGCACGCGCACGAATTTGAATTTTTTCTGTTATGTCTCAAAATCCCCCGACCTCCCTGGTAGACATCGTCTGGACCCCGGCGCACACTGGGTTGGGAGGAAATGAGGTAGCGCACAACGCAGCACGAGGATTCACTATCCGTGCCGGTGCAAGCCTCGTCCCTATACCACGGCGCCAGGTCAGCCAGGGATCAGTTAATCACGTACCATGATGTCACTACGCATTACCGCCTCGCTCGCCATCGATATCCTCCTGCCCACTCTGAGCTAACTAACCATCAGGGGCGCTTATGGCGGCTCCTGCAGACGCACTCCTTGGCCTGCCGAGCACTACTGCATCGCATTCACCCCTCGCAATTCCCTCGCCCAACTGTCCACTCTGTGGGGACCCAGCCGCGCTAGTCCATTCTATTTGGGCCTGTCCTCAAGACGCCTTTCCCTCCATAATTAATGAAGAGCAGTGGGAGGGAGCGCTGGGCAGCTCGGACCCAGAGGTCCAGATACTTCTGGTCACCCGCGCTGACAACGTCGCCGCCGGCCTCAAACCGGCGACCACTCCTCCGCTCCCATAAACCCCCCTTAAGCCTCAATAAAGTGATCTCTCTCTCTCTCTCTCTCTCTCTCTCTCTCTCTCTCTCTCTCTCTCTCTCTCTCTCTCTCTCTCTCTCTCTCTCTCTCTCTCTCTCTCTCTGTTATGTCCAACAGCGTGGAACTATGGCCAGTATTTGGTTATCCTACCGCAGTTTTTGGACCGAATAATTCCAAGAACAATGAGTAAGCTCTCCTGGTACTACCGACAAACTTCACGACCCATCTAAAAAAATAATTCTGACCGCTGCAATGCAAAGACACAAACTGACATCTGAAAACGGCCAAAAGCATGTTTTCGATCAGTCAGTCCGCCGCTCGTCGAAGTAGCAGAGTGAACTTGCCAGCTCTGGCCTGAATAGGCAGCTATGGCTGACTGAAAGGGCAAAGGTAACGGGTAGAACCAACGGAGTCCTGGACTAAGGACCCCGCCTATCTACCAGCTCTTCGCTCGAATGAAGTCTTTCCTCCTCCTCATCCTTCTCCTCATCATCATCATCCCCATCATCATCCTCTTCCACAGTATTTCGGCTAAGCAAATCTTGATTAATTGATTGTAGGGCTTAACGCGCCGACGCAACGCAGGTGATGAGGCGCGCCGTAGTGGAGGGCTCCGGATTAATTTTGACCACCTGGGGATCTTTAACGTGCGCCGAAACCTCGTACACACGGGTGTTTTTGCTTTTCGCCTCCATCAGAAAAGCGGCCGCTGTGGCCGGGAACCTAACCCACGACCTCGTGCTCTTAGGGCTAAGCAAATCTAAGGCTAAGACTAAAGCTAAGGCTAAATCTAAGGCTAAGAGTAAGCAAATCTAGTGCTAAGCAACGCAAAATGCCTTAGGGTTGAGCAAATCTTTGCTCTGCGGCTTACTCGTCAGTTTTGTCCGTTACAACGCGCCGACTTGGAGTTAGCTCTGATTGGCTGAAGGTAGGCGACAGGGATGTGTCACAGGACAAGTGCTTTGGCTCGTTTGTGTCAGGGAGGAAAGAAGAATGCTGTGCACACCAAGCTGGAACTACGTCACGACTTCAAACGCACCAAAAACGGACGTTTTTGGAACGCACACAGCTCTGAACTCCGGCTATGGCCTCTGTTCCTGCTTTTCTTCGACAGTTAAGCTTACGGCACGGTCATTCAGTTGCGAGGTTGTGTGCGTTTTTCAATGCAACCCTGTTTGACCCACACTTGCGATGTCTGAACCATTTGGGAAGCATGCAGTTCTGTTTATTTTAACATGGACACTTACACGACCTTCTCTCTTGACAGTTCTTTCAACGCATCCTCTTGGGTGTCGCCATGGTTGCAAATCTGAAATCACATTGGTAGGGCCGTTTATGTAGCTTACTTTAAAATGCAACAAAAAAAAATCTAAAGCCAGAGGAAAAAAATATCCCCATAACTTTCTTTGCCTAAGGAATTCGAAGAATCTTTCAGATCACAACGTGAGTTTACAATAGCTTAAAAACTACAAGTTAATCGTGCTGAGCTTTATTTGGTGGCAAAAATATTTCCCTAATCAATTCCTTCAATTAGCTTATGCTTTTTGTGGGACCCTGTAATTCGACGTACTTGCCAGGACGCAGGAACCATTGCGACAGGCTCCCGTCCTCTTGATGTATGTCTTATTGTTATCCTTTTCGGTCACGAGCTGAATGGAAATAAAACGTCATGTCATCGTTTTTTTTTTTTTTTCACGCTAAAAGCTTCGATTGCGAAGAAAATGGTTCATGCAAGGATGAGAAATCTCACCGCGCACGGTCTTCCATCGTCCAGCTTCGTCTCGTTCCAGGTTTTATTTATAGGTTCTAAACAGTTTGCGATGCAGCCAACCGCCACTCGAAGCTACGTAATGTTAACAAAAGGGAAACGCAATTCCTTTTTAAAAAGGAAAATATTATTAAGCTTATTTAAATTAAGGGTTTATCCAAAGGGCTATGAAGACAAAATACAGGCTTGGTACATTAAGAGGTCTGCTTTTCCCCAATAACCATAATAATAATTTAATTGTTAACTTACAATAAATACTCTAGACGTTAGGGAAAACAGACTATGCAGGGACGACTCCTAAGCCACTCCCCTTTTATGACGTCTTCGTGACGTCACAGACTACTGTTTGCGTAACTTCCGGTCGTTGATCAAAGATACCGCCAAGAAACATGACACTAGGCAATTGCAATAGGGCCTCCTGTTTTGTTTGACGGTATCACCATAGAGAAATAAAAACTTTCTTTCTCTATGGTATCACTCGAATCCTAATGTGCCGTTAACTCGGTGATAACATAGTGTTTCGTCTACTGCGTCACTGCTGCCGATATTGCGTCAATGCCGACAGCGTGTAAGGCGAGATTTGATGGTCTTTCCTTTTGCATACAAAAAAGAGGCATGTTTCGTGGGTGGAATACATCTCCGTGAGTTACCAGAGGCTAATTATTTCAAACTGAACGAGGTTGAATTTGCTCTTCGTGGCTCCTTTATACGCCTACATTCGGGCATTTAAAGGCACATAAAGCTCGCCGCACGGGCCGTAGTGTTTCACAAGGCGCCAGCATATATGCTTGGCTGCTCCACTGTGACACACGTAATGCCCTTTGACGGACTGAACACGCACGAGCGTGGGGAGAAGGAAAAAAATGTGGTTGTTCCCTCTTCCATAGGAACCGGTAAAACACGAAAGAGAAATGTGCCTTCACAGGAGCAGTTGAATGTTCATTGTGCATCGATATGAACTTGCACGTCGCTATTTATATTTAGTCGGTATGGCATCGTTAGACGTATCAACGTTAGACATTGGATTGTAGGCGTCGGAGCATTGCGTAAATCCGACTGAAACTACGGGCACTCGCAAACCGTCAGTGCGAACGACACCAAACGGGTTGTCAGCGAATCGTTTGGTGAACACACGGAGCAGCGGACCGTGTCACGAGCGCGACATCCGCGATTCGGCTTCTCCGCAGCTTACGCTGCGCGTCCCCCGTACACGTAGGTGCTGGCATCGAGGCTCCAACTGTCGGCGCTCATTAGCGTCATAATGCACTACTTGCTTCGCATCTCCTAGATGGCAGCACCATCTGAAAGGAAGGCTGTAAGGCGCGTTTGTCGTCCTATTCACGCGTCTGTCCATAGCGCAGTCGGGAGCGCGTTTCGTACCTCCCGTTGCGGCGAAAGAGTTCGTGGCTCGAATCCCGGCGCCGCTGCGTCAGTCGAAGTTCTTCTGGCGATGTCATTTCCGTGGCGGATATGACGTCAGTGAGATCTGGTGGACCCCGGCATAAAACACTTCCGCATTAAAAACGTTTATTGGAGTCTTAATTGAAGAGAAGGAAAAGACAGGAAAGGGAACAGAAGAAAAGAATCGTGGGTAGCATCTCCCCATTTCAGAAGGCCGTGGGCTCCCGCCGCAGCTCGACCCGATTGACCGGGAATTCCTGGTCATCAAGCCGCGAGCTGGAATCCCCGCATTCCCACTGCTCTCGGGAAGGGGAAAGAACAGGGCTTGTGTGGTGAGTGCATTCCCGTTCGAGGAGGTGGTATGTAGACCCCGGCTTGTCCCAGGCAGGGCAGTTGTATACGGGTAAGATGAAGGAGGTACATGGTGGAGGACAGGGGCTAAACGGTACTGGTTTGAAGTTGTCGCCGCATGCATGCAGTGACGAATGGGGATACGTGGAGTACTCCAGTCTAGATTGGCGGTAGTGGTAAAGGATTTCAGTGCAGCGGAGTGGGAAGGGAGGGTAGTTGGGGGCGGGGCCGAGCCTTCGTCTATCTGTGTTAACACCCCAGATCTGTACGGGCGCAAGCAAATAAAAAAATAAACACATCGAGAGAAAGAAAAGAGCAAGTGAAGTGCGAGAAACAAGTGCGGGTCCCGTGCGCGGTAGCGAGGTTCGTGCGAAGCGACACCTTTGACTCACTGCGTAGTCGCACCGAACACGAATGGCGTCGCTTTGCACCACTCGCGCAGAGACGTGGTCCCAATAACACGCACGTGAAGACCAACCAGGGCAGGCGCCCCGCCCGAGTCGAAGTGCTAGCCCGCCAATACGGCCATGACCCACGTGTGCTCTTGACCATGACCACACAATAGGTGCAATAAATGTTTTAACCCACCACCCTGCGCAACAAGGGTCCGATGCATGTGCTGCTTGACACAGCACTGAATCGGCGAAAACCGATCTGCATCACACGTACGACTGCCCTGTCACCGCACGTCCAAGCTGGAGCGCAGGTCCACGTTGTCCATCCATATACGCACGATGGCGTCTGACTGCAGGGTCCCAGTAATAATAAAGCCTGCTTGGACAATCCAGCAGCACTTCTGTACAAGTCCACAGGTAGGGAGAGCAGTGTATGTCCTGCGCGTCAGCACATCAGTATCATTAGAGAGCACGTGTATCCCGCACTATCTGTCTTAGTGCTGGTTCCTCTAACTTCCTCTGTGAGCCAGAACGCGTAACCTTTTCTTTTCCGTAGTTTAAATGTGAATTAAAGATGACTTTAGTGAAGCAAGTTTTCTTTCAGCTGATGATTATGGTCAGCTGCGCTTTTGAGCACGTATTCTCGTTAGACACATGTCTCTGTTTTTACCCTTTAGGAACTTGAAACATTCAATGTGCTTTTATTTAAACTATCTACCGCATCTCCACATAGGCTTAACTTTCTTCTGGAGACCCCCCGTTGACCTGGGAATTGTCGATCCAGGATTAACGTTCCAACGTAGTATGCCTGTTTCATGATGTCAAACTCACTGAACACATTTTGTTAGCACTTACCGTATTTCCACGATTCTAACGCACCCCCCGATTGTAACGCGCAGATAAGTTTACTAAAGATGGTGGTGGTGGCAAAACGTTTATTGAGCTTAAAGGGAAGGGCTATAAGGGCGTGGTTAGCCTCCTAAGTCCAGGAGGCCTCTAGTCCGGGCTGCCTCCAGTGCGCGCCGCACCAGGGCGACCTGGCGCTCCGGTGCGGAGCTGGTCAGCTCGGACTCCCACTGCTCAGGGGAAGGGGAGGGGTGGGGATGTGGGTGTTGGGGGCAGGAGAAGACGAGGTGGTAGGTGTTGAGAGGGATGTGACAATGTGGGCAGTCTGGTGGAAAGAGAGAAGGGGAAATGTGGGATAGAATGATGTGGTTAAAGTATGTTTCGGTCTGTAGTCGGCGGAAGATGTAGGCCTGTTGGGCGGTGAGGGAAAAGTGGGGGGGCGGGTATCGCCGTCGGGAGTTTGTGTGGTGGGAGAGGATGGAGTTGTACGTGGGGTCGAGAGGTGTCAGGGCTGCTGGGTCTGGGGGTGGGGGAGTTATTTGGTTGAGGCTAGGCGAGGGAAGTTCCCGGGTAATGAGTGCGCGGGCTGCGGCGTGGGCCGCCTCATTCCCTGCCAGGCCGGAGTGGCCGGGGGTCCAGACAATGGAGAGGTCAATGTCTTCAGGGAGGCGTTGAAGGAGGTGAATGGCTGCTGTTTTCACGCTGATTCCACCGCGCAGATGTGCAAAACAAAAATTCCTTGTTCTTAATAAACTTTTATTTTATCTAGCTCCTGCTGGAATTTCAACTGAAGCGGGGAGCATTGAAAGCTGCTTTGGGTTTTTAGCCCGATTGTAACACGTACGCAAATTTTAACGCTACTTTTAGCGAAAAGAGGTGCGCGTTAGAATCGTGAAAATGCGGTATATTACATCTCTCAAGACCCCAAATTTCCCAACAAATGCGCATATTATCAAAAAAAGTCAGACGGGTTACCTTGGTGTTAATAAGCGTTGTGTTTACTTTGCAATGCTTTTCGTACGGGTCCAGACCTAAAAAAAGGCGAAGTTCGAAATATATCATACCACTGTCATATTCCGATTCATATTCATATTTATCTTATGTGTTTGAGGATCAGGCTTCCGTTGGTTAATGTTTACCTCGTAGCTAAAAGTGATAGCAATATGACCATACAATGACGGTATTAAAATAAACATATCAGCGGTAATATTTTCTGTAAAAGTTGCATTACCCCCTAAGCCCCGCAAAATCACCATCATAGCAGTGGTCAGGTTTCTGACTCATTTGTGAGCTTGAAGCGAAGCGCGAGACACAGCGGAAATAGGGAGCTAATGACACCACTTGGTAGTACCTTGTTTTAAGGTATACCTTCTATTCTGCGCAAAGCAAAAGTTTTATGCAAGGGAGTTATATTTTTGCTGTTTTTCCATTCAGTGAGCGTTCAGCTTAACGAAATCATGCATGCAGGAACACAGATACGCATTCTTTTCACAGCTAAGTGTACGCATTATTGCTTTTCAAATTTGCATGATGAACTCGTGGTTTTTATTATAAAATACTCAAACGTTGTCTTCAAAGACCACCGGCTCTCATATACCGCAGCGTATTTTTTCATGTTCTACGTGAAGAAATGGAAGATCACCTAACAGTGGCGTAGCCAGAAATATTTTTCGGGGGGTGCTATACACTACCGAAAAGGGAGAGCCTTCTGAAATGAGAAGATGCCACACACAGGGAGGCGGGGGGATTTCGCGCTCAGAAAATTTCGGCGGGTGTTCTGACACCAACCCCCCCCCCATCCTGGTTACGCCGCTGGCACCTAAGCTCAGCAGCTGCATATTACAGCTATGACAATATTAAAGTGCGCCGCTTCCCTGGCTGTAGGAGAAAGAGAACATTTTTGTAGGAGAAAGACAACATTTTTACATCCCGTTAACTTCTACGCCATATCGACAAACGTCGCATTTAGTCATTCCTCATCGCGCAAGTTGGGTGAGTTCCACTTACCGGGATTTGCCACGAAGTGTCTTGATGCGCTCTTATTACTGCATGCTCCATTGTCACAGGCACCTATGGTAAGTATTCTCCCTGTTGTGTTGATGTTCACCAAAACCTATTATGTCACAGTAGGCACTACTCAGAATCATCGCATATTTATTACTGCTTTACAAGTTAACTGTAATAACGTTAACGAAGACAAATATATTTTGCTGTGGTACTGAAAATTAAATCGTTCACAATATTGCCGCATGGCGGTTATTAGAGAAATGAGATAACCGTTAGCTGTCCAGAGACTCGACACGCAAAGGGCGCAATCCGCCGGCCCCCAAAGTGGGTATGTGGCCATGGTATAAACGTTGGCCATGGTTGTGTGGGCAGCCTAGCTAGCCGCCGAGGAAGAAGACGCTGTGGTGGACTAGCGTGTGCGCGAGCAGAACGACCCAGCTGCCTGGCTGAATCTGCCTTGCAAAATAACCGTAAATAGAGTATTCTCTGTTTATTACTTGTAAATAGGCGTTTTCCCTGCTCCGCAACAATATCATTCGCTATCCAAGCGTCATGAGCTCACATATGTAATAGATGTAAAATATTTATTCTCTCCCAACTAACAGAACAAAAATGCGCGATCCTTCAATTCCACTTGAGTTCACGGCTACTTACAGCACCGCATGCGGGTTTCGGTCGGTATAACGAGGCGAGTATTCCTTCCTCTCCCCTTAGCGTTGCCCAGAGGTGCTGAGGCCAAGGCCAGAACAGGCTACGCACTCCCTCGAGACCCCATAACCAAATGGCGGCACCAAAGCACCATGGCATCGGCTTTCCACATGCCAGTTTCCTACATTACAGCGGTCGCCTGTACAGTGCCGCGCACTGTTAAAGGGAAACGGCGAGCGAGTGGCGGCCGCGCTCCGCGAAGCGCCGACGTCGAGGAGTGGCGAGAATCGGAGACAGCCGGCGCATGCGCACTGGCCGCACGAGGCGGGAGAAGCCGCTCTGCCGTCTGCTACGGCTCTTCGCCGTGCCGCTCAGCATACTTCGAGTGCGGAAGTCCTCAGCTTCGCAAGTTGAGCGGCAGCGCGGAGCAGCGTAAAATTGGAACGATACAGAGAAGATTAGCATGGCCCCTGCTTTAACGGGATGCAAACAAAAAGGGGGCGGGGTCCTTCTCGCCGTTGACAAATCTCTCCCGTGTGTGCTACGTAGCGATATTGATAACGCAGATGAGTCTTTATGGGTCGAAATTCATTTCTCTAAAACTGAAAAACTTCTAGTTGGTGTTTTTTACATTCCTCCTGATGTAGCTCCTGAGGCGTTCAATAAGTTAATCTCCTCCATTGAACAGGTGCTTATCACTCATGGCAACCGCAAAGTCCTCCTGCTTGGAGATTTTAATGCTCCTGGCGTGGAGTGGAGCCAGCTAACTTGTTCCCACTACAACCACCACATTGAACAGAAGGGTAATAGGTTGCTAGATTTTTTGGCTTTCACTTCTATGGCACAGTGTAATCGCATAAAAAATTGCAGTGGAAATATTCTGGACCTGTGCTTTTCGAACTTTGATGGCGTTAGTGTGTTGCACTCTGATTGTTCTTTAGTAATACCGGACAGATTTCATCCTCCTCTTTCTATTTCCTGTTGCCTCCCTTCATTGCTCCACCGTTCCGTAAATTCCAACAACACGCAACCTCATTACGCTTTCGCCAGGGGAGATTATGCTGGGCTGTATGGCTATTTTTCCGCTGCCCCTTGGTCGACCGTCATTGACCACACTGATGTCAATGAACAAGTCGACCGTTTCACAGAGATTGTGCTTTCGGGTATGAAGGAATACATCCCGCAATATTTACCGAGGAGGTTCAAGTTTCCACACTGGTTTTCTTCTGAATTGCGGGATGCCCTGAAACTCAAGGAACGTGCGCACAGAAAGATGAAGCGCTCTGGTGCCAACCAGTTTGCTCAGGAATTCCGGCACCTACGTGCCCTATGTAAAATATTGCACAAACGTGATCATACTTCGTACCTGGCGTCGGTAGAAACTAAAGCAACTCACCAACCGAGAGCCTTCTGGAAATACATTCATTCTAGATCTAGTACAACTAAAGATTCTATTCGTCTTCTAGACTCCAACGGCGATGAGGTTGTCAAGGTGGCCGACTGCTTTGCTCGTCAATTTTCTTCTTTTTTTGGGATTAGCGGTGGTAGTGACAACAGCAGCGCCCCTTGTCACCAGGGCGAGAACTCCGGTTGTTAACAACTGGACGAGAACATCATTCGGACCAGCATCAAGCGGCTCAAGCCCTCGCTTTCTTGTGGGCCAGATGGTATTCCTGCTGCAATCCTAAAAACATATGCAAATATATTCGTTCCTGTGTTCACTTCAATATTTAATAACTGTCTCCGGTCGGGAACGTTTCCTCGCTCATGGAAAATCTCTCGCGTATTCCCTGTTTTCAAGTCAGGCCTAAAAACTGATGCTATAAACTATAGGCCTGTCTCGCTGCTTTGTTCTGCCTCTAAAATTTTCGAGTTATCTCTTCATACGGTCTTGTCTTTCTCATTTAAACATGTCCTCATTCCTAATCAACATGGATTTATGCGTGGTCGTTCAACTTCCACGAACCTTGTATGCTTCATGGAGCAGGCTGTCCCAGCAATCGTTGGTAGAAGCCAACTGGATGTGGTCTACTGTGACATGAGCAAAGCCTTTGATGTTGTCAACCACTCGTTATTGCTTGCAAAGCTCACTCTGTTATATGTACACGCTTCTTTGGTGGGTCTTATACGTTGTTATCTCAAGGAGCGATATTGCTATGTAAGTGTTAACGGTCAAACATCCTTTAGGTACAAAGCAACCAGTGGTGTACCCCAAGGCTCTGTTCTGGGTCCCCTTCTTTTTTCCATTTTCATTAACGATCTTGCTTCTGCCATTCAAAATTCTTCTTTTTTGTTGTACGCTGATGATATAAAAATCTTTAGAAAAGTGCGTAGTGTTCAGGACTGTAATTCTCTTCAGGTTGATATTGTGTCATTCCATCGTTGGTGCACCAAAAACGACCTTATTTTGAACCCTTCAAAAACTAAAGTTGTCTCCTATAGTAGAAAAACTCAACAGCTGCAATACCCTTATGAAATTGCAGGCACCACACTGCCGAGGGTGACCGAAATTCGGGACTTGGGAGTACTTTTTGATTCTCCTCTGACTTTCTCTTCCCACATTGCACAAATTACCCGTCAATCTCTTCGTTGTCTGGGTGCTGTTTGCAGGTATTCTAGAGAGTTTAAAGGTCCGCTTCCTTTCTTAAAGTTGTATTCGGCTCTCTGCTTACCTCTTCTTGAATACGGGTCTGTTGTCTGGAATGGAACTTGCAAGTCCAATAGTGACCGCATTGAAAGGGTTCAAAATAAGTTCCTTTCTATCTTTAGGCACCGTTTCCGTCATGTACAAGAAGACGCAAACGGCAGCATGTCTTGTCTCAAAAGTATTCCTTCCCTTTGGTGTCGACGAATGAGAGCTGACATTATCTTTCTTTATAAACTTCTTCATGGTGATATTTTGTGTGATGACTTGGTTGCACTTATCAATGTCAACTTGCCGAACTAACTTTTCCGAAGATTTCGAACTTTCAGAACAGATGCTTTAAGTAGACGACGCTCGTCCATCTGCAGAATACAATGTGCATATAATGAATATTCCGATCGTCTTGATATTTTCCAGAGCTCTTTGTCTTTGTTCTCTAATGAATTGAAAACTGTTGTAGCTTAAGTGCCTTTATGTCATTTATGTGCCGTATTTCTGTTCCATATTTATTTTATGCAAATCATCATCTTGCTTGTTTGTTTTTCACTTTTCCTGATTTTGTGTTGCTTGAATTTCTGTCGGTTTAAGTGTCAGTGCTTGTAATGCTGAACTTCGTTTTTCCATTTTGAAACTTCCTAACATTTTGTTACAAAACCTTTGTTTTATGTGTATAATCTATCTCCGTCATGTTCATTGAGTATTTGATTGTGTATTTTCAATTTTTCACGTGCCTTCAACGTTTTTGCTGGCCGGGTGTCATGGCTTCTAACACTAGGCTTCCTTTTTTTTTTTGCTGTTTTGCATTCTGGGATCTCTGTAACTATGTTTCCCTTATTGTTTCTTTCATATATATGGTTTTCTGTGTTGTGTTGTCTTGATTTTAGTTTGTTTTTATGAATGCTTGTATATGGTGTACCAGTACCAAGACCCTAGGGTTGTTCCTGGGCACCAAAAATAAAGGTTGATTGATTGATTGATTGATTGATTGATTATTATTATTATTATTATTATTATCATGATGATGAAAACATCCTCTAACAGGCGCACAGATGACTCGTGGCAATCAAAAAACAAAAAAAAGATGGCTCGTTGATCACGCCACAAGCTTAAACAATGGGAAGCCCAAATCAACGACGACGCTGAGCTAACCAAATCAGCCCATCCAGAAGACACGATCCCAAACTATTCATATACAAAATTCTAACATGACATTCGCTTAGTTCAGCGCTGTCGTGGATTTGCGCTCTGGCTGATCGGATTGTGGGCTTCGCATTGGTACTGGAGAAAGCTTCACGTTTCAACCACCTTTCTTCAGAAAGGTGCGTTAGATTTTCCCCATTTGGATGCACGACGATTGTCAAGGGCATTGCGGCAGGCGCTCGCGTGTTGTAAGTGCCCCAGAGTGGTCGCGATGGTAATTATTTAGAAGGAAAAGAAAAAAATAAATGCATGTGAAAGACATATGTCCCTTATATGCTTAAAAAATCCGAATCAATGCAGTGTTAAAAAATGCGCTCTTACCAAGCAAGGCGTACCATCCACGACGACGCCGTTGTTAATGTGCGGACGTGTGGTACTGCTAGGCAACTCAGTCGTAGCCGTTGAGTCTTCCGGTGCTTCCCCACTTTCCTCGCTGTTTTGAGTATCTTGGAGGGCTCGCAACCTCCTAGTCAGCAATGCCGGGTCTTCGCTCGAATCCGTGCTCTTATTTTTATTTTCCTGGCTGTTGTACTCGTCGTAGTAATATTCCTCCGAGTAGTCCTCGCTGCCACTCTTTGTACAATTGCATTTCGACACGAAGCGCTGCAGAGCAGAGGGGAAGGGTCAAGATGGGCCGTGGTAAGTCGTGGTGGTGTTTACGTGATCTCCACGGTCCTGTCAATTCTGGGGCATTTAAGTAGGGCAATTAGAAAATAGATCGCTCAAGGCCTGACAAAACGACCTAAGGGCGAAATAGTGTCACTATATAAGGTATCAGAGTACCGCCACTGAGGCACGCAAGTCAGCAATGGCGGCCATATTGGTGTTTATCAGTGTTGCCAGATCGCCGTTTCTACGGCCTCGCCGCTAACTTCGACCGAGTCGTTTGGTAACAACGCTGCCGAAGATGCAGCAAAACGGTATCTTCGGGCACACTTCTACTGCCGAAATGATGCTACACGCGCGTTATCTTTGATTCGCGTTCGTAACGACGTCAGTCACGCGCAGCCGCAGAGCAGGTAGGACAAGCTAAGCCTACCAGAGTTGGCTAACTAAAATGCATAAACATCAAAATGGCGGCGCCCACGAAGCGCCGCGGTGTAAACAAATGTCACGTGATGTGGACTGACCAATTATTATGGTGGCGGCACAGAACAATAGACGAAAAGAGTGCCGATACTCTGTAACCTTATTTAGTTACACTGACGCATTTCTGAACACGTTTTCCCTCCTCGGAAACTGGTCCGGCCGGGATCAGGAACACGCATGAAAAATACACGACTGGTTTTGGAGAGAGAAATAACGCGTGCGAACAGGCGTCGCTATCCGCACATGTGTTCGGCCCTTTGCCTGTCCACGCGCTTTTGTAACACCTCAATTCGGAAGGTCACATGGCGAGGCCACTACAAGACCATAGAAGACCGATAAAGACCATTGCAAGGCCATTCGCGGTTTCTTCAAGGTTATTTGCTCGAAAAATGACCGTTACGAATGAAGAGGCTGAAGTTCGAACATGCGCACAAGGTGACAATGAAAAGGAGCACCGTATCGGTAGTGACATCCTCGCTGAGGTCGTCAGGCGACACCATTATCGATGACGTCGGGGACGTGCATTACAGTGAAGCATCAGGCTTCTGGGGTAATGGTGCCTTCAGCCGTATGAAGGCTCAAACGCGCAGAGAATTCTCAATGAAGCGCCGTGACCAAACATGACGGCGACGATTATGAACTTCCACGGCTAAGTGTGCTTTAGATTCCATGTAGCGTATTTTAAAGTGCTTAGGCTAGTAACAAACGTCTGTGGAGCATTCAAAAACTTAGGGTCATGAAAACAAAATACAAGTTGGGTTCATTAAAAAGACTGCTTTGTCACAATAACAATGATACAAAGATTTTCCTGAACTTTGAACAAATAACCCATATATGAAGGAAAACATATCACGCAGTGGCTACTCCCCAGACACCGCCCCGAGATTTCTCTATGACGTCATTGAAACTTGTTTCTGTGATTCTCGGCTGTCAACCTAAGCCAGAGCCAAGAAACATGACTGGGAGATTGTAGATTGACTCTAGTTCCGTTTGATCGCATCACTTGAATGCTAACCTGCAGGTAACAAAGGGCAACCTCCATTTACCTGTCCTGGACGGTCCGAGGGCAGTGTGGGGACTGCGTTCGGACCGGAAGTCCCATAGGAATACATGGGAATATCGAGCGCCGGATCGTGTCTCGGGCAGTCCTCTGACGATCCGGGACTGATAATCGAGGAGACCCACAATACGCTTTAGTGCTGGCTGACATTTACGTCACTCCTGCCCATAAAACGTCACTGTAATGCGAAATTTCAAAGTGTTTTGATATTTCCCGCGCTGTTTTTTTTTCATTAGAAAATGTATTTCGTTGCTGGAATGAGCCTGGGTGAGTTACCAAAGACTGTTAATTTTTTTAAAACTTAACGAAGTTGCATTTTGTCTACGTGGTTTCTTTTGAAAGGGGCGAAGAATGAGTCGCCGCTGTTTCGTAGTTTCTGAAACCCCGCTTAGGTTCTACCTTTGAAAGCAACACCAGGAACTTGGCTCGCCTTTTTTCCTCGCTGAGAGACTCTAGTGCCCACGAAGGGACTAAAGCGTGTGCGCGACCCCGCTCCTATCCCCCCTTTTTTCGCCTGCCATCTCTTTTATCCCCTGAACACCCCTTCCCCAGTGCCGAGTAGCAATCCGGGCTCTAAGCCTGGATAACCTCTCGGCCTTTCTTTTCGCTTTTCTCCTCCTCCTAGGGTGGGTTCAAGTTATCCCATCCCGGGCAGATATAGACTTGAACTTGGCGCTCCTCGTCTGGAACAAGCACGGCACCATGGCCGCATTAAAATGATCTTGTGGGTTTTCCATGCTATAGTCTGATTTCTGGTTCCTGACAGAGTGTATGCACTTGAATTGTAGCCTGCTTACAGCCTGTTTGTAACCCACATCGTGCCATAATAACCTATCATACGCCTTCAGGGTTTGTCCTATTTAGTGCAGACTCCTTTTTACGTGATGCATAGTTTACCCCCGGGCAGTATATAGGGAAGTATTACATCCTCAATGGTTCGGTATTTTAAAAGTAGCTGTTAAACATAATGTAATGAACTGAATATTTTATATAAACAGCTCCGTTGTCCCAACCTTCTTGCATATATTGTACCCCTGGGCGCGAAACACGTTTGAGAAGAAAAACGTGCCTCGTGCCGTACCAGTTCAAGCAAAGCTTACGCGGCTGGTACCAGGTATTGTTTGTCTGCGAACGAGAACTCCCGGAACTCCTCGTGTCTTTGCAGCATGAGGCGTTCTATAGAGCGAGACGATGGAAAACGAACGTCCTGGTACGTGTGCTATTAGTACGTGGTCACTAGCAAAATCGGACACGGCTCAAAAGATGATTTGGGCCTCAAGCTTGCCCGTCTCTTCGTTTGGATGTGCATCTCGAGAAAATAAGTTTTTAATCAGCACCATTTTCAAGATAAGTAGAGTCAAGACAAAAGTGCGTCCGTGTGTGTGCGTGGCACTTGTATAGTGACCGTCGTCAACGCTAGAGAGAAATAAAATTTGTTCACACCTTTTGCCTATATTCTGCATTGCCCCTATGTCGTGTACTGAAAAGCTTCGCTTGTCATCCACCTTCAAATAGGAGAATAACTCATAATTTTCCCTCTTGTTCTTGCGTCAAGCAGAAAAATAATCTCGCATGAAAGCTAAATCAAAGCACGCTCATTTGGGACCTGTACTCGCAGCACATTAGGTCATCACGCACCCCCAAAAATGAATACAAGAAATAAAAAAAAAAAAGTGGGAGGTAAACTTACCTCGATGTTGGCGCCGGCTGATGTGAGTTGGCAGTCCTCATATTTAGCCTTCCGAGCTTTTGGCGGCGGAGTTTCTGCACCGTCCTGTGTTTCAATGACCGGTGTTTCACCGTCCGTTGTTTCACTGTCCGCTGTTGCAGCGTCCCGTGTTGCACCGTCCGGTGTTGCACTGATCGATGTTGCACCGTCCGGTGTTGCACTAACCGGTGTTTCGATGACTGGTGTTTCATCGACCTGTGTTTCGTTGACCTGTGTTTCATTGACCTGTGGTTCATCCTCCACGTCCGTAAACCGGTACCGGTTGCGTTCTCGTTCTCTGTAGTCGTTGCCTCCACAGGCTATCAGTGTACTGAGTAATATCCCTAAAAAATAATTAGAAATGTCCTTCCCAAACTTTTCGCGATGGTTTATCAGTTTTTGAGAGCATGCCCCTTTTTGTTTAAATATCTTGGGAGCACAAGAAATCCGGCAGAAAGGAAAGCTAAAATACGATCATTCATTTCCTGCGTTTGTATGTTATCCGAGGATACAATTTAAGCTGCCACAATTTAAGCTGCCGAAGCTGATTATAAAAATTTGTGCGCAGAAAACGAAACACGTCGACTGATGCGGCAAAAAATCGACGACAATGGCAAAGCTAGTGAGAGGTGGTTTAAGCACAAAGAAACAAAAACAAATAAAAAATGACAACGAAAGGTTCTTTTTTCTTGGCCTTGCTTTCTATTATCACCGCCTCTTCCTCTTCCCTTTGACTCCGATTTCCCTTCCGCTGCCATTTTTACAATTTTGCGTTAGTTTTTTTTTTTTTTTACAATTTCTCGCTCTATTGCTTTGGCACGATTGACATCTCTCGTGGGGCCTCATTATCCAAAGTGAGGGGAATGAGCTCTATGTCTGAAGGGAAGAAAATAAACTATAGTTACACGCAACCTACCTTTGCATTTGTAAAATATTTTAGTGCTTAGTTCGTGTCTCTTCTGTGTCGAGCGCGCTGTGTCTCAAGAATGTCGAAATACCGACCAGCTCATCAGTCTATGCTAGCAACTTTGTATATAAGATCTCCGCATTTAATGGGAGGGAAATCAGTTTTCCTAACACCCAACATAGCTTTGTATACACGCTGTGCATCCAAAAAAGAAACAAGTGCTTTTAGTCGTACCATTTGTGTTTGTGTAATAGCTCAAAGTACAAAATGAGGGCAGTGAAGCATCCTTACACGCAGCATAGCTTCGTATAATACCTCTAAAAATGTTAACAATGTCTAACAAGAGTTAACAATGTTGTGTACCATGGTAGTTGGTACCCCATTATAAGCGACCGTAAAGCGCAACAAAAATAAAAATGAAGAACGTTACACACAAGGACACGTAGGCGCTGCCTTGTACGTCACGTCCTGCGCCTCACAGTCGCGTATGAAGTTGCATAACAGCTCTGTAACATACCAATAAAGGTAGCGTAGAAACTGTTGGCAATCTACATAGTTCAACAAAACGATAACGCGCGCAGCGGGACCCTGTTCAATAATATTGTCCTGATATGAACTCCGCTCTGTTCGCGATTGTCCGCTGTTTCCACTGTAAAAAAAGCCAGTTGTAGGCGGCAAGAGTAGTTTATCGTAAATGTCTTACCAAGAAGAAGAGTCCAAGCGACCCTCGGAAAGTTGGTTTCAACAGGCGTGCGCATCGCGGCTCTTGCAACTTCACTCTCATCAAACGAACCCTTGCGAGTCTTAACGTTTTCGCAGATGCGGGCTCTGTCAAATGTCACCGAACAATGTTCGCCTCAACCCGTCAACTCTTAGGCAACAAGAAAAAAGAAGCATGAACCGATTTTTAATTCGTGCTTTTAGGCGCAGATCTCGAGACAAATGTCAAACGAATCATCCCTTTGTTCTCGAAAAAAGAGTTGTCAGTGTCCGGTGAACTTTGATGCGTAAGAGTTGAGCGAACTGGCGACATTTGCTAACCGACCACATTCTTTTGCACTGCAGAAGTGGCGTCACGTATCGAGAAACAATTCGAGAGCTTGTTTAGAAGTCAGGAGAGGAAGATTATGGGACGATCGAATGAAGATTCACTCTAGGGGGGCAATCATTTGGTTCATTTTCGTCACTGCGCTGGCCCAAAAAGAATTTGCCTGTTCCCACTGAAGCGTTTGCGCCAGACTGTTTTCTTCCAGTGCCTACAGCCATCTCACCTATGGGCGCTACGCCTCTCCGTTCTAACGCGCCATTCCTGATCGCGAAGGCCCTCCGCTCACACACTCACACATAAACACCAACGCTCCCTACTGCGCAGCCGCGCCGGGCACCCCCCCCCCCCTTCCCCGGAGGTTTGCTATCCGAGCCAGGGCAAGCACGTTTTTTTACCATATGTAAGATCTGCAAGGGACAGAGTGGTCTCATGTCAAGAAATTACAACGCATTACCGCCTCTCCCGCAGAAAACTCCCATCAGCCAACGTGCTACTCACACCCGCACAAAAGCAAACGTGGCGACTCCTCCAAACCAACACCTTCCCGAACCCAACCAAACTCAAACTCACCCTTCTCTTTACCTCACCAAACTGCAAGGCGTACGCAGCCCTCGCGACCCTTTCCTCCAACGAGCAGTGGAGTGGGGCACTGGCGGGCTCAGACCAGGAGATGCAAACCAACCCCGGTCATCAGAGTCGCCAATGTCGGTTCCCGGCAAAGCCGGCAGCCACGGGATCGTTCTAACCGCGCGAAGCTCTAATAAATTGTTTTTTCTCTCTCGCGTGCTGTACTATCATTCGTTCGCTATCATTCGTTCCCTCTTAAAACTGATAACGGGCATCCTCGATTTACCACTTCTGGACGGTCCGGGGGCTGTCCGAGGACCGCGTTCGGACCGGAAGTCTCATAGGAATACTTGGGAAAATAGGATGCCGGAACGGGTCTCGGACAGTCCGCGGACAATCTGGAAATGATAATGAGGCCAAAATTAAAATTAACTCTGTTTTTGGCATAAGTCCCTGCTGACGTTGTGTGGTGCGAAATTTAATTTTTTTTATTATTTCTGAACATTTTGACGTGAAAACAATTTCCTTGGGAATTGGGGGGGGGGGGGGGGGCACACAACGAAGTTGAAAGAGTTACGACAGGCTGGTTCTCTCATATTTGTTGCATTCTGTCTAAGTGTTTCTTTTGAATCTGATGTAAGCTCGCATGTCTTCCACCGGAGTTTTAATCTACGACGCTATTACTCCCACCACCGTTATTTCCTTGTCGCGCTGGGCTGACCTTAGTTTTCTTTCGAGGTTAGAAGTGAAGGCAACCCGGAGGGGATCACTGTAAGCTCCCACGTAGTGTGTTGCACAGTGAAGCCTACTTACATAGAAAAGGACAGGCGGAAATGGGCACGAGCGCGTCGGAAGAAGACCACCGACGACGATCGGGCCGGGAAAGCCAAGCGCAAGCTCGATGCCCGTCGGAACCCCAAATACCGGGAGGCGGAAAATGCAATACATCGGAGTGGCTACAGTCGCGGTGAACGCTTCCCCGGGCCAACGGCGCGGTTTGGGAGGGATTTTGCGGCCAACCAATAACCCACAAACAGCTCCCCTGGTCATTCACTTTCGCAGAGTGAAGTGGCAGTGAATTTTTTATACAGTCAAACCCGGCTATAACGAACCCGGGTAGAGCGAATTATGCTATATATCGAACACAAATAATTCAGTTACGGAAATACATGGGAAACACATTTCTTGTAACGAAGTTCACATCCGATATATCGAACTCTGCGCGCCGAGAATGGCCGCCGAAATGCATGGTCTCGGAACGACGATTGAGATGTGGATTGGGCGCGACCACGGAGCAAGAGCCGCGACTGAGACATTGCGCTTTGCACGGAGCGACGTGACCCCCGACACTTTCCGTAACTGTTTTCGACGCGCGGGACTCACGACGGAACCCGCCCACTCAGCGAGTCGGGACCAAGACACCAGCATCGGTGAACTGCGGGAAAAAAAGGGAAAAAATTAATGTTCCGGGAAGATCTCGCCAATGTTCCCGATGATGTCGCGAGTGAAAGCCGTTCGACGCTTATAACGAAGCGCTTTCGGCAGTCGATGTGCTCCGACAATGCTTCTTCGATTTCGGAGGACGCGGACTCGAACTGGTGCAAACAATGTTTTGTGTAGAGAATGCTATGCTAGTTAAAGCTGCCAAAACGAAAGTGAAAACAAAAATCACCGCTTTTTTTTTTTTTTTGTAAAGTAGGCAGTTAAGGCGGAAAGGAGCTTTATTACTTGCAACAAATGGACTATTCTGGGTGTGGTAATGGCTACTTTACTGTGTTCTTTTCTGCATGCGGGGATGGCGGAGTTGTGGTGGGGGGAGTGGGGGAGCTCCCGCGGATCTCCAACTCGTAACAATAAGCTCGTTATAAGCGGGTTCGGCTATATCGAACTATTGGATATATCGAAATATTCGCGATGCATATTGCAGTTCGCTATAAACGGGTTTGACTGTAGTAGAGGCGCAACAGAAATCCCCCTGGCGGCTGGTTGCGCAAACCGTCGCGGGTGGCGCCGGCCTACTTACCACTACTTCTGCTGCTATTTGGCGAATAGTGATGCGAATAACGTTGGCTTTAGAAAAGTGCAGATATTTTTAGCTGATGCGGCCGTAGTGTGTACAGCTGGGGGGAGGGGGGGGGGGGGGTACACGCAAGGTGCCATCTGTCAACAGCGTTCCCACAGCAGCGACCGAATTTGGCGCTGTTGAGCTGGACGAAGCTAAGTGCGTCGGAAACGTGCCTTGTTGCGAGCTCTAAAGGTACGCATAAATTGTAAGCCGCTGCGGAGTACCATAGCATGTATTTGCGATATAATTGATTGTAAGCCGACAAGAAAACTCCCCTGGACAATATAGCAATCACATTTACAGAAATTTTGTTATTCGGGAAAAAATTCCCGCTTCCAACCTTACGTTTTTTTTTTTTTTTTTCGAAGTTCCTCCCAAGTTATTGCTGCCACTCAGTTCAGTTCTGCTCTGAAAAAGGAAAATACAAAATGTCCCTGCGGTGAAAATTTTCTGTGTTAAAGAACACTGTAAAGAATAGATGCAATCGTTCTCTTCTATTACAGCAGAACTCACTGTGCACATATCGTATTATTGCATTAAAACCGCGACGTTGTTATTTTTAACCAGCACCTGCTATTAGTTAAGAAAAGGTTACAGCGTTGAATTAAACCCCTTGGTGCTGTTATGTCAATGATAAGGCAAAGAAAATATAATGAGCTAATGCGTCAACACGGGCCATTAAAAAAATAGCAGTGGCTTAGCTCGGTTATGCCAGGATATACGTAGCGTGAGCTAAGGTTCAGCAATCCAATTCAATCCAATCTAATCCAGTCCAGTCTAGTTTAATCCTGTCCAGTCCAGTCCGTTCCAGTCCAGTCCAGTCCAGTCACTGCTCCTCGCGCATGCGCAGCATGGCTCTCCAGGAGCCACGCGAAACTGCTATCAAGCGGCTCCGGCGCAGCGTCAGACTGGGCACTGCGCAACGGAGGCGCACAGCTGGGCACGCGCCGGCGCCAGTGCGTCAGCCGCGGCTATAACGTCACTCCTCTGTAATGCGCAGACCCAATTGCCTACACACCCGTACTCCAATTAAATTGGATTATTAAACTGGATTTATTGGATTGGATTAGAAATCCAATCCAATACAATCCAATTTAACCCAATCTAATCCAATTCGATTGATTGATTGATTGATTGATTGATTGATTGATTGATTGATTGATTGATTGATTGATTGATTGATTGATTGATTGATTGATTGTAGGGTTTTAACGCGCCGACGCAGCACAGGCGTTGAGGCGCGTCGTAGTGGAGGGCTCCGGATTAATTTTGACCACCTGAGGATCTTTAACGTGAGCCGAAATCTCGTACACACGGGCGTTTTTTGCTTTTCTCCTCCATCAGAAAAGCGGCCGCCGCGGACGGGAATCGAACCCGCGACCTCGTGCTCAGCTGCGCAACGCGTTAGCCACTCAGCCACCGCGGCGGGTTCTAAATCCAATTGAACCCAATCCAATCCAATCCAATTCAATCCAATCCAATCCAATCCAATCCAATGCTCCTCGTGCTTGCGCAGCGCGGCCCTTCGGCCGGTGTCCACGCGAAACTGCTCAACCTCGGCCAATACAGCTTACGCTACGAAATTCACCGCCCTTCCACTCTGTCAAGAAGGATGGCCAGCGAAGCCGTGGTGCCTCGTGTTAAAGAGTCTTCATAGCGGCTAATTGTCGCATAATTTAGTTCCCTATTCGCCGCGAGCTCGACATGTAGGTGGCGACACCGTCGCGCTGCTAGTGTGGATGCTCCGCTGAGCGGCCCGTAAGAATACACACTGTGGGCGCGCTTCGTGCTTTTTTCTCGCAGTATGTGCGCACGAAAGGCGCAAAAAAGAGTGGTATGCTGTAGTTCGGTTCCTCAACGTTCAATGTATAGCATGGAAGCGGCAGTCAGTTTTCACTACTACGCCAAAAAAAGCGACGGCTCATCGGGAATCTCAGAATTGCCGTAATTGTGACAATGAACTTGTACGCTGTGGCTCCAAGCAACCTCGATCTTTCCAGACTATGGCTTTGAGCCTTCAATAAAAGCATAAATAGAAACAAATCAGGAATCCTCGATCTCTGAAACTCAGTTTACAACGGCAATCTCAATCGCTTTCACTGGTAGCATGACGCATTCTTGCATTTGTGGGATGCCCTGAAATGGTAACACTACTTAACTGCCCCGAAATTCTTTCTAAGAGCTTACGATATTTTTTGTGTGTTCAAAAGGCAACATAAAATTACTGAATTTTGATCAGCGCAGAGATATAAATGTAACCAACGGGTCTTTTAAATTAAATTTTAGCGACTCTGAAGGAAGGTTTGATGAATAACGGTTTCAGATCACTTATTTACGGCTTTCGTCGCAAGTGAAATTGCGAATTGAATTATCAACGCACACAGTACAATCAACATCTCATGTTTAGCTAGGTTTTAGCAAAGTGACAAGCAGGTTTACAGTGTGCAAACCAAGCTTCTGGGATCTCACAGTGAGCACAAGTTTTCTGTTACGGCTGCTCTTTTGACCATTTGCGTTCCTTTTAACATCTAACAGGTGCCTGCAACAGCGACATGTGTTTGCATTCTTGCGTATAAGGTCGCTTACGAACCCTAAAGATGGCAATAAATGATCGAAGTTGCGCTGTTGCAGATGTAGTAAAACATTTCCTTTTATTTCTCGTTGCGAATCAGCGCAACGGGTTCCCGGTAACTACTTTGTTTTGCAAACTGAATATCGCCTTTGTCTTCGCATTTAATTCTTGAGGATTGGTTAAAAAATGAAATTCTGTGCATTTCCTTTTTTTTTTCGGGAAGAGGAAGGGGGGGTCCTGGCAACGTTGCAAGAGCAGAGAGAAGAGAACGCATGTAACGCGGAAAGCCAAACTATGGTTATCAGTATTACTTACAATGGAAACTACACTAGGCGTTGTGTTCTGTAGCGGTGAAAAAGCAGTACTTTAACACGTATTTTCAAAATTAATTAAGCCCCCTTTGGTCCGAGATTGTCCAGGAATTGTGGCTCGCCTTTTTCAAAAATGTATTGAAAGCAAGCATTGTGGGAAAAAAAAAAATCAACGAGTCAAGGCACACACTCCTCACACATGTGGGCAACAACGTGCATTATATTACACGTTTTCTCCTCTTTCTTTAAACTTAGGTCCACCTTAATAGGTTAAGACGTGATCATATTAGGCATTTGGTTATGCTGAGTGAGACACGTTTCTGGACAAGGTGATTCATGTCGGATTTGAAAATGATATATATGAAAATGACACACAAAATGCCACACGACAGTCGCAAACTCACAACTGCTTAATTTTACCGAAAAATCCCCCCTAAATACTCTTGCGCATCCATAGAAACGTATTTTAAATAATACGTAAAATTAGCAACTCGATACAGTTGAATAAATGTTTATTCCTCCTCGTCAGTATAAACAACGACTGTCCAAAAATGGTATTTATTTTAGAAAAGGTACGGTAAGGACACGATCACACAGGCGCTTGCGGGTGTAAAATACGTGTCCGGTAATGTATGGGCGATAGTTCAGGGGTCGTGTGCAGTGTAAATGTTTTTGTTTGTTTCTTCTTTCTATAAGGACACAGCGCAGTTTTACAAGGGTGTGGAATTTGCACGCGTATGCACAGGTCTTGTCGCTTCTTACCCGTTTCGCGTATACTAAACTTTTATCCTTTAAATAATCACCCCGCCACCTTCAATAAGCACCCTTCGACGTACCCGAAACGGCAGACGACTGCACTCAGCAATAGGAAAAGTGCAATGTGTGGAAGCAATGTTCACGCTCAAGCGGTGACCACGGCGAAGATTAAGCCAGCGGAATTAAGCCAGCGCATTAACCCTCAACGGCCACTGATTATTGCGTTTCTAGAGGAAATGCGCAAGCAGAGGTAACTATGTCATTGCTTACTGCCAAACGAGCACACATATTGGTTGTTTTGTCGTGTGCAGCACGCGTCTTGCACCGCACGCAACGTGAAAAAGCAGACGACGCGAGAGCGCCATCCACACTAGGAGCGGTTCGTCCCGCCGCCGCCAGGGGCCGACTCTGTTCGCGCTCGGGGCGAATAGTTCCGGTGAAACAAGTTACAACCGTTTCTGGTAACCACACTCCCTCCGTTGATGGCCACGTATTGACAGCACCAGTAAGTCTGCATCGTTTAAAACTTCACTGTTAACTCAATAACACCGAATTTTGAGCCGTTTTATACAACCTCCGTAAATGGCCATGCTTCACTGCGGAACAAGCAATGTGGGAAAGTCGAAAGTCGAAAGTCGACAACGATGTTTTGTTATAAAAAAAATTGGCTCCAGTTGTAAGGACAAATGCATTCCTGGAAGACATTTTGGCAGGGGCAATAAAATCCGCCCTAAAATATGGAGGCCCTAGTACCCGAATGATGAGTTTCATACATTTATCCATACTGGGAACTGATTATTTCGCGGCAGAAAAACCTGCTCCGGAAGGAACACAGAAAATTTCGCCGCATTAGCATTTTGTATTTTCCTTTTGTCAAAACAGACCTGAACTGAGTGACAGCAATAACTTGAGAGAAACACAAAATAAAAAAACACAATGGCGGAAGCGGGTTTTTTTTTCGAATAACAAAAGTTTCCGTGAATGTGCTTTCTATATTGTCCAAGGCCATTTCTTAGTCGGCTTACAATAAATTATATCGCAAGGACATGCTATGGCGAACCGCAGCGGCCTCCCTTTATAGCGCGCAACAAGGCACGTTTCCGAGCGCGCGTAGCTTCGTCCAGATCAACAGCGGCATATTCGGTGATCATCATCATCATTTATTCTTGCGGGGTATTACATGCGGGGAGGGCAAGTACAAAAATTTCCCAGTGGGTGATGGTCGAAGGTACAGGCGTAGGAGTGAGACAGATTCATAACGAAATGGCAGCAACACAAGCGAATATATATTACATATATACATAAATGAGCTGTAACAATTTAAAAAAAAAAGCTTAACAACAACTGATATGATTTGTGATTAACTGCTTCAATACTACGGAGTCGCGTTCGTTGACTATGGTTTCGGGTAGGTTATTTTAATCTTCTATGGCTGCAGGTAAAAAGTACTTGTTAAAAGCGTTAGTTGACGTATGTAGGCGCTGAAAACTTGTAGTGTTAAAGAGGCGACGTGATGAACGGGCAGGAGGAAGGACTGTACTGCGTTGTGAAGGGAAATTATAATATATCTGGTGTAAAATTTTCGGCGGATTTCGAGGGCGGGGAGATTAAAATATAGTTTAATGCTGGTAATACTTGAGCGCGGGTTGTAATGTGAAGAAATAAATCTAGCGGCACTATTCTGAACTGATTCAAGTGAATCGATCAATTAATTTTGTTGGGGACTCCAAATAGCCGATACATATTCAAGTTTAGTACGCGTAAAAGTTTCATCAGCCAGTTTTCAGGTTTGGAGGGGGGGGGGGGGTGGAGGACAAAAGGTTTGGGATCTTTTAATATAGCCAAGTGATTTAGCCGAGGCGGTGGTTAGTTGCAGCAGAGTCATTCAAAGCATTGAAGGACTCTGGTTGCAGTATGTGGTCGGACCATGTTAGATTGCTTGATATCACTACGCCAAGGTATCGGTACGAATCAGCCTGGGTTAGTAAAATGGAGTTTAGAGAATACTGAAAAGAAAAGTTATTGCGCTTGCGCAAAACTTCCATGACTTTACATTTGTTTATATTTAGTTACATCAGCCATCGTGAACACCATTTTTGTATGTTAGATAAGTCATTTCGAAGAATATTTTGGTCCGTGCTACTTGAAATGCGGCGGTAAAGTACGCAGTCGTCGGCGAACAGGCGGACGCTAGCTTGGTGAAATTTCGTCTGGAATGTCATTAATGAAGAACAGAAATAAAAGGGGCCCAAGTACTGACCCTTGCGGAACACCGAATATTACCTTGACATGAGTTGATTGGTGGTTAGCCGCAAAAGCGAATTGGACCCTATCGGTTAGGAAATTTTT
Organism: Haemaphysalis longicornis; assembly: GCF_048455015.1. NCBI lineage: Eukaryota > Metazoa > Arthropoda > Arachnida > Ixodida > Ixodidae > Haemaphysalis > Haemaphysalis longicornis. The sequence continues at coordinate 74,861,002 of NW_027526422.1, read as the reverse complement.
AATCTAAGATATAATTAATGGGTCAATGCTGAGAGAGGAAAGTTCAATTATCAGACGCCGACGGGGGACACCGCAGATGCCTGTGAGCGGCAATGCAACCAGCGCCCCTCAGCGCTGCCTTTTGAAAGCCGCCACGCATAGTATGCCACGCCAGCAGAGCGGCGATTAGACAATCAGATAGGTCGGCGGGGCAGTGCGAACGCTCTCTTACCAGCGTTCCTTGGTGTGCCCATACGCGGCGCAGCGATGCAGTTCGGCCTAAGGTCCCTGAAATTTTAGGGACCTTAGTTCGGCCTAAGGTCAGATCGTAGTTCGGCCTAGAGTTCCTGTGGGAGAAGAGTTGCGCCTCGATCCGCCACTTTTTGTTCTAAAGTCGTGCGGGAAAACCACTGTGTGTCACGCGTGTAGGAGCCGCTGTCGCGCCAGTGGCAGCAGCGGGGAAGAGTCCGCGCATGCTTGTGCCAGCACTTGCGAGACAGCGCTACTGCGGGGGTAATCAGCTGCTTATCAGCTAAGCGGCCGCCGCCACCGCAACCGCCGTCGGTCACTTGAGCAGCACTGACTAAAAATGGTGTCTTGTGCGCAGCACTGAAAGCGGGCTTCGCTGTCGCAAGGTGGAACCCGCGGCATGTGGCAATCAGAGGCGCAACTCTTGCGCTACGCGATATACAGCAACTGTAGTCCGGCCACCGCTCTCGCGCTCCGTCTACTTCTGCGTGCACCTGTACGTATGGCGTACCATGAATGTTTGACATAATTGGTTGTAAACAAGCATGTATCCAAAAATATTCCCGTTTTATCAGCTGGGAGACGGGGATGCCCCGCCTCTCCATTGCTGTTTGGCATTTATTTTTAACATTTTTGTTTGCCCATAATTAATTATGGTTATTTGCGCCGGTTTTGTATCCACTCCAGTGAGGTGAGACTATTAACATGTGGATGCCGGAGTTGTATTCTATGAGGACAAGGAGAGCATCAGCAAGACAATAATGATAACAAAAACGAATTTGTCGCGTAACAAAGAGTTCTGTTAATTGGGCAGTGCGCGGGGATTTTTCATGGGGAGTGGGCGCAAGTAGCATTAGTGTTTGAAAATGCGTCTTGCTCACGCACAACAGTGCGTTATCGGAATCCTAAACGGTGAGGCTGCGCGAAAAGACAACCACGTGCTTTGTCTGCTTTCGCACGTGCCACAGTTTGCAACACTTTTTTGTAGCAACACGTGACACTTGATGGAAGTCCTTCAGTGTTCGCGAGTTGAAGTTCAGAAAATATCGATTAATTGATTATGGGGTTTAACGCGCCGACGCAACGCAGGCGATGAAGCGCCGTAGTGGAGGGCTCCGGATTAATTTTGACCACCTGGGCGTCTTAACGCGCGCCGAAATCTCGAACACACGAGCGCTTTTTCTTGTTATAGATGGCGTGTTAAAAAGATGGCCGTCCCAGCATCTGTGAAAACCTTTTTCTTTATGCTACACGCCTGCACACTACCACCACCACTTTGTCTGCACTTTCAGTGCTGCGCACGTGTTGTAAACTGCTGGAACACATCTCAAATTACCGTACATGATCAAGTTTTTAGACGCGCAAAATGTTCTATCGCCAGTCCAACACGGCTCTGTAAAGGTCTTTCTACAACTACCCAATTAATTTTTTGTGTCCATTCATTCTCCTTGGTACTAGATAAATCAGGCCAAACCGATGTAATTTTCCTTGACTCCAGCAAGGCAGTTGATTCGATACTGCACTTCAAACTAATTCACAAACTCAATTTGATAGGGTTTCCCTCTACAATTGTTAAATGTGTTGCACCGTACTTAAGTTCACGTACACAGTTTGCTGACATAAACGGTGTTTATTGTAACCCTCTCCCTGTTAACTCCCGTGTTTCCCAGGGAAGTGTCCTTGGGCCTTTGCTTTTTCTTATTTATATTCATGATATTACAACATGTGCTAAAAAAGGTGTAGAAATCCGCTTATTTATTGATTATTGTCTTTTATTCCATTCAATTAACTCCTTAAATGATCAGATAATGCTGCACCAATTTGTCAAAGCCATAACAACGTGGTGTGACCGCTGGGGAATGAATGTAAACCCTGATAAAACTATGTGCAACTATGTTCATGCACATCACTAACAGAAAACAGCCATTTATTTACCCATACAGTATAAAAGAAACCCCCATTTTACTAACAGAAAGTTAGAAATATCTTGGCGTAACAATCATTAGCAAAATAGCTTGGTCTTCTCACATTGAAAAGATTTGTTCATCCGCACGTAGGAAATTAGGCATGCTAAGGCATAAACATAAATAAGTTTTCCTCCCAGTACAGCTGCTAGCATATAATACAATAATAAGGTCTCGTTTGGAATATGCATGTGAGGTGTGGGATCCGCATGCTAAAAAAAGATATTAACAATCTAGAGAAAATTCAAATGTTAGCCGTCTGTTTTATTTTCAACCGATTTCGCCAGTCTGATTCCCCAACTGAACTAATGAATGATAACAAAACTAAAACTTTAGAATGTCGCGGGAAAACAGCAAGACTAAAGAATCACTGTGGTACCCATACCAAAACACATCAGTCTAGCCACAAATCAAGAACGTAGAGCATCTCGCGTTCAAAACCTGCCCGAACCAATCCATGACACCTACTACACAGACGCCCGTTTTGTGGGCCATACAATGACTACGGCACTACGGCATCGGTTGGCCCCTGCACAGCTCAAGTACGGCATCACGTCAACGTCCCCTGGCCCACAGCTGCAGAGACTCAAGCCATCACAGAAGCCATTATACTTCACCAGCATCGGACCGCCCACATTACATTCCGCACGGACAGTCAGGGAGCACTACGATGCTTCACCTCGAGTGACATTCCAGCACCTGTCCACACTAGCCCGACAGCATACATGCCCGCTCATCCCCACCTACACGTTTTCCTCGAATGGATCCCTGGCCACCAAGGCATAGAGGGTAATGAACGAGCTCACGCTCTGGCCCGCAATGCTCATTTCCCGGGCACCCCTCAGCCGTGGCCAGAGGAATACAATACAAAAGAGGATCAAGCAATGCATCACAAAAGGCGCCGCGAACATCTCGGCAACCTCCGCACAGCAAGAATGGTACTTCCCGGCCCTTCTAAAATAATGTCGCGAAGACGCGCTACATACATCAGACAGGCGGAGACATTGTCCCTCCCCTGTGAACTGTTCCTCCACTACATACAGAAGTCACCAGGCCGTCCGCACTGCCAGGTATGAGGTGGCCATCCGGACAATGTACATATTGGCGCTGTGTACGGGCGACCTCGTCTTCCACATTTCTTTCGACCAACCCCTTCTCCCCTGTTGCGACGTTGTCATACCACCGCTGACAACCCGTTGCTGCATACGGGAAGGCGTACCCGAGCCGAGCTCCATCGCCTCCAACATGCGTGTGGTAGCGTGTTAAGCGAGTGGCCAGCCAATGTTGCTGCCTTGAAGAAGACCAGAAGCCGAAGGCAAACTTAACTTGTTTACTTCATGGCGAGAGATGAGCTGAAGCCAGACAAGAGCCATGCCCCGACGGGCGAGGTTACAGTACAGGACTCGAGCAGAGTGACAGCATTGATTCACTGCTCAAACAGGAATGCACTACAGCACCTGGGGGGGAGGGGGGGGCAGTCTTATTTATACCGAAAGCGCCCACGGTCAAAACAAGCGTTCCAACCAACAGCCGACCAACAGGTTAGAGAACAGGCATGACCTCTTTAACAGAAGTGTGCGTTGGCACATACGAGCTGGTTCAATGGCAACTCTTGGATAATTTGCTTAGAGCGGTCTACCGTCCGTGCGACAGATTGTGGGTCATTTTAGACGTGCTGTCTAAGGTGTGAAACATATTCGCAGACAAGCACAGAACAAACTGCAACTTCTGTTATCATACACAGCACACGCAAAACAATCTGTAGCCAAACAGCCCCTTTTGTATATACAGTGCTTCTGCAAATTGACCAATCGGTGCAACCCACAGAAGATTACTGTCATGGCGCAAATACAGGCTGCTTATACGATACAGTAACATAAAGGACCAATATTTACAAAAGGTATAAAGACAACACGCAATTATTATACACACTTTATTTGGTAAAAGCATGACACAAGGCTACTGCTATTCTGCCAAATGCTAAGGGTGCAGAAACAGTTCCACACACTAGGAAGAATACTGCTGCGGTTCTATTAATAAAGGAGCAGTTTATTGCTGCTTGCCGTATTCTATGACATTTGGAAACAGCAGAATTCACGACATAAATAAAAAGACAAAAAGGGCAATGAGTGCAATGAGTGCCAAAAAGACAAAAGTTTAAAAATTATGAATGCAGCCCTTGTGCAGTAAGTCTGAATAAAAATTTGATATGAAAAAAAGCATTCACGTCATAAATAAAAAAATTAAAATGCAATTAAATGCAATTTTTGTCCTTTACATCCGAGTGAAAATGAGGTATAGTAAAAAAAACAGCAGACGCGATCGATTAAAAAAGCACGACACTATTTACAGGGAAGGCCATCCTCTCAGGTTCTATGGACGCCGTATTTTTCTGAAACGAGAACAAGAAAGCAGCATAAATTGCAGTGGCAGAGAATTGCACAACGAGACTCCCACCTACTAGGGTTCACCGGATTAAGAAGATCTACATTGTGTGCAAAAATTTCCCCTTCCCCCTAGAAATTCATGCAATGCATACGAAAATGAACATTCAGAGCAGCCATGAATCGTCTGCACTTGTAGCACGTGTCCCACAGGAGTTAATTATCGCTTATCAGTAGCCAGCATTAGCAAGTGGCACATATGCACATGTGACAAACACTTTTTTTGGTTTCCATACAGAAGTACCAAAGAATCTACACGTTACGATTAAATTTTAACAGTTTTTGCACCTGCAACATTTTAAACAAAACTTTTTATGATCTGGTGCACTTCAGTATCAGCAAAGAGCTGTAATTCAGTGATTACGCTGCTCACTGACATTGCAATAGGGCTAGGTTCGATCCACACAGCTTGCAAACAGGCAGACACATTTTTGGTCCCATATCTGTCCTAAAAGCACTCAGGCACGCCCCCGCACAAAAGTTTGGAGGTCGATACTGCTGGACGCACGCCAGGCTCAAGATTCAACACTTGAGCACAGATGCAATCTAAGTCAGTTGTCCAGGTGATGGTCACTGAAGTTGAAACAGGGTGCCAAACACTGCTTAGTGAAGTAACAAATTTGGCTGAGGAAACTTAGTTCTGGCGAAATCACAAAAGACCACACGTGAAATCTGGGAAGCCTTTCACATATCAACACAGCAGACCGAATGCATGAGCTTGTGCTCAATTGTGCTGACCCCACCTGAAATAGAATTCGTAAAAAGCAGCTCGCAGCAAGATGGCTAGAAAACAAAACGTGTCGGGGGCAGATCACGCTGCAGCTCGTATCTATAAACAAAGATAAAGAGCCATTCACCAGATTACGATGTCTAGCGCGTGTCGGTATCAAAAAAAGTTTTTTTTTCACCCTCCCCAATTTGTATCTGGTAACCCTTTCCACGTGTTTTGATGCCCAAGCAAATATTTCACTTCTAATAAATCAGTTTTCAGTTGTCATTTTGTCCGTTTGCCTTTAACAATAACGTGTCCCTTGTAACCTAAAGTGCAGTCGATCAACATGCAAAGCCAGCTAGCCCAATTCCTTACCTTACTCAGGGTGTAACTAAGATTATTTGCAACATGATGCCAAGCTCTGCGCATGAAGCTTGCAAACTCCTTTGCAGGCAAGCAGCGATGCTCCACCTTGTCAGCACTCGCCGCACCGAACTGCCGCCGACTCTCTTATTCACACGGTGACACTAAAGCTGGAACACCCTGTTGACCCCTTCTATCTCTTCTCCTCTTCAGTTCTGTGAAGCAAAAATGGTCTTGAGCCTACCGCGCGAGTGAGCTGCACTTTGATCTTCCGGCAACGTCAGGATCTTGGTCAACCTCTCACGTTGACAGAGACAGCAGCGACAATTGTCTTAGTTGACAGCCGTTCATGCACTGAGGAAGATGACAGTGGTGATTACAATGGCTAACAATTAGCATCCCAGTGATTCCCCACTGTTGACAGAGACTGAGGTTGCCGGGTGAGCTACACTGCGACCTCCCGAAAACACAGCGCAAGCAGCTGTTCGGCAAAACCGAGCCTGAACTCGTTCGGTGAAAATTTACCAAGCTTAGCTTCACTCAGTACCAGGTTTTAACGAAACAGCTCAGTCAGCATTTGTACGGTCAACCCGCCGTCTGATATAGCTACACACCTGCGCTACACCTACCAGAGCCCCAATCAACGCAACTCGCTACCTGCCCCCAAAATTGGAAAACCCCAAGCATGTGCTAAAGCCTCCACATTTTTAATCATCTGTGCGAGAGCAGTCACCCTCAAGAATAAGTCACCCACGGTGCTTCACTGGGCAATCAGATCGCCGCTGCACAATGGACCCTGATCAAATGCCCAAGGGCTTGTTCAGGCTCACTTACTTGTTCAATTTTGGCAGCGTGTAGGATGTGCATTTTGTAGCAGCAGTGCGCGACGGCCGTCCAGATGGCCTGTCCTGTGGGCCCGTGTCGTTGCCTGTTGCTGAAGGGAGACCACAGAGGGAGAGACATAAAATGAAGCGTTACAGCTGCTATGGCCAGGAGGAGGAACGAACCATTTCTTCTAGCCATACAACACTTCTTAGCTAAAAGGGGAGGGGGGAGGGAGTAAGAAAAAAATTGGCAAAATTGTCTATACAGTTAAACCTCGATATAACGAAGTCGTACTTGCGGGCGAAAATTTCGTTAAATCGAGAATTTCGTAAAATCGAGGTTTCGATTTTACAGTTAATTTAACCAGTTATTGAGGTTTCAAAATCGTGCCCATCGCTCGAAAACAACTGCTATGTAGTTAGTTACCTGTCCACTTAAAGCGAAATTTGTACTAAAACTGGCCGCGAAAATTGTGTGAATTAAGAGCTTCAACACTTAGGCAATGGAATCCGCCTCTTTCACAACCCCACTGCGCATGCGCAATCCCCTAGCGGCCAAGTCCCTAAGCAGTCCAGTAGGGCAGCAGACGACATTCCCCACAGCTCCCGCACAAGCGGGAAGGGGTCATGGTTGTATTTACATCGTTTGATTTTTTGTGTGTGCTCGTTGTACGCGGAACAATGCCCACAACTTGCGCTGCGTTCCGCTGTAACTCGGAGTGCCGAAAAGTGAACGGTGTCGGCTTCTATTGCTTCCCGTCGGCTGCACGCGATCGGCTACGGCGGCTTGCGTCGCTCGCGTCGGCTCGGGTCATGGGAACTTTGGGCTTAGCATCCTGGCGGATATTTGATCGCCACTATCTGTGCAACTGCGAATGACAATCCGCAACACAACTTTTCACTACACTATCATCCCCTTTCTCGCATGAGGAACTCTATTTAAGCTATAACTGCCGTTTGAGCGATCGGTGACCAAGTCATCTGCGTAGCTTGTTTCGATGCTTCCGTGCAGGTATCGCCATCTCTCGGCTGCTCGGCGCACCGCGCGCCGCGGCGACCGGTCAGCGTAGGCTTGCATCGCGGCAGATATATCTGATCGCCGCTTTTAAAATAAGCCCTGACAACAATCCCTAGCACAATTTTTCACCACACTAACACCTACTTTCTCGCATGTGGAACTTTTTAGCGATCAGATTGATTCAGAAGAGCAGCGACAAGCGCAGTTGCTACCGTGGTCTGCGCCGGTTCGAGCCGCTGGTTGTGCCGGGCTGGCAGGCGCGGCCGGCGTGTGCGCGGACTGTTTCCGAAGGCAGAGAACGCTTAACGATTGCTCGATTTACCCATTTCTTGCGAACAAACGCACAGAATCTACAAATTCAGCTCAGCGATCATCGTAGTTGACCACGGAGCAAAAACAGTGGGCGGAGCGACGCCGACGACGCATCTCATGCGCGCATCGGGCCGTCTCAAATTCACGCGTACGACTAGTCGTGGCGACAGTCGTAACGATCAATCGCATGCGAATCGAGTGTACCAATCGTACATGTGTGCAGCGCTTAAAGGCATTTTGTGAACTGCGGCCTTTGTTGAGCTGGCGATCGCACTTCATGCCAGACGACTCCAAGCACTGCTCGCTCTGCTACACGGACGGCACACGGATCTGTCCGAGATTTCTCTGCCAGCCCTCATTCAGTGATAAGAAGCCGCCTGGTATTATGTGATGACCAGGGGCTGTCATCTTAAGGCGTTTAACACCAACACAGTAGAAAAACTTCGGCTGCTCCTCGCCGTAATGTGGGATTGCCGTGCATACAACGAGAACGCAGCGGGAGGAAACGCCGGCAAACCCTACAGCTTTAACTTCCGCTGGGCACACTAGGTGGCAGCACACCGCAATGAAAGAGGCGGATTTGGATAGCAGACAGTAGTTCGTGTCGTCGTAAAACCGGTGCTTTTTCCGCAATGCCTCATTAAATATGATAGCAGACCAGGTTTCCACTTTCTTTTTTTCATTGCGGTCACTACTAAACGCCGCTGTTGGTCAATCAGGGGTGAGACAGCTGAATCAGATTTGGGAGCAGTTTTTGGAGCAGCGAAATCTCGATTTTGGAGCAGAAGAACCTTGATTTGGAGCAGAAGAACGTCATTTATTACGTCACCTCAGGAGCCTAAAAAAATCATTTTTGGCAACTCCGGGGAGAAAAGTGCATTTTTTAATCTGTTTTGAACGTACATAACACTGATACAGCATTTCAATAAAGTTTTTTTCGATTCCACTACCCTTTAGCAAACCATTTTTAAATTCTGAGGCTCTATGCATAGATACTGTGGAGCGCCGTTGGAAATATCGAATTGAAAAACTAAGCAATTTCAAAGCATTTTTACTATCATGTGAATGCAGAAATTATTATTTTTCTAATCCCAGACTGGGTTTTACGCAGCTTTATGCACAAGTGTAGAGCCACGGCAAAGTTGCGCTAAATGAGGTGACAGTCGTCGCACCCCACCAGCCCTCCCATTTCAATTCCCAATGTGCACATTCATTACGATCGTAACTTGAGTAATGTTGGTATATTTAGCCACCTCCCTCTTGGCATTAAATTTCACTTCAGATAGATGAACTATTATTACTAGCCTGCAATAATAGCCCGTCCCGCTATCAGACAATGCTTGAACATTTTGCGGCGATGTAGCCTGCGCCGCCACTTCTGCAGTGTCGATCGTCCCATTACCGCAGCTCGCAAGCTCGCTGTCAAAGGCAGCAATAACTCAGCGTTTTATAACACCGCAATGAGTTCGAAAGTTCACTTCAAGCCCGCACCGCGCCTCACACTCAAGGCCGAAACTCGGCGAATTTGCGGGCACCACGTTTCTGATGAACTCCCGTCTTTCGAGTCGCGCAACTTCCCGAACAGACCAAATGACCAAATGTAAACCCAGCCAGCCTCATAACCAAAACCACGGTAGAAATCGGCGAAGAGCACTCTGCCTGAACCACGAGCAACTGCTTCGCCCGGCGGCCATGTTTCCCAATCTTCTCCACACCAAGATGGCGGCGCCCCGTGATGTCGTTCCGGAGATACGGCGCTCTGAAAATTGCCATTTTTTCATCAACTTGCACAAGTAGTTTGTCGCCTCAGTGCACATAAGTATTTTTTCTACAGGACTTTGCAATGGTTTTGGATGGGAAGACTTTAAAATCTCACAGAATATAACATGTGCAACCCGACATTGTGACTTTCAAAAAGACTATTGTCGTGTTGCGATCGCGTTATCAGCGCAGCGGTTGGCTAGCAGCGCGTGCGCAGCAGCGACGCTTTGTGTATAAATTGGCGCACCCGGCTTGGGTGCGCGTCCTTCAGTTGTGAGGCTGCCAGTGCGCGCCTTGGGAAATAAAGCAACGTTTTCCACGCTTGCCCGGATGCCGGTTACTACAAGTGGCGACGAGGATGGGATCCGCACCGAGCTTCTAAAATGACTGCGCCCGTTGTGCACAGCAAAACCGTCGGCACGTTGCCGGAGTTCCAGCCGGACAGCGGTAATTTCGAGGTGTACTTGGAACGCTTCGAATTGTTCGCTGCCGCCAATGACATCGCTGCAGAGAAGAAACTGCAAGTCTTCTTCCCATAGGGGAAACCGCCTATGTCACGCTCCGGAGCTTACTGCTGCCCAAGACACCGGCCAAGGCATCGTACGTGGAAGCGGTGAGTGTGCTGAAGAAACATTACACTCCAAAACGTTCACTGGTCGCCGAACGCTATCGGTTCAACCAACGCCAACAAGCGCCACATGAAAGCGTGGCAGACTTCATAGTGGAATTGAAGAAGCTGGCTTCGACATGCGAGTTCGGCAATTTCCTGAACGACGCTCTGCGGGATCGGCTGGTGGCGGGATTGCGCACTGAAGCCGTACGCTGCAGGTTACTTGCCCTTCCGGACGAAGAAATCACGTGGGAGCATGCGTGCAAGGTCGCCATCGCCATGGAAGCAGCGAGCCAGGACACGAAAGAGATGCTGCAACCAAACAAGTCGGGAGCATCTTCTGACAGTACGGAAGTGTACTGGCAACGAGGGACGCAGAAATCTCCGCAAAAAGGAAAACCAAGCAAAGCGGGACGAAGAAAAACGAGCCCTGCTAAGAAGGCGTCGCAAGGGACTAAAACGAGCTGTCACCGGTGTGCAGGACACCACCCTCCTGTGAGTTGCCCTTTTTTGACTAGGGACTGTTTCAAATGTAAAAAAAAGGGTCACATTGCGAAAATGTGTAAAACGAAACTTGTGCATAGTGTAGAGCCGCAGGAGGCTAGAGATTTGCTTACTTTGTGTCACGTGAACCGTTCCGACACACCCCCATTTAGAGTAAACGTTACGATAAATGGGAAGGTAGTTCCTATGGAAATTGATACGGGTGCGGCCGTGTCGATTATTTCGGAAGTAGAGTGGGCGAGGCACTTTCCTAATGCCAGTTTCACGCAAGAGGATGTGAAATTAATGACGTACAACGGTACGCCTGTCGCTGTTGCTGGAGTAGCCGACGTAAAAGTTGAGTATCAAGGACAGTGTTTCAAATTGCCTCTGGTGATTGCTAAAGAGTCTGAAGGCGCAAGGATGCCTACGCTGTTTGGCCGAAATTGGCTTTCAAAGATAAAACTCAACTGGCGTGAGGTTTTTTCCGTGCAGGCATTGGAAAGGGAAACGCCCCTCACTGAAAAGTACCGTGATGTATTTAATGCTGGTTTTGGTGCTATCAAGGGTTTTAAAGCAAGCATTGTACTTAAAGAGAACGCATGCCCAGTGTTCTGCAAAGCGCGATCAGTGCCATACGCCTTGCGCGAGCGAGTCGAGCAAGATTTCGCTAATCTCGAAAAAGCGGGGGTAGTGTATCGGGTAAGGCACAGCAAGTGGGCGACGCCTCTTGTGATTGTTCCAAAGAAAGACGGAACAGAACTTCGGCACTGTGGGGATTACAAAATCACAGTAAATCCTGCAATTGAAGTCGATCATTACCCCTTGCCGCTACCCGAGGATATTTTTGCCACACTTGAAGGCGGAACCGTGTTTTCTGTCATTGATCTGTCGAAGGCGTACCTTCAGCTGGAACTGGATGAGCAAGCACAAGAATTGCTCACCATAAACACTCACATGGGCCTTTTTAGGTTCCGTCGCTTGCCTTATGGCGTAGCGTGTGCTCCAGCAATTTTCCAAGCTGTAATGGATCAAATCCTGCAAGGTATGCCTGGCACTGCCTGCTACTTGGATGACATTGTCATAGCCGGAGTAGACTACAAGCAGTGTTACGACAGAGTGGAGGAGGTGCTAAGGCGCCTGAGTGAACATGGTATCAAAGTAAATGCCAAGAAGTGTAGGCTCTTTCAGCAGTGCATAACGTATTTGGGGCATGACATTGACAAAAATGGCTTGCACCCTACGGCCGAAAAGGTCGTGGCCATCAAAGAGGCGCCGAAACCTACTAGCGTGACGCAGCTGAAGGCCTTTTTGGGCTTAGTAAATTTCTATGGAAAGTTTCTGCCAAATTTGGCTACGATTCTAGAACCGCTGCACGACTTGCTCCGCAAGGAGAGCAGATGGCATTGGTCGCGTAAGTGCGACGAGGCGTTCGCAACTTGCAAGAAAATGCTGTCCGACAAAAGCGTCTTGCAGCTCTACGATGTAAAAAAGCCACTGCAAATCACGTGTGACGCATCGGAATACGGGCTAGGGGCTGTGTTATCGCACGTTGAAAACGGGAATGAAAAACCCATCGCTTTTGCTTCACGGTCGTTGTCCCCGTCCGAGCGTAACTATGCGCAAATAGAAAAAGAAGCCCTGAGCATAGTTTTCGCGGTGAAAAAATTTCACAAGTATCTTTACGGGCGAGATTTCAACGTGTTAACGGACCACCAACCCCTGACAACCCTGCTTGATCTTAAACGGCAGGGCAGCGCTGTTGCAACTGCAAGAGTGCATCGATGGGTCACATTTTTGGCGAACTATCGCTACAAGATAAAACATAAGCCAGGGTCGGCTATCAGTCATGTGGACGCGTTGTCTCGCTTGCCGCTGCCGGACACGGACGACCACAGTGAAGATATTTTTTATTTTGCGCCACTGAATGAGTTGCCGCTGACAGCGAAAGATATTGAGCGCGAAACTGGACAGGAAAAACTGTTGAGTGTCGTTCGTGACATGATATGGCACGGCTGGAAAAAAACTGTACCCGAGCAGTTAAAGCCATTCTGTAGATAACGGATGCATTGTGTGGCTGAATCGCGTAGTTGTGCCGCAGTCCTTGCACAGTGTTGTCTTGGGGTTGCTGCACGCACAGCACTTAGGGATAACCAAAATGAAAGCGGTAGCAAGGTCAATGCTATGGTGGCCAGGCATGGATAGCGCCCTGGAAGAAACTGTGCGGAAGTGCAAAATTTGTCAGTCTGTCCTTCCTGAAGCTCAACCTGTACCTTTGACACCATGGCAAGTGTGCCAAAACCCATGGGAAAGAGTACATCTTGATTTTGCAGAAGAAAAAGGAAAAATGTTTCTGCTAGCCATAGACTCCTACTCCAAATGGTTGGAAATTAAACCTATGGGTGTAACAACTGCCGCGAAGACGATTGAAGTTGTGCGATCTTGGTTTGCTGCGCATGGACTTCCTTTGGAAGTGGTAACTGACAATGGTCCGCAGTTTCGTGCACAAGAGTTCGAAGACTTTCTTTCATCGAATGGTGTTAGGCACACACTGACACCCCCCTATCATCCGCAGTCTAACGGAGCTGCGGAGCGCGCGGTGCAATCCACCAAGAAAGCACTACTCAAACAGAATCTAGAAGATTCTGAAAAAGGCACAACGAGGTCTCTTCAACACAGACTAGACAACTTTTTGTTTTCTTACCGCACAACTCCTCACACTTTTACGGGAAGGACACCCGCGGAATTATTCCTGCGAAGGAAACTGCGGACCAGGTTGTCGTTGCTACGGCCAGACACTCGAAATGAAATGGTTGTGAGGAGGGAGAAAATGAAAACTCTGGCTGACAAGCGAAGAGGTCGGCCCCGAGTGTTTGCTGTGGGTGACAGTGTGTTGGTGCGTTCTGTGCGCGGTGATGTGGTGAAATGGTGGCTTGGCAGAGTGACGCGTGTCAAGTCTCCGTCAACCTATTTGGTGTGCGTCGGAAACAAAGTGAGGTTCGTGCACGCTGACCATCTGCGACCATCCTGCGTTGAATCGACCAATCATCCAGACAACCACCCTGAATGCGAACTGCCTCATGCACCTGACGTGGTCCCTGCTGCACTTACAACGGAACGCCTTGCCGAGCCGGCTACACGTGCCACGGTAGCGCCGTCGGCCAGCAATGAAGAAGCGGTCCCTTTGCGGAGGAGCAACAGGGAACGACGACCACCGGACCGTTTGACCTACGATAGTTTTTAGAATTGTGCAGGGAGGGAGTGTCGTGTTGCGATCGCGTTATCAGCGCAGCGGTTGGCTAGCAGCGCGTGCGCAGCAGCAACGCTTTGTGTATAAATTGGCGCACCCGGCTTGGGTGCGCGTCCTTCAGTTGTGAGGCTGCCAGTGCGCGCCTCGGGAAATAAAGCAACGTTTTCCACGCTTGCCCGGATGCCGGTTACTACAACTATCTCGGGGAAAATTAATGCGGGTTTTTTATTAAATGGTCAATTGATTAAACCTTTACAAGCAGCATCACCTTTGTGGTGCTGGAAAATTATGTCGTCAGTAAGCATTTTTCCCCACCAAAACTGACGGGAGCGTTACAATCCTTGGCTCTCAGACTGTTTCGGAGCAGTTTGGCGCAATTTTTGCGTATTTCAAGCTTTTGGAGCAGCCCGGCGCAGTAAAACACATTTGTATCAGAACTGCGCAATATGCGCAGCTGTCTCACCCCTGGTCAATTGAACCCGCGTCCATGCCCCGTGAACTTCACCCCGGCGAGGAGCTTCACCCGGCGAGGAGACCGTCAGCGATGCTGTGCAGCTGGATATCGGAATTGTGGGGAATGATCGCCGCAGATGTCGTCATCGAGAGCTCCAAAAAGTTGGGCACATCGAATGGCCTGTATGTGACTGGAGACCACTCGGTGTGTCATGGAGATGAGGCCTCTGAAGGCGACGTGGAATTTGGAGGTGACGACAAGGCAACAGCCAGCTATGTTAGCAGCACTGACTTGGACTAGGACTGTTCCCATTGGGATTCTCAACCACCAAACGTGGGATGGTGAAGGTGGGCGGCTGCGGCTGGCCTCAACGAACGAAGTTTTGCGCTTCGTGCCTATGTCGACCCTGTACTTTATTATGACGGTAAGTCCTGCTTGGAAATGGCTTGGTTATGTATAATAACTATTCAAATCTCATTTCAGCTCGCTTTTTACCCCTCAAAGTTTTTTCCCCACATAATTATCGCACCCCCTAACTTCACAATAATTTTTCCGGAAAAAAAAGTGTGAGAACTACAAGAGTCAATACGGTGTATTTTTCCCTCAAGCTGCGTGCATGTATTGCAACACAGTGTGCAAGACACTTAAAAGAAAGATGCATAGAGAAGAACAGTGCGTAAGAATGCTCTGGGTAACAGTGAGTAACAAAATAGAGTGACAGAGTGAGAAAAACAAGAACAATACCTCTGTTACCAGACTGCATGAGGAAAGCTGATGAATAGATCCTCAAACAGCCTACCATTCCCTGCTTCTACTCTATGCTCAGCCATCCCTGTGCTTCACGTTCCTCATGCTTCTCAGCAATGCTATGAACAGCCAACTCTATATGAGGATGAATGAACTTCTGGTTGGTGACCAGAGGGCTGCGATTATGACGATGATGGAGCAGTGCACCTGTCAACACACGAGGCCAGGCCGGCATCTTATTCCTGAGACAACAAGTGAGGAAGCACTCACACGAAGGGGCCCCCGCATCCAGGGCCGGTTCTGTCCGGGGCGTGTGCCCACTGTGGTCAGGACGAGGGGGCAGAGACACCGGGGCAGCATGCTCGGGAGCAGTCTCATCCCAGGTGTCTGCAGTCTGCTTTCCCTGCGCCTTCTTGACGCGGGACTTGGCTGCCTTTGGCTGCTTCTTGGCGGGCTCCAGAGTGGCAGCGTCCGGCTTGGCAGCCAGAGCAGAAGGCTGTGCAGCGGGTTCCTCCACCGCGTCTTCTGCGGTCCTCTTACAGGGCAACTTTCTGCGCCGAGGCTTGGTGTGTGCCACTTGCTTCTCAATGGGCTCAGGAGCGGGTGCCTCAATGTCGGCAGCCTCCTTGCCCCTGGACTTGCTGCCTCCCCCCAGTTGCTCCGCGGTGGGCTGCTCACAGACAGGAGCAGCAGGCTGCAGGGCGGGTTCCTCGGTGTGTGCGATCTTCTTTGCCCGCGACTTCTTCACCCGAGACTTATCGGTGGTTTTACACTGCTGCGCGGCGGGTAGGGAAGCCCTACTGCGTCGTGGGGCAGAAGGGCCCGCTGCATCAGGGGCAGCTGGGCACTGAAGGGTTGTTCCTTCCAACCCCAGTGGACTGTCCCCGCATCCTGGCTTGCGCTGGCCGTTGGCGCCTGGATCGTCGTCCACTGGGCCTGCTGAGCCACCGTCCTCGGGCATCTGGCTCCTCCCCTTTTTGACGACAAAGGTCGCCCGACTTGCCTTGCGCTTCTGCAAAAGAAAAAGGGCATGCACGTTGGGACGAGAAGGCCCGAAAGAAGTGTCGGCACGGTCTGCAAGGCTGGCCCTTTTTCCTTCAGAGACGACACCCTTTCTTGGTCTGTGGGAGGACCTGGAGGACCTGGTGATCAGTGGGCATGACTCCTGGCCTCCACAGCGAAGGATTCACCCCTTGGATTCCCGGACCAAGGAACCACTGCCACTTAAGCAACAATACCCCCCAATACAACAAAACGGGAACAATAAAAAAAAGCAGGAGTACAAGCAGGATTGAAGTATTGTATTTATTTGATCATAGGGCGGTCACCATAATAAGGCGAGGGTGCAGTTCAGAGAGTCAAAAAATCGCCATATATATATATATATATACTCAGCTTCGAATATAAGTCAGGATACGAATTCGAGACTATGTACTTTGGAAGAAAACCTTGCATTATACAGTGTAGAGACTGCTTATAACGTATGTCGCGGGAGCCACAAAAATCCGCACTATAAGCGGTACCGCACTATAACCAAAACATGTGCGAATCCAACCACATTGCCACATACCTCAAGCCATCCTAAATTTTTCGTCACTCAAACGCACAGCACTTAAAAACTAAGGCACGGTCTTTAATTTGTATTTTTTTTTAACATCAGCTGCTGCTGCAGGGTCTCTCACATTGCAAAAGTGCGGTCTTACAAACGGCATGCGCGGCTTTCACTTCCGTTGTGTTTGTGTTTTGAAAGACCATGGCTTCATTTGTAGCGTCTATGAACAGATGCCACAGGACGTGATAAGAACACTAGCGGGATTTTTTTTTTTACCCCACCTTGTGTTCATGGTGCCGAAGGCAGCTGCTTATCAGCGCAACGACTGGTGGTGGAAATCTTCAGCTTCTTGCGGCTCGCTTGTTTGGAAAGGGAAAGAGCGGTGGCTTATCTGCACAATGTTCTAAAGCGCGAACCGCATGGAGCGATTTCTCGCGAAAACATGCATTGCACGCCGCAGGCACGGCGATGCCGGCGCGGTAAGAGACGGCAACATGGCGTCGGCACCAGCCGTGAAGTGGTGCAGGCAGCTCCAGCGACCACTTCTAACCGTTCGCTGAAGTGCCGCACGAGGCGCAAGCGAAGATGCAAGAAAAGAGCTGATAATGTGGGAGAAAAGTGGAATATAAACTGCCATCCACGCCGCTTGTGAAAGCGCCCATCAAAAAATACCGCGGTGGTAAGCCTAAACATCTGTGGCGCGGCTAGCCGGCTCGGAGCGCTTCGAATCTCCCGTCATTAGGTGTGCATCTTCCCATTGGTGCAAGTCGTCAGGCTCCTCCCACTGCCACGCGAAGAAGCCACCGTGTGTGCGGAATCGTCGACACGAGCATAAAAAAAACGCATGCGCAATGCTGATGTGCACGATTCGTGCGCGAAAACGGGCCATGCGGTTCACGATTAATAGAAACAACTTGCCGCGCGCATTCAAGGAGGGGGTCTCTATCTTCCGAGGTGCATCAAGCAAGGACAGCTGTGGTTATCACATACGCGCGAACTAAAGGGTGCCTATTTTTTTTCTTCTGCGTCAAAGTTAGAGGAGAGCAAGGGGTGCGCGGTGCATCAGATGGCAGATTTCATCCTTTCTTCTTTCTTTTGCTACCCTAAAATGATGCCCCAGCTGCACCAGTCGATCAGCAGACCCGCCGAAAAACCGCACTATAAACGGTACTGTGCTTTGTCCGACCGCATCTTAAGCGGTATGCTTATGCACTGATTTCTATGGGAGGCAAACCAGTGGTCACAAAAACCGGCGTTATACCCGGTCTCGCACTAAAAGCAGTTACGTTATAAATGGTCTACACTGTATTTGAACAAATACAGTGTCGAAATGAGCCACCAGACATCACCAGACCGCTTAAATTTAACTGCAACACCTAAACATGCCGACAGTTTGCTCACAGTGAGCGGGCAGCAGACGGTGATCACCCACCGTGCTGTCCGACGGCTGAGACTTCGCGACGGACCGACTGCGCCGAACCTTCGCCTCGGGTGGGTTGTTCTCGTCACCCCATCTGTCGCATGCCCTTTCTGGCGAGGGCACTACCTTCTTCGGCAAGTCGGTAAAACTGCAGGGCTCCATGAAGGCCTCGTCAAGGACGCTAGTCGTAGAAGACAGTGGCGAGGTGTTCGTAGCGTCTGTGCCAAACTCCTTCGCTGCGGGATCTGCCTCTGCAAAGTTGAGAGAACACGCAGTGAGTTTAAGGGTATAAAGAGAATGGAGAGGAAGGAATCTTTAAGCGCAAAAACAGCTGCAACAAGAGGGGCACTAGAGTGGAACACTGAACTTAAAAAATGCACTGCATTTTTACAACATGAACACGGCATTGATTTGCTGGTGTTTGAGTAGGCTAGAATAATGGAACTGACAGAATTTCATCCTGCCCCTACGTTCACCAGTGATATGTATAAGGAACGTCTGTCGACATCATCCCCATACACTGATCTTTACATGAGAACAATTAAATGCAAAAATAATAGCAAAATTTCACACCCCAATACAGATAAAGTTGAAGGAAAGGATGAAACAACGCGACTGCTGAATCATGGTGTTCTGTTCTACCCTTGCGGTTTGCCCGTACCGCGCTGCAAGCTTTCGCAATGACTGTATAGTCCGCCGTACTGTATAGACCGTACCGCCTTGACACCCTTCATGCATTGGTCGCAATTTTTTAGCAGCACTTTTTAGCGGCAAATTTTTAGCAGCATTCACCCCATCAGCTGCGACCAATTCTTGGAAGCCGGGTAGATTGATAACGACAGCCATGATTACATTATGCGGTACAGACACTACAGGTGAGAAGAGCACCGAAAAAACTGCCGGGTCGGTTGCAAAGGAATTACCATTTTCGCTGGAGCTCCTAAGAGTTCTGGCGCTGTCCAGTGCGGCACGGCATGAAAACTAGTGAGCAACAATGCACGCATTATATCTCACCAATAAGAGCCGGTAGCACTAACGAGAAGGGAAAAAATATTCCGAGCCCTCCATGACTGTTGACAGAGGATTCTACGGCTGTACACAAAAGCAGCTTCACCACGGATGCCTATGCTCAAGTCCTCCACCTGCTGAGCCGCTGGTTTGCCAGTCACTGCTATCCAAGTGAGTAATACTCTTGGGATGGCCCAACTACATGCAAAGATGGCAAGACAAGGTTCCCGCTTGCAGGAAGAGAGCAAGGAAAAGCAGAGACCGGGCTTCCTCGGCCAGGGCAGCAGGGGAATCTCGGACACCCTGCAAGGTTGCGGCTGCCTCTGCTTGGGGCTGGCGCAGGTGTCCTCGGGGGCCGGCAGGGAACCTTCCTCCTTGTCTGCTTTGCATGGGGTGCGCGGTATCTTGGGCCGGTGGCTGAAGGCCGCGCTGTACTCGTACGCACTGCAAAGGCGGGAGGGGGGGCGAGGGGGGGAGACAGATCAGTTCCACATGCGTGACTCCTAGCATAATACTACGAGAGACAAAAAATTGTTTCCAAATTTGGTTTTCGAAGCCTCTGGGGTATGCCGCGAACAACAGCGTTACCCCGGGACGCCGCCTTGGTGCCCTATATACTTGGGTCGAGCGAGCGAGCAGGGACGACAAGGCGAGCGCCTAAAGTGCTCTGAACTTAAAACGGGCGCCGTTTTGAAACGACGGGGTAGCGCCATGCAAATGCGTGTGTTCTAGGGTTGGGGCCGTCGCCTTGAGGTTCTCTGCGAGGCGAAGAGCTGCCGAAAAGCGCTGAGGGTTTTACACGTGAAGTGCACTGTAGTGGAGGGTTCCGGATCGACTTTGACCAATTGGGGATGTTTAGCGTTCGCCAAAATCTTGGCACATGGGCATTCTCGCTTTTCGCCTCCATAAGAAAAGCAGCCACCGCGGTTGGCAACCAAACCCGTGTCCTTAGGCTCAGAGGCACAACGCCTTAGCCACTGAGCCACCGCAGCAGGTCAATATATGCTGAGGAAACTCTGGATCTACATTCAAGACAATGCCCCCGTTGCCCTTAAGCACCCCGACAAGCACGCAAAGGAGAAGGAGCGGTCTGCATTAAAACCACTGCCCCGTTATGATGCAACTTCTAGTAGGAGCTTTCAGAGGGCTTTCATGCCACTGTGGCCCAGAGCAGGTGTTGCAAGAAGTGTCGTGTGGGACTCGAACCTCAGCCTGCATACATATAACCTGGTCAGCGGCCATGCAACTCCCAGCACCAGAAGGGACTTATACTCTCCCTGGTTTGGTAATACAGCGAAACCCCAATTAAACGTCCCTCAGTCCTGCCTTTTTGCTATCGTGGATTCGCCGCCTCGTACCACCGTTTGTTGCGCTTCGCCTTGGCAGCTTCACACTCTAGCAGTTCCCCCTCTCAATTTACTTGGTCACATCGGCCTCCCCAGCTTATCTAGTGCCACCTAGATTGTGTAAGGTGCAGGGCTGGTGGTCTGGCGCTAGAAGGCATGCAGGGGTGAGACAGCCCAAAGAGATTTGGGAGCAGTTTTTGGAGCAGCAAAATTTCGATTTTGGAGCAGAAGAATTTTGATTTGGAGCATTTAGGGACATTACATCGTCTTGTGAGCTTAAAAAATCATAATTTTAGCAATTTGAAGGGTCAAGTACACATTCCAATCAGTTTTGAATACACAGAACACTGAAACAGCCTTACGTGAAAGAATTTTTTAAAAGTATCACAAAGTTCTAACTGCACTACCTTCTTCCTAACTAGTGATATTGTGTTGTGGCTGTACGCAACACTGACAACAAAACTGCCGTTAACATTATGAAATTTAAGGGATCTGCAATGGTGGCGTGTTTGTTTACCGTTTCAATGCTAAAATTATTATTTTTGTAATCCCAGGCTGCATTGTACGAACGAATGTAGTCACGGCAGCAGTTGAGCAACTTCGAGCTAACGGTAGCATAGCCCAACCAGCCTACCCATTGCAGTCCGTGGGGCGCACGTTCACCCCATGGTCTTTTGAGTAGCGTTACTGTTTAGCCACCTAGATTTTGGCATTAATTTCACTTCGAGTACATCAAGTGTTATTAGTCGTGTGCTATGGCAACCATGCAGTCCTGCAGCCATTGGGCGCTGCCTGAACAGGTCGCGGCGCCGCAGCACAGCCCGCAGCTTTCGTGTCGACCGTTCCACCCCCGAGGCTCGCGATCGCACTTCGAAGCACAGCGACACCTCAGCATTTTATAACACCACAGTGAGCCAAAAAGTCCACTTCACGAACCCGATTATAGATGCACGCACCGCATTTCGCACTCCAGGACAAGCCACGCGGTTAGGCCCCACATTTCAATGAACTTTTTTTCGAGCCGCGCAACTTCTCGTTATCTCGGACCAATCTCAAACCATAACCCTGGGTTAACGTCACTGTTCAGAGCCACAACTGATAGAATTAATAGACTGGAACTCAGCTGATTGCGTAAAATAAACCACGGAAAATATCGGCGATGCGCACTGAGCGCGTGAAGTAGGCAGTAGCAGCCGGATCAGGCGGTGGCCATGTTTGTAGCCACAGCGATGCCCAAACAGAAAGGCCGTTTCAGCAGACCCGGATGGAAAGCCAATCGTGTTTTAGAAGCTATCGTTTGCTTCATTTCAGCCTTTCTATTTCTGCCATTTCTGTGTTTGCAATTGACCGACAATAAAACTGGTGACCAGAATGCGCGAGGCTTTCGTCCCCGCCGGAACTGACATGGCATCAAGATCCGTGCCTTTCAGGCTCTTCTGGAGCAGTTTGGCACAGTTTTCACAATTTTCATGCGTTTGGAGCAGCTTGGCGCAAGAAAATGGAATTGTATCAAAAAGGCGCAATATGCGCAGCTGTATCACCCCTGGGCATGGGGGTCACGTGGCACATGGCACATAACTGGTGGGGCCCAAAATGAATTTTTTGTTTTTTCAGAAACTCTAGATTTTGGCTAGGGGTTTGGAGATTATGTGAGAATGTGCTAGATACAGCAGTTTAAACAAATTTTTAGCCAACTTGTCGCGGGAGACCACCTACTAGGCCAGCATTTACCCTTACCCCAATCATATGGCATCCCGGTCATACGACACTGCTGCATGGTCCCTCGAAGGTCGTACATTTGGGGTTCCACTGTATTAGCTTACTCTTAAGGGGGACTTACTGCCTGATCACACTCCTATGGGACTCCCTAATTAATGACCCACTGGATCGTGCAGGCATCGTGCACCTGATTAAAAAGGCTTTACAAATTCACGAAGATGTTCCTAACAGTCTAAGTCTAGTTTGCTTCGTTTAGAACTATATCAAATTTTTGCTGAGATAAAAAATAAAGAAGAAATGCAGCTTGGTTTATCCAGTCTTCACTAGGTGGTGCTAGCTATCAAGGAAGCGAGAACTATTTTTTTTTTCATTTCAGTAGAGAAGTGGCATATCTCTAAAATAAGGAGACTAGGCCGTTGTGAGCATTGATATGTATTTGCAAAGGTTTTTGTATTGGTGCACAATGCTTTTTTATGTCTGTGGGTTACGGAGTAGCAAGTCCTATAGGAACGTTAACAGGTGAGCCCCCCTTAAGCAGAGCTTCTAGCAGCCCTACCTTATTTACACAGGAAGTTTTAGTTTGTAGACTGTATGAAGGCTTTTTGCAGGGTGCAAATATTTGAAACTTCAAATATTTCAATTCACTTTCACCTGCAGCAAACCATTGTATAGTATTTCAGTTCATTATGCTAATACGGAAAACTTTTGAAGAACATTAATTCTATCTACTGATGCGTACAGCACAGTCTGCCCTGAACAGCACAACCCCTGCAAACTTACTCATAGAAAATATTGACAAAACATTTCAAGCGTGTCAAAAAGAGTATACAGTAAAACCTCGTTGATATGTCTTTAAAGAAATACATGAGGGAGAAACGTACTATCTGGGAAAACGTATGATCCGCCGGAGAAAAAGGCATTGTGGCGACTCCGGAGCACCTGAGACAATGCTGGGCGGCACAAAATATACTTCGGTGGTAAAGAAATTCGAGGCGCTTTTTCAAAGAAAGTGCTACGAGTTGTGCCGCGCCTCCGCCAGATGGCGCCACGGGTCCCGCGAACGAGAGAAGACGCAGTGAAACATCCCCCTCGCGAGGGGCACGATCAAATGTAGAGCATTTCCGGGGGCGCACGACGTTAAGTAGTTTGCGTTACGTTAATGTTATTGCACTTGTGGCAACTGCTGACGAGAGAGCGCTCGTCAGCAGTAATTTGAATGAGTCAACGATATAAGGCGCGTTCGTAGCGTCTCATTCTGTGTCGGCTTTGTGGCGCAGTGGGTAGAGCACCACGTACATTGCGTTCCGCCCGCAGGGTCGAGGGATCGAAACCGGGCGACGGTGCGGACTACGGACGTCAACGCGGGTGACATCGTGAGTTACTGAAATGCTCTGCATTTTAAAAAAAAAGCAATACAGAGACTAGCAAGAGCATTTAATGGCCTTTTTCACTTGCACATGCCTGTCACGTCTCCTGACGCATGCTGAGGCCCTTTGAGAGCAAGGGCTCCTTTCCTAAACATTGCAGACTTTTGTCCGCACTGGGATTGTCCTTCGCACGAAAGTAACAGTGCAGCACTTCCACGCCGACTGTAGTCTGGGCGTATGTGGCCGTTGCAGATGCTGCCTCTCCCTCCCCGCTGTCGCCGCCGCCATCTTTTTCGGAGGCTTCGTCCGAGCACCGCACCACTTCATGGCGCGATTCCACCACGATTTCCTCCACGGTTGGCGTTTTGCACATTGGGACGTCGTCATCCAGGCGACGTTGGCTAAAGGCAGCCGCATTACCACGTGACTCTGGCAAGCCTAGCACCGCAGGAAAGCTGCCACGGCGACCCAGGCGGCCCAACCGCCGCTCGACGCTGGCTTATTGCACATGCCGAGGCTCCGTTCACACACGCGTCAGCACGTTTTTTGTTCATTGTGAAATGCATCACCCTGTCGTAGTTGCATTAAAATTTTGAACGTATGTACTGGAAATCATGTCATCCAGGAACGTAGTAACCGGGGAAGAACACTAACACTACGTGGCATTTTTAGTGTCCCCAATTTACAGCGTAGTGACCGGGAAATCGTATGAACCACGAACACATCAACGGGGTTCTACTGTAATTCAAAATACTGTTCTGGAAGCTACAGCAGTGACAACGTTTCTGTGTGTTTTCAAAGGAAACTAACGCACTTAGCATAAAATGTCTCGGAGGCAATGGCAGTGGCTAAGGGAGCAGCGGGAAGAAGCTGCTGCTTGCCCGATTTAACATTTACCCAACCTTACCCCATTCACAGTAGATTCACGGATGGATCCCGCTCACACACTTCCTTCTCACATTACGAATGACTTACGTGAATGGTCCAACCCTGCTATTATGCCCAGTTAGCCAGCCAAATAACTGACCCCCGAAAAGGAACAGGCACAACATCACCTTACCTGTGGCCTCGGAGCTTGTCGGGTGGAGGCATGACCAGAGTCTCGGCGCGGACAATGTTCTTCGCCTGCCCAGTGATCTCGGTCACCAGGCTAGAGGCCCCCTCGTCCAGCACTGAGCACACAAGCACACATGCATGAGGCAGCGCAAAAAAAGGCGGACAACAATCTGGGGGCCCATTGCTGCCTGACAAGACGACCGTTACCAAGTTGTGTGCAATGAATAAGACAATGGGTGCACAATGAATGAACATGTGAACAAACAAATGCAAACTGGTTCTGTCTGCTTTTGAAATGGGTTCTGCGCTTCCAGTAGAGGCAAATTTAGAAAACATTTAGCATCGTGGCTCATACAAGCAAAAGTTCGGACTTGAAAACGCTGGGATTACTTCTTGCCTCAGTGATGTCCCTATTTGCTAGGAAGCTAGCTTTTCAACTCTTCCGAACCGAGTCCCCCTGCATTCCCTCTTTTTGACAGCAGCATCCCAATCCATGCCAGTTTGCCGTGAAGGCGTCACTATGGTTACATTCAACAGAAAGGTTGTAAATAGACCCATCACACATAGCAACTACTTAACACGTCAATGCTGAATTGACATGCATGCCGAATTCAGCACTGATCAACAGTTTAGGAAGAAATTTCAAATGCTTCTTGCGAGTCCTAGGAGGTGGCAGCACCTCCTAGTAAGCATGCATCGTCATTATGCCCTTTGAGGGTCGAATTTTTAAAAAAAAAAAAAACTTTTCTAGGTAGGGAAATTACAGTGATAAATTACGATGATAAACAATCTAAGAGCAATCTAAGAGCAGTGTCGACATAGATAGAAATCAACTTCCGCCACCCCTGCAAGGTAGTGCCGATAAAGATAAAAATCGGGTTTCGCGCGCCTGAATCGCGATCACACAGCGAAACTGAAACCACGAAAGAGCGTTGACGCGCTGAAGCTGAAGAGTTCTGTTTATCGCCACGAGGAGGTAGCACAAACAAGTTTCAAATGCTAAGTCCTAGGAGGTGGCAGCAGCTCTCAGTAAGCATGCATCATCATTATGGCGTGAAATTTCAAACGGAGGGCCGAAACCGTACTTGTACGGCAAAGACCTAGTGGGACGGAAAACCGCTGCCATAAATATATACGGCAAAAACCCTCAAAGGGCTAAAAACAACAACAACTAAGGTTTTACACACCAAAGCATTAATCCTTCAGCTACGAGGCATGCTGTAGTGAAGTGGTCCAGATTAAATTTGACAACGATCGTAACTTCTGCTACAGACCAGGTAGAATGATAATGTTAGTCTTATTGCACTCCTTGATTTGTGCACAGTTCACTGCTACCTAGTTCAGCTGCATTCCTCCAGCAGTTTTTTTTTTTTTACAAATGCTGTCCAAAAACTAAAAAATCCAATAAATTTGAATACTGTCGTTTTAGACAACAACATACTTTATACCTACAATCAGAATGAAAAACTACATATGCCCCCCAATGTTTATCATAACTGTAAAAATAATTTGATCAAAGACCCGTGTGCCACATTAATTAACATACATTTATGCCACAGCACCTGAGAAAACAAACTAATCCCAAGCCAATATCTCAAACTAAAGAAAAGATACCCCCCAAAGGGGTCACCCTTGTGTACGCGACTAACCTGCAACCAACGCTCAGAACCACCGGGCTATCCAAGCAGCAAACCGTTGTTCCTCCAAGGCATGCTGCTAGAGATTACTACAATGTCCGACAACTGAGTCCTAACTGAGCCCGCAATCTACAGCTAATCTACAGCGGTGGCCTTATTTAAGCCAAGTGAAGCATCAAAAATGAGCTCGAGCCCAGTAGCCCTGGCCTATTGGTGCACTGCGCTTGTCGATTTGTTGCTCGATGCAGGAAACCAACTGATTTTAACGCTTTATTGCGTCAGATACCCTACACAACTGAGCGTGCCACTTTTAATGCTTTTATATTTTGTTGTGATGAAGTCAGAAGACTACTCAAGCAAAGAAGCATCAGTCAAGGTTACTGACCCAAGGGAATTTTCCTGGCTCAAAAACTGTTGTTCACCAAAAATAAGCAGTTTTCAATCTTCCACGATTTTGTTGGCATAGTCAGCGAAGTTCCTGCTGTGCCATTTTGCCTGTCACTCTACTGAACATTGATGTTATTGTGGTAGAATTCACCGATACCCCATGCATGATTATGCAACGCTATGTGGCTCAAAGACAAAGTTAAGGGCGTTTTGATGTGTAGCAACTAAGCTTACAAAGCAAAACAAGTACACAGGCGGAACACAACACCTCGAACTCCTTTTTTCTTTAATTAAGATAGTCTTTACTCCTCCAGTTAAATGACAGCATACGCACCGGCAAATGCTGGCACGCATGACGGTTGATCGAGGCAGGCCCGAAGCTCGTCTGGAAGGCTGCACCGGCGGCCCGAGTGGCGGCTTTTCTTGCGCACGGTCACTGCACGGGCCGGAGGCCAACATTAAAGAGGAACTGTTTGCTCAGAGCTGGCCGCCAAATTTACAAATTTAGACCGTAAATTTCGCGCTCCTACTTGAGACAAATCTAAAAAAATTACAGCCGTTCCACTCAATGTGAAAGTCAGAAGTGCACAGCGGTGATTCGCCATTATGGGCTGTAGCGCCGTTATCCACTCACTGCTACCACGGAATGCATCTCAAATTTCCAGGCTCCACAGTGCCCACGCGCCCTCTGCCTGAAACTGCGCTAGCGGGAGTTCTGTTCCTTTTGTGCTTTCTTTTCCTCCTGCACGTGACTGCATTGCACTACCACTTTTTTTTCGCTTACTATCGTCAAAACCAACCCAACGAGTGTTCCTAACTAAATGGACGCAGGCGCTGCCCGTAAGTGACGTATATTTTGCCTAAAATGTACCTGCAGTTTTCTTTGCGCTGAACAACGGGGAGATGTATGACAAGCGCCAGCTGTTCACGAGTTTCGAACGGTGATGACTACATAAGCTGCTTGGTTTTCGAAGCCACTGTGGGACGCCGCTACGACGGTACGCCGTGGGGCCCGACTTGGGTCCAGCGAGCGAGCTACGACGACAAGGCGAGCCCCTAAAGTGCTTTGCATTGAGATTTTAACGCACACTAAAGACCCACAGGTGGGCAGAATTGACCCAGAGCCCTCCCCTATGCTGCCCTTCATAGCCCAGGTGTAGCTGGGCTATAGGCCCCCCTTAACTCTTTCGCTACCGCGACTATCCAAATCGATCAGTTTTATCGACGCTTTTCAAGTTGAAATTTCCGCGCGCGTGCACGGGCTGCGGTCGCCTACCACCATTTAGATAGCAAAGTGGGAACCACACAAGGTTATCCACAATGTTCTGTTGGCCTTTTGCTTCGCGGCAGTTTCCCCGCGCCATTAGAAGTTGACTGCGGTGCGCACTTGTCGATCATGGCGTTGTCGCACGTGGAAGCTCCTACGAGAAGACGTGTTTCTCGCGATTCGAGAGCACTTCGACAGCCGATTTTGCTGATGAAATCACCAGGAGTGACCCTGAACGTGATGTGGACTCATCGGATTTCAGCCCCGATGGCGAGGACGCGTCTAGTCAAGCCGCAACATCCAGTGGGTTAGTGTCAGCTGTACGTGCGGAGCACATTTTTATCACTAATAGATAATTGTCAGTGGCGTAGCGTGTACTCGCACCCATACTACTCATTTTCAGGGTTTCAACGTCCTACGGACATGATTGGTTGCCGGCATCAGCAAAGCGCGTGCAGTTTTTCCATAGAAGAAACCCGAGGGTCGGAGTTGGCAGCGTGCTCCGGAGTAACGCATGGCGCTTCGTGCGGGCCGTCGATTTTTTTTTCAACTGTTCTTCACCGCGCAGCTAATCAACATGATCTGCGAAAAAGAGCAAATATGCGTGGACACATATTTTAGAGCGGCCGGCATGCGCGGAACGAGATGGGTCATAGAAGAACTTTCGCCCGGACGAAGTGATGCAGTGCATGGGAATACTCATCGACATGGGAATCCCTGAGCTGCCTCAACTTCATCTCTGCTGGAATACACACGAGTTCTTTTCAGGCCTAATTAAGGCAAAGGTCATGCCCAGGAGCAGATTTTTTTCGTTCCTTGCCTTTCTCAGTAACATGGACTCGGAGAAGACTGACCCCATCCGCGATGGGAAGCAGCACAGGATCACACATCTACTGCAGCATATCAATGACGTGTCCTGTCAGCTTTTTCAGCGATATCGGAATTTGCGTGTGGACGATCAGGAATTTACCAATATGCGTGACAAGGGGGTCAAAGTGGGGCTATAAGCTTTGGGTCCTCGCAGACTCAAGGACAGGCTACACTGTCCAATTCAACGTTTATACCCGAAAGCGAGAAACACACCCAGCTGAAAGGGACTTGCTTATGACGACGTAACCCAGCTGTGCGAGTCGTATTTGGATCAAGGGTACATCATCTACCTTGACAATTTCTACACGTCCACATCCCTCTTTGTACATCTCCTTGAGCGGAAAACCCTCTCTTGCGGAACAACACGCAAAGACCGTCGCAGATTTCCCTCCCAGTTGAAAGACAACACCTGGGAAAAAAGAGGAGCAACACGAGGGGGTGTTCGCTGGCTGGGATGCAGTGGCGTGCTCTATTTACAGTGGAAAGACAAGCGTACCGTAAACATGATACGGCACATACTGCCAACAACCACGTCACTGCAGCCCAAAGGACAAAGGTTCCCATCGGGAAGCCACTTTTGATAGAAGAGTACAATAAGGGAATGCTTGGTGTTGACAAGTCTGATCAACGTATCTCTTCTTATAATGTTTTTAATGAAATGTGTGAGATGGTGGAAGACGCTGTTCCTCCACTGCATTGACATTGCTGCCGTCAACAGCTTCATACTTTTTCAAGCACACAGGGAGGTTCCCTCAGAGGTAGGAGTTCTGCAGAAAGAGTGGCTTTGACTAAGCTGCCTTTTGAATCGAGCTTGTCAACCAGATATTTGGCATGGACGACAAACATGTTCACCCTCCCCCTCCTCCAAGTAAGTCGGAACACAAGCCCCTGGTCCACGAAAAGCGCCGTAATTGCAAGCTCTGCTACGAGAAGCAAAACGTAGAAAGGAAGACTGCAGTTTCTTGCGAGGCATGCCGCCTGTATCTGTGCTTCATCCCGACGAGGGACTCCTTCGGAAAATGGCACACCACGCACCCATGCTAACTGTATTTTTTGGGGGAAAGAACAGTTTTCATCAATAATTTCTGAAACTTGTAGCATCGTTTTCTAACATAACAAGCTACAAAATGTATATCTTGGAATTTTTTCACACTTATTATTTTTGAGGTTATTTTTCTTTTTCGAGCCAGAAAGGTATCTTCAATGTATAAACTTCTGCATGATAATTTTTTTTGTTACTTTATGTAATAAATATATATGCAACATACATGTTATTGAATAGCACATTTGTTTAGCTACATTTTGGTACCAAACACTTTAAGTAAGTGATTAGTACCTAGCCGGAAAAAAAAAATCTTTTTTCAACATAGTAAAAACGGCCCTTTTTCCCGTGGTAGCGAAAGAGTTTAAAAAATAATAATAAAAATAAACTGCTTGTCAGCTGCTTAGCATGGCTAATTGTTACAAAGCAGGGAAAAAACATTCAGGGCAGAAAGCTGGCATAGAGTTGCACACTAATATATACTAGAGGGAAATGTGGCGCGCGATCGCGGGCCATTGTGGGTGCTGCCACCATTGCGGCTAGCAGCGTTCCCCATTTACTTCACTTGGCTAGCCACACGACTTCTTTTTTGTCTCAAAGCCAAAATCAACAAAAAAAGGTAACAATTGTTTTGGTCATCTTGCATAAAGCTTCTAAATAATCACCGAGAGTTAATTTTTTAAAGAATCAATTCTAAAATAACGAAACTAATTTGAATTATCTTTTACAGTAATATTGTTGCTTTATTTCCCTCTGATATATATTAGTATATCAAACAAGCACCCAGATCACAGCTTTTCGGACAAACAACCAGCCTGTTCCTAGGACAATTTAGGCTCTCCTACAGTGATCTCTTGAATACCAGTTAAAGGGACACTGAAGTGAATTTGTCAAGCTCCCGTTTTTGCTTGCACTGCGTAGACTGGCTCAAATTAGCACACTTTTCATCGTTTTTCCGGTTGACACATCGGTAATTATTTTACAAAGCGCGAAAGAAGAAAAACTACCATGCGCGGTTTGTGGCGGCCGCACCAACTAAGCTGCGACGTTGGGAGGAGGGGGCACCGTGATTGGACGAGGCCCAAGGTTAGCAATCAAACAAGTTTCGGTTTCGGTTCTGTAAAACAACATGTTTGACATCCGATGGCGTCGTTGGATGGGCATTCTCAATATCCCAGTAATCATAGTACCGCGCTTCTGCCATGTTGTCGGCTGTAAAATGCATAAGATAAGCCTCCCAGGACGGCTTGGAATCGTAGCATTCACTAGCCGAGGCCTACGCAGTGCATGAACGCCCCCCGCGTCACCGCAGACGCACAAATGTCATGTGCTTTTCCCCCATATTTGGAGCTTGCCTCACTCATGCCTGTACCGTAAAAAGCGTGTTTGCACCAGGCAAAGGGTCTGTTCATTCTGGCCTGTGCCCACTGCCCGCAAGCAGTCGGTGCTTATGGCAACAGCACGCCAACGAGAACTCGCTAGCGCGCCAGTGCCGGGCTGCGCGAGTTCTGCGGACTAGTTCGTGGAGCAGTGAACGTTGAGTCCCAAAAAAAGGTGAACTCAGTATAGAAAACATCGGCGAAAAACGAAAAAGTTACCTAATAAAAAAAAAAAAAAAAGCTTGTACCCGCGGAGATTCGAACTTGTGACGGGCAAAACATTTGCTACAATATACCTAGCACTCCAGACCACACGGCCACGGGCGAGAGCGCTACGGACGGTTTAAATATAAGGTATATAATGTATAACCAGTTTACAGTTTTATTTAGTTTTAGTATTTCAAGCAGCTTAGGTGAATATTTGTTGTATTGCGCTCGTGCAGTAAGCGTCCCCCGAGTTTCCACAATAGCTCACGTCTAGCAATTGCATTTCTTAGACGGAAAAGCATTCGCAGATGCGTAGTCGTGCTGCTGACCGCTGTGCTTGTTCGCCCAGCGCAAAAAAGTGCTTCCCGCACCCTAGTTTACGCCGTACGGTAAAAATATGTTGATTTTATTTCCTTAGTACCTATATTGACGTCGCTGACTCTTCTACCCCTTCAAGAGGCCTTATATTTTCCTACTGGCGTACCAGTCAGCGAAGCGTCGTGGGCAGCGCTTGTGTGAAGCGACCTTGACTTGGAGCTAGATACAGAGTACAAACTAACGAAGTAAATAAAGGCACATTCTTCCATTCACAAACGCGTTGCGGCTTAGTTTCAACTGATCGAGCGAATTGCCATGACCCGTCGACGGCCGGCGGACTAAACGTTGGGCCGACTGACTCGGTCGCGGAAGGTCGGCGAGCCGTGCAGTAGCGCAGCCAATTGCCAGCTCCTCTCCTGCTGACGTCACACGAAAACGCCAAAGAAAATGGGCGAGAGTGCAGAGAGGAGGACAGCATTTTCTAATTGATTTTTCTACTAAATAAATTCGCGTAAACGCGCTCGGAGTGGTCGAAACAAGGGCCTAGGGACTCCGGACTGCAATTTGCGCTCGTAATCCCGCATTGTTTACAAATCACTTCAGTGTCCCTTTAAGAATGGCAACAGCTCATGTAATATATCACTCCACTGAAGCAATGGACACTGACGACAGCGCATGCCCAATTTTGAAAAAAACAAATTGTGCCTAATGCGCGACATCATCTGCTTTTTCTCACCCAGTTAGCGTGTCATCGCTTAAGCAGACCAAGTCCCAAAAATCACGGAAGCGACTCGTACCACGTTTAAAATGCAAGAACGTGCTCTCTGCGCTGCTTGGAGGAGCAGCCGGATGTGGCGATAAGTGCAGGGGAAACTTTTGTTGCCTTTGTTTAAGTTGTACGCAAGTATAATTGTATGCGTACCTCTCGAAGAGCGGCCAACCTCCGGTTCTGCCTCAAGTGGTTCGGTGAAATCCGGCAACGACTCCCCGATGATCTCGGTCCTGTCCTCCTCCTCCTCGTCCTCCTCGAGCACCTTGGACAGGCTCCGGTCTTGATCACAGTGCTGGCTGCCCGGAGGGTGCAGCGAGGGCCTGCACACAGGGCACAGTGCTCAAATGAGGCGCCCCGAGCACAGCCTGCAACCCCGACAAAGGCACTTGCACCATATCGCTCATCACAAGTGACGGGGAGCTTTATCCGAGCAAAAATGTGCGAACTAGGCCTACGGTTCAAACGCTGCGGAGGGTTAAGCTTTCTTCGTAGATGTCTGCCGCACTTCTGAATATCTATCTTGCCTTTCTTTAGTGTTAATTTCGTTACTGTAGAACTCTGCACTGCGTTGTAATGGGTGCAAACCCTGTAATTCTCAGTTTGAAAATGGCTTTGCTGGAGATTAGGGTCAGGAGGGAAGCGCCTCGCCTATAAAATGCAGCACAGAGGGGCACAGATTGTTTCAACTGAAATACATACTAACAACAATAATAATGCTCAAATACTAGGGATGGGCAAATACTCAGTGTTGTCGAATATTTGACTGAATTGCTCTGTATTCGTTTTTCGCTTCGGTTTGAATGTCGGTATTCTATATATTCGGGATTCGGGAATCCCGAACGCGCAGCCAAAAGCCAAGCTGTGCAGTCATTCCTTCCGAGATGTCATCCCAGGCTTGCCGCAGGACACTGCCAACGCAGACATTTCTATCATCATGCAGTGCCACGTTGTTGCCTCGCCTAGAGGTTTGATGAGCTCTCGGCCACCACCATACTTTCCGTTCAAAGGCTGCACTGAAACGACACCGCTACTAACATAGCTGCACCAAGCTGGCCAACTTGTACTGCCGATTCGATGCGGAATTAATGAAACACTATTCAAAATGACAACCTGTAACTTCCGCTCTGGTTGGCTATGGCCGCGGATACTAATGGCTACAGTACTCTTGCTTTTTTAGCAAAGCTTCTAGGCGGCGGCAAAAAATCTGCAGTCAACTGCATGCCACTTATTTTTGTGTTAGTGTTTTCACCGTTCCAAGGTAGCACGGGGGTACCTTTCAATTCCCGCCGTGCAAGTGAGGAGCGAGAGGCTGCTCTTGACGACGGGAAGTCTCAGCAACCAGCGGGAGCTACTTGGCACGAAGCAAGTGGGGCAACTAGTATTGCTTCATGAAAGCTTGTGAATACTACAGCACAGGAAAACTGCATACAATTTCTGAATAAATACTCAATTGGCAATATTCCGCAAAATTCTGTGCCTTCGCAAGTTCGAATTCTTAAGAATGGGTTACAATTTGCTCATTTTCTCTTTGTAATTTGTGATGTGTACTATTGAAACTACTATTACATTCGAAATTATTCGACCAAAACAGCACTATTCGCTTCGAATTCCCTTCGAGCCTCAAATCCACTATTCACCCATTCCTGCTAAATACGTGTGTGGGCAAAAATGTTCAGTCCTTTTTGCAGAATAGGGATGTACTGTTTCGCTCAATGTGTGCCAAACGGCAGTGAGATTTAACTAACTTCAACAGCCTCTGCTCTCTCCCCCAATTTTGTGGTTCCATCGTAAAGCTTGGCAAAAAAAAAAAAGCACAAAATGCACAAAAACAAAAGGAAAGATCTTGTGCTGTGTTTTCAAAGTGAAATTTTCCAAGTTGCCTATCCGTCTACACTACTGCAGCTCAATCTCGTCCCAATATTTTGGTGCACAAGCACACACACACGTACACACATGCAGGTGATGGTTGAACTTCAGTGTCCTGCTCCTACAAGTCCCTATTTGCATACAAACTATACAATACAACAATGCGCAAACTACCGTATTTACTCGCGTAATCCTCGCACTCGCGTAATCCTTGCACCCCTAATGTGAGCCACCAAAACTTGAATTTTTTGGTTCCTCGCATAATCCTCGCACCCCCAACTTTGCAGCGGCGAAAGTTGCCTGCTCGCGAAACCCGCATGGTGCACGCGCTCTCCAACGCGCGCCCTCCCCCGATGCCTCTCCGTTCGGTGGAGAGCGCTGTGTATCCAAGGCCATCCAGGCGCCCTAACAACCTGCATGGCTACTCCCTAACAGGCGCCCTAACACGCTACTCACACTGTCCTTGAGCCGGTTTCGCGCATGTTTCGCGTGCGCGCAACTATAACTTTCGCGCATGTTTCGCGTGCGCGCAACTTATAGACGGTGTTCGCGCAGCCCGCTGTCGTGTCGTCGTGTCGCCGTCGTGGTACCGCCGTTGAGCGGCAGCAGTCAGTGAGTCACTCGCGTCAGTGGTGGATGGCTCGCTGCCGTTTTGAGAACTTTTTGATGTAATTGTTTTGTGCTTGGTGCCGCTTCGCCATGGGGAGGAACGCCAGCTACACTGCCGCTTTCAAATTGAAAGCGAAAGAGTACGCGATCGAACAAGGCAACCGTGCCGCAGGCAGGCACATCGGCGTCACCGACTTCAACGTGCGTTACTGGAGTAGGGCACGCACATACGACGACGAGATAGGGCGCGCACCAGAAAGCAAAGGCGGTAATTTCATGATCGCTGATCGACGGGAGACTGTTTACGTTGTAAATAATAAAATAAAAAGAAATAGCTGCTGTTGGCAACACTGAGCTTACCTATACAAAAAACGACCGCTACATTTAGCGGGATTGGCATAAGGCAAATTGGCAACACTGTGCACTGGATTTTTTTCCCCGCATAATTCTCGCACCCCTAACTTTGCATTGACTTTTCAGAAAAAAAAGTGTGAGGATTATGCGAGTAAATACGGTATAAATTATTGCTGCACAGCAACACTTGCACATGTCAAAACCTGAGGCGACTTCACAGGACGTTTATATCCTACCTCGCATCGCACTCCCCTTTACAGAGGCAGCTTTAATCAGACAGCCCACACACGCAACACCAGCACATGTGAAATGACCCATCACAGGACAAGGCTCTATCCCGTAACAGACTTTGATGATGCACGATATTACCACACCACACATTAAAGCGGTACTGACATCAATTTTTGGTGTAAATACTATTACACGGTTCACTTCCTTTACTCAACAGAATATCCTGGCTGAAACATCAGCGGCCTGTGATGCGTGGAACATACTTCAAATTGATCCGATTTATCTCGCCGACGAACCAGCATGCGGAGCGGTGCACAGCAAATGGACATCGGCGTGACATCACTCCGTGAGAGGGGAAAAGAAGAAGCGAGGCAGCAGTCTGCCTACAACACTTGTCAGAAACGAGCAACGTCGCTTCACACACGCGGCCCGGGGAGCAGCGATTGGGCGCTGGCGAGTTCCCGAAGTGGTACACGCAGCCAGAGGAGCTACAGGCATAACCGCTGCTAAGAAAGGCAATCTTGCCAAAAATCAAGTTCCACACGCGGGAAAAGAGCGATAAAGCGCAGGACCGCAGTACAAGACGCCATCAGGTCTTTTACTGAAAGCGGTCGTAAATTTCTGGCGCAGTGCTAGGCCTAATGTTTCAATGCAGCTCGTCCACTCAGCTCCAGCAGCGGGGCGGTCATAACAACGCCTCCTCTGGCCTTTGCAGTGTTTTGACGACGTCCACACAAAACGGCGAGGTCATTCAGTGGTTCCGTCGCTAGCGTCCTCAGGGCTGGAGGCGCAGGAAACTAGAACGGACGATTTTCAGGCCGCTCAATGTAATTAATTACCGCGCACTCAATTATTTGAAGTGCTGTTACGGGTGTGCCAGGTCATTAAGCATCGATGAAATCAATAAAAAAGGAACATATAACTCTGGTGTCAGTACTCCTTTAGGTGGAACAGCGAAGCTTCCATTTAAGGGAAAAATTCTAACGCGGACTTCTCACAGGTTGCAGCAGCTGCGAGACACGAAACTGCGTCAATGTAAATTAACGAGTCTCCGAATATGGAGGCGCGTCTTAATTTTAAAAAATAAGAGAAGACAATAACCGCGGAAGAGGAGCCAAACGAGAGGGCGCTCACCGGGGCTCAGGGGTCGTTGTGTCATTTGGCAGGCTGGTCTCCGCTGCGAGGGTGACGTTGACCTCTGGGTCCAGGAGGTCTTGCATCAGCTTACTGGAGCGCATCAGCAATTGAAGCGCAGTCCTGGTGCAGCCCTTGGTTTCATCCAGCCACGCCTTGAGCTGCCAGGAGTGTTCGAGGGAGTACACTGAGTGCACACTGGGAGTACACTGGGAGTACACTGAGTGCGCAAGAGTGCCCCTTTGCAGTTTCTAGGAAGGCAGTATTACCGAGGCAGAAAACCAGCAGCAAATAGAGGGAGGGAAAAAACAAGGGGCGCGTCGAACAGCCCACCTTTAAGCCAACCCAATAGTATTATTTCTTATGCTTATGCCAGCCAACGTTTGCTGCCTCCACCACTGACCCACAGCTTGACATAGTAGCACCCAATCCAAAATTGCACCATTCTTAATCACGGTGCAGACCCAGGGATAGACAATGAAACTGAGATGACCCTGTGGTCTCTTTTCTGTAAGTCAAACCCGCCAAAGGTTTTTTTCGCACGCACTACAAAAACATATGCCAGACACTGCGAGGCTTTTTTTTTGTCTGTTGACCCTAACCAATAACGGGACCAAACATGTGCATCAAACGAAGTTCAACAGTGCAGTATGCACATCAAAAGGTTGAGAGTATAAAAGTCCATACCCCTGACAAAAAACCGTTGATTCTAATACCCGCAAAGAGGACGACTTCACTTTTCCAGCATTAAATATGAAAACAACACTTGCCCTTGTACAATAGCGAGTTGGGTGATGAAGTATTAATTACAGGGACATGGGAATGATGACATAATGCTACCGTTATTTTCACACAGGTCCAGTGCAGAAATGTCCATACACGAGGTCCTTACGTTAGAAGACTGAGAATGCAAGTGCCGTCAAATGTGCCCTCCTCCCCTCAACAAGAACTGCAACACCACAGCCCAATGGAGGGTCAAAAACTAGCCCCAATTTCACAAACCGAAAATCGGCATCAACGCAAAAAAACCTCAGCCAGATCGCAACGCATTTCTGTGGCTTGCATGACTGCGGAAAGTGAGAGACCAATAGAAAACACAGCAAGACTGCACAATTTTTTCCCAGCTCACTTGCACTACCCGCCAAGCAGTTTGGTTTTGCACAAAGCAAAACACATGCTAAGGCGATAGAAATCTACGAATTAAATGGCCCTGAATTTATGAATGAAGTAACCTGAATAACGTGAGAAAATGGTTCACGGCTACCTGTCGGTAGTAATTGTTACAATAAAAAAGCTTGCATTTGCCAAGAGCACTGGGACAAAATTAATTATCACTGGAACGTTTCATAGATGCTCTTCTCTGCCCAGGTTTTTGCTCCTTGAGACAAACACACTGATAGGGCATAAACGCGGCACAAGGGATGGCGATGTGAAAGAGGCGTGCGAAAGCAGTCGCACGCCTTGCAGACTAATTGCCAGCTTTCTGATGTACTAACTCCAAAGCCCTTGACCAAGTAATAAGATGATTGCACAAGTCTGCCTACCATGTTTGAGATGCTTTTAAGGACCCCTTTGGGTGGGGATATTCGAGCTCAGCTGAGAGCCACTAGCAGGAAGAAAGGCCAAGAAGCGGCACAGCACAGGCTTTTACAGATCACATCAGGGTTCGTACGGGCTTCAAAAGCCAAAATTCAAGGGTTTTCAAGGACTTTCAAGGTCCAGAAAACACATTTTCAAGGTCCCCATCTTATGTTTTATCTGGGATTATTTATAACTTTTTCAACACAATGCAAAATTGTGTTATTGCCCAATACCTAAGAACATTACTGCACATTCCGATAGGCGCTATGGGTTCATGAACGCTGTCCCAGCTTTATTTTTTATTTCATAGTTTGTATTTAGAGGTTTTTCTTTTTTCTTGGTGTTTTGCTTAGGCTATTTGATTTCAAAACTTAGTTAATGTTGCCTGCATCTCCTGCTTTGTCAGCAAGAGTATCAGCTGAAATTAACTCAACAAGTGTTGTTGCAAGGCAGGATGAACTATGTACACGTCCTCCATTTGCACGTAAAAGCAAACGCAGATAGAGCGTATGAGGCACAGCAAACATGCAATGAAAGGCCGTCCACAGACTAGATGGAACATGCAAGATAGAGAACAGAAGCCGGCTTTCACGGGATCGTATCGCGACACGAATTCTATTGAGTGCTGCTCCCAATGTTGCCTTGTAATAATGAGAATCCACAACTCGTCATTTCACACGACACACTGAAACTTGATTGTTACAATGTTTCTTTACATTTTTAACACCTAAAATTTACGACAAACACTTTACATTCTTGTGGAAAAGATAGGGCCATTGGTTCTTTCCAGAAAAATCAGGGGTTTTCAAGGACCCTTTAAAAATTCCAGGACTTTCCAGGCCTTAAAATTTACACGTCTAAATTAAAGGGTTTTCAAGAACCAGTGCGAACCCTGCACATTAACTGTTACTGGAGCCCCAATTTGAAGCTCTTCAGAATGGATATGAACATGGGGACAACAAATTTAAGGACGCAATACTTGTACACTGCTTTGCGGCTCAACTTTTACTACACATACAGTGACAACGCTCCAATGCACGATGCTTCACTCACAATTACAAATCAAGTGCTAAGCAATGAAACCACACCGAAAATACCTAAGGGTTGAGTTGAAACTCTCTCCTTTATGGAACAACACTAGGACAAAACGTTCCCCCCCCCCCCCCCTAACCCTATGCAGTGCATGGCCCTCTCCTCACCTGAGGCAAGATGAGGCTGTCGATTTTGAGCTTTCGTCTCTCAACCACCTCGAGCTCTTTGATCTGGGCCTTGGCCGCCTCCAGGGCTTGCACGAGCATCCTGTTTTTCTGAGCCAGACCTTTGTTTTTGCGAAGCGTGGCATGCAGTTTCCTCTTGTACCTCTCTGCATGTGAAAAAGCAACAGAAGGGTTAAGTATGATGAAAGCCAGCAACAGCAAGGTAGATGAGCGTTCACACACACACACACACACACACACACACACACACACTCATGGTGCGCTTGGCAAACACCAAAATGTGGCATTTGTTTTAAACCGTTGCCTTCTCCTCCCAGTTGAGTACATTGCTTAGCTCAAGGGACTTTTGAAAAAATGTTTTGAATGTTTCGGGACCTATGCCGGGCATCAACGAGTAGTGACACGCCATTTTGAACAGGTACGGCTAAAATAAAAAAGGGGAGGAAATTTAGAGCCCTTCCACTAATGCGGGGATGGAACAATGTACGGAGACTTCCTATAATCATCAAAAGGAAATACACATCACTATCCTGCAATTATTTCAAATTCATTGCGATGCTTCACGGGCAACGAGGTGTGCCGTAGCGGAGGACTCCGGATTAATGTTGACCACGAGGGGATTTTTAACGTGCGCCGAAATCTCGTACACACGGGCGTTTTCGCTTTTCGCTTCCATCAGAAAAACGGCCGAGAATCAAGCCCACGTCCTTGGGCCTGTGGCACAACGCCATAGCCACCACGGCGGGTAATTATTTCCAGGTCAATTCTCACACAATCTGTTTCAGGACAGCTTTGATAAAGCAAGAGTTGCAGTGGTTTCCCGTAACCGCACTCCCACCGCAGACGGCCACACGTTGACAGCGGATGGGAATTCTTTTTGGCGATTACAACCTCCCTCAGAACTAATTTTTTCAATTCCCTATTGCTAGCCCCGTTGAAACCCACATGTTTGCTACCGCTATGCAACGAAAGCGTTGCGACAGTCAACCCTGACGTAATGCATTCGCTACACTGACGAACCATTGTTTTTTGCACTTTTTCTAAAAAGTGAGCGGCAGAAATGCACTCATTTAGCGATCTTCTCCCGCACCGTAAACTTTTGTGTGTTTCCAGTGCGAGTGCGGTGTCGGTTAGGTGCTAGGCCTATGTGTCAGTGTCTAGTCGCACATCTCCACATCTGTATCTGTGGTTTTGGTTCGTCAAAGACTGCTGCCAGAAAACAAAAAGTTTCATCGTTCCAAGAGAAGCTCGCAATTTTAAAAGTTGTCTCCGCCAGCGAGACAGAAAAACGTAGCTGCCCTAAACAGTATTCCCAGCTAGCACCCTCTCGGCAATTTTCAGTGCGGAAAAGAGCACCGAGTTCGGAAAAAGGCACCCTTTCGGCATACGTTTTGTTCCTCGAAACAGGTTTAGGCACCAAAAAGTGTCGAAAGGCAAAAGTGATACGCAAGTTAAGTTTGTGAATACGGGGGCAAATGACCTCGCTTCTCTGGAGTGCCGTTTAATGACCAAGTTCGGGGGAAACCAGAAGGCGCAAATCCCACAGTTGCTCACTGTGAAATAAATTGTTCAAGGGGCAGTTTGCAATCGCCGATCCCTAGCATTTTGGTTGGGCTTCTGCTTCACTCGCGCGAAACCTGCATGCAACGGAAAATTCAGAAATTTTGCCAACTTGGTTTTTTCCTGGTTTAGCTGTAGTCATATTAGCAGCCGATTTCCATGAGATTTGTTCCAATGTACCTAAATTAGCATGAGAGCTACAGAGCTTTTTACACTAACATTGAAGTGGGTGCGCGCAATTTTTTGCAGACCGGACCCGGCAGACGCGCGCAATTTCGGTCAGAACCCAGTGCAAGACAGCTTCAAGTTGGAATAGCAAAATTCTCCCATACAGAATTAGGAGTGTGAGCAAATGCCTGATAGTGAAGCAAGGACCAACTGCTGAAGTCTGATCCTGGAACTGATCAAATATCGAATGAGCTAACAGTAAAATTGGACACGGTGTGCAAATAAATGATGAATTTTCAGTCAACTCTCGACAATTAAAAGTTGCTTAATTAAAATTTTGTGTTCACTGGAAGCGATGTTCCAGCCCCAGCTATTTTTACATGCAATTCAATGGAAGAAATTGCTGGATAATTCAAAGCTAAAACATAATGTATCGGTTAATTAGAAGTTATTTAGAATAAAAAGCACCAGGGTGACGTCAGCTTTCGATATAAAGGTCAAAATTCTAAAGTGCCAAAACACCGCTGTGCTCTGCACTATGTCAGCGCCATCACAACTGAGGCGGTTAATTTGAAGTGGGCTTCGTATTAGCAGAGTCCTTCAATGCTTTACTGGTCACGAAACTTCGGCGCTCGCTTCATATAGGGATCGCGCGCGCCGCTACAGACGCCACCGCCGCACGAAGGTCATCCAGCCGCCGCGCGTGCGGCGTATTGGCCAGCTCTTGCCGTGCAAACGCTCGCTGCTTTTGGTGACTGCGCGCTGATTAAGTGTGTTTTTTTTTTCGTAGTAGTTAGCGATGAATAGTCCAGTTATTGCGTTTATCACGTGCCTTCAATGGGGTTTTATTTTTCGAAGCAAGTTTCCGTAGACTTCGGCCGCGAACGGCAACGGCTTCTGTGTGCTCTGGCACAAGCGCTGCGCCGTCGTGTTTACGGATTTTTAAATCTATATTGCTTCTTTTCTTAAAGCAAAGTTGTAAATACCACACATACGGTACCTGTGTAGTCACGGACTGCTGCGGGCCTATCGATAATACAATAAAAAAACTGAAAGAAACCAAGTACGCGTCGTTCAGACTACGCTTAATGAATCTGTTGATTGCTCTGGAATGCACAGAACGCTAGAAAAGATAGCCCAATAGTATTGTCGTTTCGATGAGTGGGTACATACTTGAGAACATCTAAAAACGCTGCAGAAACGCGAAGGATCGAAACACGAAGAGATATGTTACTCCATGTGTCTTTCTGCTTCCACGCTTTGCAATCCTTGCAAAAACAGGAAGCTAAAAAAGAACAATGAAACTGATTTTATCACACTCAACAAAAATTTCAATGTTACGAAGGGAGACAAAAGAGCGTGGTCCAGCGTACAAAAATTTATTTTTTCGCGCTGCGATGTGCAGCACACGGAGGAAACAGAATATTGCCACGTAGCCAAGAACGACGCAAAGCTTTTCTGAACGCAGCGAGCTGGCGATCTCCTGCACTACAAAAGACTAGAATGAAACACAAACGTCTAAGAAGCAGTCCGCAGTGTGACGTGAACAGATGAACGTCGATAAAGTGAGTTGCGTGGCGTTTGCTATGCATGCATTACTCTTGGAACGTTATTAATTTCAGATCCAGGGAAATAGGATCGAGAACATTGTCGAAGAAAAAAAAAATCAAGTTAGCGACAAGGTGGCAC
The DNA here is from genome assembly GCF_048455015.1 of Haemaphysalis longicornis. Taxonomy (NCBI): domain Eukaryota; kingdom Metazoa; phylum Arthropoda; class Arachnida; order Ixodida; family Ixodidae; genus Haemaphysalis; species Haemaphysalis longicornis. The sequence goes on along the minus strand of NW_027526422.1, from coordinate 74,818,076 downwards.
CCTTTCCATATCAAACAATATTGCCCGACGGGACGTACGACAAAAAGAGAAAACGGGCGCTCCGGTTCAAACGCCAGATAAGAAACCAAAATCGGCCACGCGCGGTTACAAAACAAACAAAACGAACCCTAAGGGATAATTCACGGAAATATGGAAAGTAAATGCACAAGGATGTCCCAAAGCTTTTTTACACGCGAGCCTGAGCGCAAGGTAATACAAGTTTGCAAACAAGTAATGAAGCACCGCTACAACCTGACTGATATGACAAAAATCCGGCTTTAAGTTAGCCTCGTACAATTCTAGGCCCACGACACTCTTAAAAGGGTACATTGCTTTTTCCATTCTCACACACAGTGCATTTCCACACACTGTCGCACACTTTTAATCGAAGCTGAAATCTCCCGTTGCTTGCCTTGGAATGGCGCCCCTCCATTTCTCACACAGCTGCCCGTCGCTCGGTCAACAGAACAAGGAAACATTTTCTGCGGTATCGTTGTACAAGGAGCGACATCCCGGACGCAACAAATGTTCGGCATCGTCGTTGCACTACTTAAGTCGCATCCCAAGAGCGCGATATGCACGTTGCATTTTTTTCCCGCACAAAACAAACACAACTCGCTGCGGCTCCGCCGTTCGAGCCAGCGCAACGCCGCCCGAGGAGTGACCTCAGTGAGAGGGTGGCGCCACCGCGCGGCGGCCAAACGCAGCATATGAAGTTCTCCCATTGAGTTACGGAGCAGTTTCGTGACCAGTAAAACATTGAAGGACTCTGGTATTAGCAAGAGTCGACTGTACATCAGTGAGGGAAAAAAAAAAAGGAATATGTGAAAACTGCAAGTGCAGTCGAAGATCACAGGGAGGATAATTACAGGAATGCTGACATGAAACCGTTAATTGTAGTTGTGGCAACACTGAATTCCACTCCTGCAATCCTTTGAATTCCCATGCACCCCAAGCCTAGGGACTGGAGTTTAGGAACAACTGAAATTCAGCAGGAGACAACACATAAATCCAGAGATGAGGTCCACACCAAACGTTGTCCTAGATTTGCAACGTTTGTTGTAAAAGCCACTTTTGGAACTGCCCACACAGACCAAGCAAAGACGTTGCTTCAGGCCGACGACGAACGGCAATTACGAGCCCAACCAAAGGTAACTTACCGCACTTCTCCACTGCCAACGTGTTGATATCGCTTTTGGACCCACTGCCCCACCTGACATTGTATCGGACCTGAAAGAAAAACAGTTTCACATTGACACGAGAACCTGCTTCGTTCCCAACTGCGGAACAGCGTCGGTCGGGGATTACCGCTTGGTCTTACACTGCTTTCTAGCTCACTTATGCAACACTCAAAAAAATATGGTAAACACACCCAAAAGTTGTAATTCCAAGTGGTTTTATGCGCATTGCAAACATGCGTTGTAGGTTTTAAAGCACTAATATGCAAGCGTACGGGGGCCCCGCCTCCCGCTCTTTTTCCACTGTCCGTGCCAACGTATTACCCGCTCTAAATCTCAGGATCCAAGAAACAAACTTCCACTACGGACCAGTACTTTCGCAGGCCGTGGCATGCCGGAGAATTGTCTTCAACGCTATCTTGCATTACTAGTGCGGGCAACGCCTGCCCCGATATATTTGCTGCGAGAGTACTGTTATTGATCGGGCTTGGCACGGTACGTGCTCTAGTCATCCCTTCAAATCAAAGAAGAGAAAGTATTCGTGAGGAAATAAGGTAGCAGAGGCTTTCGGACGAGTTGCGTTTAACAACGTATTTTCAAGCTACGTGGAGCAACGTCGAAGTACGGACTTACCGGATACCGAGGCATGGCATGTGCTGGCCAAGCAAGCCCCACGTTCCTGCCAAGTGGAATGTTCGCAGTTTCTTTGGCGGCAAGCAACAGCGGCTTAGAAACGATAACTACAGTGATTTCTGCCACAACAGAGGGGCTTAGCAGCACGCCAGTCAGAACCAAAAAAGACAACCGCAAACACCCATATTTAAACTGGAACGCCTTTCCTTGTTGCCAGCGCAGTGCCGCAAGCCTCTGAACGGGTTACTTTATGCAAGCTAAAAACATTAAAACAGACTATAAATAATAAATTAACCTCTATTCTTACATTTTATATTCTTTTATTAGTAGTTTTGATAACTTTTTTGTTACAATTTCACCCTCACTGTCACTGCTCTCTGTGAATGCGCCTCGTTGTTATAGCAACGGAGGCGCGTCGTGTGTTTCCAGGAGGCCGCGCGCCAAATTCAAACGGAAGGGCACGAACAAAGCTTGAATGTCTGCTTCACCTAGGTTGTAGAGGGCTCTCGCTGTGATTTGGTCTGGTACCCCCGACCATGGCTCTGAGCAAATAAAGTTTTTTTTTTCTCTCTCTCTCTCTCTCACCATAGCACGGTGGTGTCGCACGCCACCCGTCGAAACGCGCCGTCGGCAGCGAGAAGCACGTCGCTGCATATCCGATCGCGATAAATACATGCGACCGAAGACCGTAAAGCGCGAGACATTCAGCGCATTCAGCTCAGCGTAGCGACGAACAGCTTATCTGACGATTCGTGTCAAATTTCGATATGCACTGGCTGTGGCTGGGCTAATCGGCGCCAGCATGAGCTTTTTAGTGCTGGGAATCGAATAAAAAATAACGATATTGATTGATAGTCATTAATCAATTGATCGGTTGTTCGGTTGGTGCCAAAAACTACATTTCGAGTTCGAAGTCTTTTTTTTTTTATTCGTTTGCTATGAGGTCTTCTACACAGAAGAGTCTAAATCATGTACATTCTTGCATTTTAAGACCCTCGCGTAGTAGATGTGGCTGGCTAGGACGCGTGCTTAGTGTCCCTATTTCGCTAAGAAGAGAACCCGGACCTTCTTGTCGCTGCCACTTCAAATGTGCGGCTGTTTTTATACTGGCGGGCTGTGTTTGGTGTAAGGCGACACCGTGAAATAATCTTGCTTAGAGTTTTGGGTAACTTGATTTCTGGTTTAATTCGCTCAGGTGCGTTGAACCAATTATCTGGTAAAAATGTTAATCGTAATAATGAAACTTAATTTCTATTCCATAAACACAGATACAGAAATAGGAACCGCGGATGAAAGCTGTCACAGACGGGTCCAAAACACTTCATCGAACGCCGTTTTGTCAAACGCCATCTCATCGAAGGCATGCCCGTTTCGTTGAAGCCGTTACGTCGAACTCCCTTTCGGATCAGCTGTGCCCGTTTCATCGGAAAGTACGCGCCTACCAGCGGTGCGTGAAAATTTTTGCCACTTTTTCCGGCCATCTTGCGGTATACTTTCAGACCATATGATGGCTTCACACCTCGTCAGTTCAGAGCATTTTGTTAATAGGTCCTCAATGATAACCACACGTGGTGTCCTGCCAGCACGATTTGGTGTGCAGCAAACCATCAAAAATGACACAGAAGCATAGAATAAATCGGGTTTATTAAAACGAAATCAGCCTCGATTCACGTCATACAGAGTTACGACGCGTCCCCTGATGGGTCCGTAGCGCTCGCACTTCTAGAAAAACTTGCGCTGAACTTTCGTGTCGCAAACGTAGGCGTGGCCGTCCAAGCAGAGCTTCGGTTTTCCAAGGATTGTCGTAGTGAACTCCAGTGCGGTGTATGCCAACGTTTCGGAATAAAATATCTGCTATATATAGCACCAAACACGGGCAAAGTTGCCAATCACACGATATCAGCGAAACGCCCCCACGACGCATACAAATACAGTTGCTCGCGACAAGCATGCGCACATCGTGACAACGGACATGCATACGAGCTCGGTACATGAGTCTTGTAGAGTCGTATTTATTATGCGTTTCCACGTCCCTAGCAGCAAGCTTGCGGAAACGCTACCACTGTGTTCTAGCTCTCTTTTATGGGACAGAATAAGTAATCGATGAAACGGCGTTCGATGAAGTGTCCGGAACCAGTCACAGACTGCTTGACGAGGCCCCAGCCCCCTTTCTGCTTAGCAGCAGCATCGCGACAAAGCAAGAACACAGTTATAAGGCACGTGATGTCCGTTATCTTCAACGGGTGTAAAAAAAAACAGTCAGACAAGAAAGCAAATGAGAGACATAAAAGAAAAGGTTGACACATTTTGGTACACATATGGCACGTAGTTGGCGCGTCGAACATTTGTAGATATTGAAATTGGCACACTCAAATACATTTAAAAGAGAAGGCAGAGTATAATGTATATGCGCTCTTTTCTAGCGTTCAAACTGGTAGGTACAGCCAGAGTCCTTCAATGCTTTTGAAGGACTCTGGTACAGCCCAAGGGGGATACGGCCCGTTCGTCACATGGCGTTTCGTCATAGGCCGGTTCGACACATGGGAAAGTTCGTCATAGGTGCAAAAAACGAACGTCCACGTGCTTTTTTTTTTATACATGTGGGTCTCAGCGAAGTAGATAGGGCGGTTATTTTTCAACAGCTAGAAGCTAGGCATACATGTTTTCATTTTTTTCCCTCTTTTCGGCCGTACATCTGGGAAATTTCAGCAAAGAATGCAAGCGGGCAAGTAGGGTGACCTGGGATGATCAAGAATATGGATAGAGTTCAACAACCCTAGACAGCAAATTCGGGCAGGGACGCAGCCTAATAAAGTTCTTGGAAGACGGGCTACAAGAACGCGCGTCCCCATTTTCAGTGTTGCGGCTGGCTTGGGCACCCTACATGGGAAGTTGGAACAGGCCCACATGTCACAGCCGACTTGTCATGAGAAAACTGCTCAAAGAAGCATCTGGTTCTAAGTGGTCCCGTAATAGGGGGGGGGGGGGGGGGGAGGAAGTGGTAGCACCGACCTTCTCGTTATTGGAAATTTCGACTGGAAGTTCCATTTTGGGCGGATGTCGAGAAGGGAGAGGCGGGGGGGGGGGGGGGGGGTTGTTAGCTGTTTCAGCTCTGATAATTCGTACCAGGTTGTGCCTTTGGCATTTGGTGGGTTGGCCTTCCCTTTTGCTTTTTTTTGCAGGTTGTGGTGGTGGTTGAAATTATTCGGAAATGTTGACCTTGAAGCACCCGGAAGGCTTGCAGGGTGGCGCGCCCGCACGCGGGGCGATGACAGGCCAGTCCTCAGCATTCCCCAACGAGCTCGCCCTTGCCCTCCCTGTACGCAACCCAAGGGGGGTATAAGAAGGCGAGCGAACCGAGGCCCCCGGCACACTCTCCCGACTGGGCACCATCCGGCCAGGCCGAACGAGGAAGCCGCCCGTAGGAGTCATCCGATCGCGCGCTCCCTCCCCAACCCGGGTTCTGAATCCCCCGAACTTCGTTGACCAGCCAGCCAACGGCATCATCTAGGGACTGCGTCCACGGTCCAGCGGAGTACGGACCCCCTGCGCTACCCGGCACGAGAGTTCCGGCACCCCCACCAACGGCCCAGCCGAGCACGTGCACGCCGCAACGCCGCATGTGAAAGAGTTCCCGGCTCCATGACCCGTCGCCAGCCGCCCACCTGACCCCCCTCTACCGAGTCCCAGCCTCTCAACGGGTGAGCGCACCGGCACCAGCCCTAATTATTGTTGATTCCTCAACTCTGCGTGGACCCACCTAGTTGGTAGCGTGACGCCATCTCCCTTTCGGGGAGCGTCACATGTGGTGGCAGCGGTGGGATTCACTTAACTAAACTCGCAAAGTATAGGCGTGGGACTCCACCCCCACACCTGAGGGGAAACGAGGCACCATGAACGAGGCCACCATGACCCAAGCGAATGTGTTAGGCGCGAGCGTCATGGCGTTGGGGGGAATGGTTCCATCATTTACAGGGGATGGCAACGGGATAACCATCCAGGACTTCCTACGTGTTCTCGAACAGGTGGGGGGTCTTGGTGGCTGGACAGAGGCGCAGATGACAGGTATTGCACGCTGCAAAATGGTCGGCGCGGCCTACGACTTTGCGTGGCACGAGGAGGCTGTTGCTGCAGCAGCGACTTTCGCCGAGTTTAAAGCTCTAGCAACAAAAAGGTTCGATACAGAGCCAGAGTACGTGAAGCTCCAAAGGTTTTTGTTCGCCGCACAAAAGGATGGGGAAGACGTCCAGTCGTTCGCGATTATAGGCTCCGCGCGTTTAGTTAACTGCGTTCAGTTCAACTGTTCAGTTCAACTCCGCGCGTTCAGTTCAACTGGTATCAACCATTCAGTTGATACCAGTTGTTGAGGGGGGTGTGTGCTGTCAAAGCAGACATCCCTCAATGACAACTGGTACAACCCGCCACCAGCGCCAGTGAGTCCTCTCGTTGGCCACCCGAGTTGGGGGAGGGCGAAGCAAACCTTTGACGTGGACTCTTCAACAAATCTGCCATGGCATAAGGCTTGCAAAGCTATCAGTAGGCAATAATCAGCACACCTTGACGCCTAAACTGCAAGCACTTCTGTAATATCCCGTTGAAAAACTGCAACACAAATGTGGAATAGGCCGCAGTCCGCATGCTGGTTCGTCGGCGCAATAAATCGGTTCAATTTGAAGTATGTTCCATGCATCACAGGCCGCTGATGTTTCATCCAGGATATTCTGTTGAGTAAAGGAAGCGAACTGTGTAATAGTATTTACACCAAAAATTGATGTCAGTACCGCTTTAATGTGTGGTGTGGTCATATCGCGCATCATCGAAGTCTGTTATGGGACAGAGCCTTGTCCTGTGGTGGGTCATTTCACATGTGCTGGTGTTGCGTGTGTGGGCTGTCTGATTAAAGCTGCCTCTGTAAAGGGGAGTGCGATGCGAGGCAGGATATAAACGTCCTGTGAAGTCGCCTCAGATTTTGACATGTGCAAGTGTTGCTGTGCAGAAATAATTTATAGTTTGTGCATTATTGCATGGTATAGTATGTATGCAAATAGGGACTTGTAGGAGCAGGACACTGAAGTTCAAACATCCCCTGCATGTGTGTACGTGTGTGTGCTTGCGCACCAAAATATTGGGACGAGATTGAGCTGCAGTGTGTAGACGGATAGCCAACTTAGAAAATTTCATTTTGAAAACACAGCACAAAATCTTTCCTTTTGTTTTTGTGCATTTTGTGCCATTTTTTTGCCAAGCTTTACGATGGAACCACAAAACTGGGGGAGAAAGCAGAGGCTGTTGAAGTTAGTTAAATCTCACTGCAGTTTGGCACGCATTGAGCAAAATAGTACTACCGTATTCTGCAAAAACGACTGAACATTTTTGCCCACACACGTATTCAGCAGGAATGGGTGGATTTGAGGCTCGAAGGGAATTCGAAGTAAATAGTGTTTTGGTCGAATAATTTCGAATGTAATAGTTTCAATAGTACACATCACAAATTACAAAGAGAAAATGAGCAAATTGTGACCCCATTGTTAAGAATTAGAACTTGCGAAGGCACAGAATTTTGCGGAATATTTCCAATTGAGTATTATTCAGAAATTGTATGCCCAGTTTCCCTGTGCTGTATTCACAAGCTTTCATGAAGAAATAGCAGTTGCCCCACGTACTTGCTTCGGGCCAAGCAGCTCCCGCCGGTTGCTGAGACTTCCCGTTGTCAAGAACAGCCTCTCGCTCCTCACTTGCACGGCAGGAATTGAAAGGTACTCTCGTGCCACCTTGGAACGGCGAAAACACCAACACAAAAATAAGTAGTCACTAAAAAATAAGTGGCATGCAGTTGACTCCAGATTTTAGATGCGACGCTGAGAGCATCTCTTGTCGGCGGCCCTGTCCTTCCTGCGTGCGTCCGTCGTCGTCGACGACGTCCGCACTCTCCTCCGCTCACCCCCTCTCCTCTCCGATAGCGAACACTCTTTCGCGAGGGGCATTGGCTTGGATTGGATTAAAGTGGATTGTGTTGGATTGTGTTGCGTCATAGCCGCGGCAGACGCACTGGCGCCGGCGCGTGCCCAGGGGCGGTATTCTCGTAACTGTCCCTTTTTAAAACTTCCCTTTTGCGTCCCTTTCATCGTGACGTACTTCCGGTTAAGCAGTGGGTCTTTGATTCAAATACCGTAACTGTACTTGCAAACGCATTTTGAAGAACTGAAACCGCGTATCGTGTTTATTGTTCCGCGAGTGAACCAACAATAAGGCGATGAAAAATCGTCTGCTCCAAATTGCCTGCTCCTATAGTAGCCACGGCTCATAGCTCCGCCGCGCTTATGTTACGTCACATCCGGTTGTTGGCTTTTAGCCAATCAGGGCTCGCTCAAAAGGGACACTTTTGAAAGGGACAAAACACGGGAATACCGCCCCAGGTGAGAGCGAACACTCTCTCTCAACATCTGCGGGTGTGCGGCCCAGCGCGCTCTAACTCCGCCGGTGGGCGGCGCTGCGCGCGGTGCTGCGCATGTGCAGTACTCTCTCTCTCCGCGGTCTCCTCTCCTTCGGGCGCGCTGCGCATATAACCGCTGTGCCGCCCTCCGGCGGCCTTTCGGTCGACGGTTGCTCTCCGCTTGCGCTTGAACCCCCTTAGCGTCGCATCACACCAGGGTTCCCGCGAGGGGAGGTGGGCGTAATTTTTTTTTTACCGCCGCTTAGAAGCTTTGCTAAAAAAAGCAAGAGTACTGTAGCCATTAGTATCCGCGGCCATAGCCAACCAGAGCGGAAGTTACAGGTTGCCATTTTGCACAGTGTTTCATTAATTCCGCATTGAATCGGCAGTACAAGTTCGCCAGCCTGGTGCAGCTATGTTAGTAGCGGTGTTGTTTCAGTGCAGCCTTTGAACGGAAAGTATGGTGCTGGCCGAGAGCTCGTCAAACCTCTAGGCGAGGCAACAACGTGGCACTGATGATAGAAATGTCTGCGTTGGCAGCGTCCTGTGGCAAGCCTGGGATGACATCTCGGAAGGAATGACTGAACAGCTTGGCTTTTGGCTGCGCGTTCGGGATTCCCGAATATATCTAATACCGACATTCAAATCGAAGCGAAAAACGAATGCAGAGCAATTCAATCAAATATTCGACAACACTGAGTATTTGCCCATCCCTAGTATTTAAGCATTATTGTTGTTGTTAGTATGTATTTCAGTTGAAACAGTCTGTGCCCCTCTGTGCTGCATTTTATAGGCGAGGAGCTTCCCTCCTGCCCCTAATCTCCAGCAGAGCCATTTTCAAACTGAGAATTACAGGGCTTGTACCCATTACAACGCAGTGCAGAGTTCTACAGTAACGAAATTAACACTAAAGAAATTCAAGATAGATATTCAGAAGTGCGGCAGACATCCACGAAGAAAGCTTAACCCTCCGCAGTGTTTGAACCGTAGGCCTAGTTCGCACATTTTTGCTCGGATAAAGCTCCCCGTCACTTGTGATGAGCGATATGGTGCAAGTGCCTTTGTCGGGGTTGCAGGCTGTGCTCGGGGGGCCTCATTTGAGCACTGTACCCTGTGTGCAGGCCCTCGCTGCACCCTCCGGACAGCCGGCACTGCGATCAAGACCGGAGCCTGTCCGCGGTGCTCGAGGAGGACGAGGAGGAGGAGGAGAGGACCGAGATCGTCGGGGAGTCGTTGCTGGATTTCACTGAACCACTTGAGGCAGAACCGGAGGTTAGCCGCACTTCTAGAGGTACGCATACAGTTATACTTGCGTACAACTTAAACAGAGGCAGCAAAAGTTTCCCCTGCACTTATCGCCACATCCGGCTGTTCCTCCAAGCGGCCCAGAGAGCACGTTCCTGCATTTTAAACGTCTTAAGAGTCGCTTCCGTGATTTTGGGGACTTGGTCTGCTGAAGCGATGACACGCTAACTGGGTGAGAAAAATCAGATGATGTCGCGCATTAGGCACAGTTTTTTTTTTTTTCAAAATAGGGCGTGCGCTGTCGTCAGTGTCCATTGCTTCGGTGAAGTGATGTATTACATGCGCTGTTGTCATTCTTAACTGGTGAGCCTAAATTGTCCTAGGAACAGGCTGGTTGTTTCTCCGAAAAGCTGTGATCTGGATGCTTGTTTGATATACTAATGGACCTTTTTCCAGTAACGTTCTGCGCATGCGCGGGCTGCCGGTCCGCCATTCTTGGCAGGCGCCTCCGGCAAAATAAACAAAAGGGCGCCCCCCCCCCCCCCCCCGCTTTCTGTTTGGGGAGAGGCTATGCTGTCCAGCGCTGCGCGTTTTTATTTTCTCTCTTTCAACAGCTCAAGTGGGTCCGTAAGTGATTTCTAGGGAAAGGGCTTTTAGGGAAAAGGGCAAAGACATTTGAGGCTGACCACGCAGGAAGCACATGGAAGCCAGTGAAGGAGTAACAAAAATGAAAAAAAAAAAAAGTAAAGAGAAAGGGGCGATTCGACCCCTGCAAATTAGTCACGGGAAGGTCGCCTGCTACCGTAATATTCACAATAACACTGAAAGGCGGGCTAGTTGGTGACAATTCATAGCTGTAACTTTTGCGCACACAAAAAACGAGGACTAAACGGAGACATGAAGACCAGCGCAGACTAACAACTGAAAGTTTATTCATCGCTCAACACATATATACCCTCTTTGACATCGCCCGCGCATGCTCAAATGTGTACGCATCTCGTCATATACACAAATACAAGAAAAAACCCACTAACATTTGCATTATCTCATGTCATCTAACAACTTAATTTCCTTATCCGACAGGGCTACTGACGGTTTACTTATGCACTTTCCCTTTAATTTCGACATCTGCCAGGCTTCCACTATCTCTCTTGTAGTCCTGTCTTGGTGGTGAAACTCCGTCGTCGCTAGGTCAAACAACGGCTCGCACTTCTTTGTTGTGCACTGCGCACTGTGCGCAGCCAGATGCGTGTATGGCCGACCTTTAAGGCTGGACATGTGTTCCCTGAGCCTTACATTTACGCATCTGCTCGTTTGCCCGACGTACTGATTCCCACATGTGAACGGAATCTTGTACACAACGTTTTTTCTGCATTCCAAAAATTTGTACATACGTGTGATGCATAGTACATTTATTATTCTTGCTGCTAGCCCTTTCTTCGTGCAGTCTGTTAACTGCCGGGCACACGCTTCCCACTTTCTTTTTGGCAGAAAAAACCACATTCACAACGCTGACAGGTACAGGTACATGAGTGTAACTGTAAATTATTTATTGCGCCTTATCAGTTAAATCATAGTGGTTAATGTTGAAACACCTGTCAAATATTAACTATAGAAGGTGAATCAAATTGCTTAGCACGGAACAACCATCATTCACTAGTGCAGAGTATTCAGACTTAATATGTATTGCATGTAGCAGTCATTAAGATAGCTGACAATAAATTAAACTCTGATTTTTTTTATTTGTGACAATTACATCTGCGCGCATCGGTTCGGCCAGGACCACCTGGAGACGTTCTTCAGCTGTATACATCCGTAAGAAAGAAGTTATTTAATAAACCATCCGCCTCGCAGTCCGATACGCGTAGCACAGCCTTCCTATTTATGCCGTCAAACCGGTGACCCCAGAGATGCCGTGCCAGACCTTGTCAAATTTCCAAGCTTCCATTCCAGCGTGCTCACAGCAACAAGAACGATGACGAAGTTGCACTACCACAGCTGGGTGCCAGTAATTCTGTAGCTGATTATGAAAGTTTCAGCTCATTCTGGTTGAAATCACCAGTATTCTTAGTTTCATCAAAAATAATAGGGGCATGATAATGCCATCAGCCACCGCAGAACATATTCTGTGTTGCAATTCCGGCAACGAAACAAAGACAAGTTTGACATTGACAGCCGTGCCCTCTCATTCTTCAGCAGGTTATGTTTGAGACATGAGAGGTTATCTGTGCAAGCTGAACCCAATAAAATCCTGCACGCATACATCACTACATCACTTTTCATACGTACAGCACATATAGCACACTACTCTTTGGCTGCGGGAACAAGCAAAACGAAACACAGAAAAGGCAACGGGCCCATATCTGTGAGCAATTCTCATCAAAATTTCCCTCCAGGCCTTTAGGGAAGTTTGTAATGCTGACAGCGGGTCTAAGATGACCTAGTGTGCGAGTTGAAGGAAAGGAAGAAAGAGTAGAAAAAAGGTAGGGAGGTTACTCAAGGAAAGAATGAGAACTGTCCAGTCGGCTGCGCTACACGTGGAAACGGGGTTAAGGGGCTTCAAAGGGAAAGAAAGGACTGGTAAGTATAGAAAATTGAGGAGGAGGAGGAGGAAAAAACGTTTATTGCTCCCATTGAACGGGAAGCGAGGAGCGCGGGAGGGTTGTCGGTCATCCATGGTGGGTGGCGTCCCTAGTCCGGGATGCCATGGCCAGCTGCAGCTCGAATGGCCCTGGTCACCAGGCCACGCTGGTTTTCCAGGACATCGCTACTCAGCAGGACCTCCCACTGCTCCTGTGTCGGTGCGATCAGTTCAGGTAGTTCGGTGACGCCTTTACACTCCCACACCATGTGGTACAGGGTGTTGGGCGTTTTGTTTGCCATTTTTATCGTTTTTCCTGCCTATTTTTTTGCCGTTTTTTTTTGTCCGTGCTGTTGTGTTTGTATTTACCATCCCCACGCCCTGTATTTTTATTTTCTCCTCAATTTTCTTTACTTGGGGCTCAAAATTGCTGAAATAAAGAACCCCTCCCCCTACACTATAAAAAAAAATAATAGTTATCGGCGCCTGGTTTCGATCCCACGACCCTGTGGGCGGAACGCGATGTACATGGTGCTCTTCCCACTGCGCCACAAAAGCGACACAGAATCAAAGGCTACGAATGCGCCTTATATCCTTGACTCATTCAAACTACGTCAAGAAGCTGCTGATACACGGCAGCAGCTGCATCGATCTCGTCTTCACCAGTTGCTGCAACGCACGACCACTGCTTAAAGACCCCTTAACAGTACACTTTAGCGACCACAAAGCCGTCGTTCTCAGCATCCAATACAACGAAAATAGCAACAAATAAATAAATAACGACTTACAACAACCTACTCCTTGCCTTCACTTCTTGCGTCACAAAAAAAAAGAAAAATTGGGCCCATCTCTCCACGAGGAGGGACTCGAGTCGCAAAATCACGAAAGTAATAATTAACATATGAAAGAAATAATAATAATTAATAGTAATAAGCAATAATAGTTAACACATTCACTACCACCCCCCCCCCCCCCCACCACCCCCCAAACACTAACGTTTACGCAATACACCCACCCCCTACGCGACGCATTTATTCGAGTCCCCCCTCGTGGGGAGATGGGCCCAATTTTTTTTCCAGAAGTGAATCTGCTCTTTTCTGGCCGGCTCTTGTGCTACACTGACTCTTAGAATTGCACTTGTTTTGTTCATGCTGCCTCTCTCTTATGCCTCTCGTTAATGCTGCCTCTCATTTCATTTATGCTGCCACTATTAGTACGAGTTTATTTCGTTCTTCTGCTCTTCTCAACTGCGAAATGTTTTTTGTATTGAAATTTATTTTCCTTGCAAAAACTTTTTGGCTTCTAACCCTGCTTGTTTATTGGCTTTAAAGCTTTAAACCTGCCATGGTTTTGGTGGAGCAAGTCAGTTCCCCACATTATTTTCCTCTTCCCTGATTCTGAGAGAGGGGGATGTGGAATTTTAAAGGGCAAAGAGCCCTGCGGTGATACTAATGAACACTTGCACTACTTTGTTTGTGTTTAACTTTGTGTTTGTAAGTACTGAAAGCTATAGTTACCACCAACCCAGAATGGCACTGCATGTTTTGCATGATACCCTTTTAGTTTCTGGTTTGCTTTTGTTGAGGTTTTCTTTAAGCTGCTTTTAAACAGATTAATTGCAACCTAATGCAACCTGGCAACATTAATAATGTATTAACTGCGACCTAATGCAACCTGGCAACAATAATAATGTATCTTGTGTGACGTTCCCAAGCATACAACGAATGCCAAATCTTCTAAGCTTACCTAGAAAAAGGAAAAACCTCTTGAGTGAGTTTCATGATGCACATAACATAATAATAATAGGCTTCGGTATTTCACGGTTATTGAATTTAAGCTAATGGAAGGGCCACTACCTAAAATCATTTTAACTGGAGACAAAAGTTGAAACACGTGCTGCAGGGGCCTCGTAGGCAGGCACTTACACTATCTCAGAAAGCGTGTTTGTATAGCGTAAAGTGCAGCAACAAATACGATTTCTATTCACACGCATTTCTTGGAAGCATTGTCCAGTTCGAACTTCCATTCGCTAGAAAAGCAAGTAGTTGTAATGAGCACCTCAACAGATCGCGAAGACATTCAGCTGACGCATCCTGGGGGGGGGGGGGGGAGGGGGGAGGCGTGTGAAAGATGTTAAAACAGCGCTTAGAGACGGGACAACAAAGAAAAGACTACACAGTACTAGCGCTGGATATCAACTGAACTCTCTTACCACACACAAAAGAATATATACAGAAACAGTGCACGCGCGAATACGGGGGAAGCCACCAGGAAAAAAATCAGGGGGAAGTGATTGATTTGTTTTTAAAGGAAGAAGGAAAAGAAATGGACTGGGGATATTATTAAGCTCTCACGGGAGCTCACCTGCATTTAACACAGTCCGGAATCGGGATTAGCAGGGGAAATAGGATAGGAGAGAGAAAAGTAAAGATTAGAAAGGTGATGAAAGAGTAGAGAAGAGTAGTTCCACTTTGGTCGATTCCGTCGCACACAACACACTACGAACACTGTTGGCTGGCGTAATACTGCGCCCGGGAGACGAGAAGCCTTGAAGGGAACGGTGAAGCGCGGAAGCGAGCTTGCTGCGACGACGAGCGAAGTCTGCGGCGGCCCCGACCGCTTCGGAGTTCGCTGGATTGGAGTGCGGCCGACAGACGGGTACTGGGGGAGGCGGGAGCTGGCACTCGACCGCCCACACCAGCAGAACAAAAGCTGGGCGACATCCAAATCCAGGGCGACGGCCCGAGCGTACAACGGGCCGCCGCAATGAAGTCCCTTCGAAGCACAGGAGCACGAAAAAACACGTCCGCTCAACTCCGAAGCGACGACCGAACTCGCGTGACGCATACGCAAACGCTACAGGTCTCTTCGACTTGGCTGCACCACAGAGTTTCATGCACTAGCTGCACACAGAACACGAGCTGCACCAGTTCAAGGGGTGCAGCACCGTCGTCCTCGTTTTTCCGGTGCCGCGCGCGCCCTCTGCACTTCCGTCCTCGTTTTGTGAAGGGGCCGCTTCAGTGCAGACCCACCTCGGCACTAGTTCTTGCTAGCCCTGCACTTGCGGAAAAGGTTGTGCCGTTTAGTGCAGCAGCATGGAGTACGTGCCGCCAAACGGGGAGCAGACGACGCTGCGCGTCGTTATCAGGGTGTCGAACCGGAACCGGAACCGAACCGAAAACCGGAACCGAACCCGAATTTTTGCCCGGAACCGGAACTGAACCGGAACCGTATTTTTTCCGCCATTTTGGAACTGAACCCGAACCGGAACGAATCGAAGGAACCGTTCCGAACCGGTTCCGGGGACTCAAAACTGTGATTTCTAGTTTTTCATTTCGGTACCCTACCTTGCGTCTGAGGATATTTTTACCCTTCGCCAGACGGCACCAGGAACGATTTTGCAGTTCCCAATGCCCGTAAGGTTTTCATCTTATTATTACCGTAAATATAATGTAAAGTCCGTATACACTATTAGTTTGCTTTAGGTATTGCCAATCTCCTCCCATTGTCTTTTTACATTTAGAATAACATAAGTTAAAACGCATATTCCGTGGCAACATATCATGGTGTATTCTTTATGGTTTCTATCTGCAGTGTCTTTAAAATCGTGTGAAGTTTTCATGTTAATTCGAATGCATCCGTGTCCGCTTGTGAAGGCCTTCAGGGACACCATCCACAATAAATCCATATCTTCCACTTATTTTAGGTTGAGTGGGCACTTATATAAAAACAGCACTGAGACACAAACACTCACAGTTCTCTACGTCATCATCACTTTTTTTTTTGTACAGTGCCGTTGTGTCCTTTGGGTACTGCCCTACGAGAACATGAGAATTGAAAAAAAAATTGGAGCCTTCTCATTTGCACTTTTAAAGTAGATACGATAGCATTTTGATGCATGGATTTAAGTCGATTAACGCGGATTACCGGGTAGACTGGGGTGGTTTCGGGAGATGAGTGAATGAACTAATGTAAATTAGTGGGACTGCGGTGTTGATTAATATGGTTTAGAGTAATTAGAGGGTCACTTAAGGCGGATTAAAGCGTTGGACCAAACATGATAGCATTGGGGTCCTTGACATTTGTAAATTTCGCAGCGTTCTCTTTCTACACCAATCAGGAAATGTAGTTACGGACAAAATAGCCGGAATGTTATGTGTCGACCACCTGACTGCTATAAAAGGCCTTTTTTATGCAGGTATTACGCTCTTATGTTGTTTCTCGCGTAAGATTTACATCTCGCACTGAAGTTAAAACTAACTGTCTAATGCATATCTTATATTCATCAAAAGGTTCTCAAAATGTGTATATATATGAGGTTAGACTAGGAAGCAGCTAAATTGAAAGAAAAAAGAAAGAGGAACGATCAACTGCTTTGAAGCGAAAGACACCTGATAGCCAATACCTTCTCTTTCTTTGTGCTACCGTTCTGCAGCCTTCCACCGGTGTAGCATCTCAACCCCCGAACACAGCCCCCTCCAAGCTGAAAAGGCGGCGATCACGTGCGCTTAGCCAAAGTGGCGCCAAACATCTCATAACAGAGCTCTTATCAGACGTGGCGCAACTTTGCCAACGGTCTATTGCATGTACAACACTTCCACCAACGAGACCAGCCAGGATTGTATGGGCACCAGCTATACTGGCATTGCCGGCAGACAAGATCAGCAACCTCGTGGCTCGACATTTAACCAGCTTAGCCAGCGCTGATGAAGCCGAGCCCAAGCGCATGCATCCTGTATGCATACCAGGAAATTAATTAGCACTATAGGCTCTCCCGTAGAACGTATTCCTTTCCGCACAAATCGCTACCGAATAACCAGGAAAGATTATTCCGCGCCCTGCGGATTAACACCTTCCGACACATCACCAGTCTTCACCTTTTTGACCGGTCTCAATTCTCTCCATTTCGTCGCTTCTGTATAGAGCCTGGGAACCCCATACACACAGTAGGCGGCTGCGACAAGTCCACCCTAGATCCACCCAACCTCCACGTTTCCATAGAGGTTTGGGAGAGAGCCTTGGCCAGCTCCGGCCTGGAAGATCAGTTTCTGTTGATGGAAAGGACTGTCGACTCGACACTTGAATGAGGACGCCTCTCTGAAACTTTTCCTCGATTTATTTAAAGGTCATTTTCCCTCTCTCTACTGCTGCTTGTGACTTCAATCAGCTATTATCTTTCCTAGAGCCCAACCGCTCTCACCCGTCGTTGAAGCGCCATTGAGCAAGTTCCTATCTCCGGTGGTTCCGTATCCAATGCCGTCCTGTACACGACGTCCATGAGTCATTAAAGCCGTTCTTTCTTTCTAACTGGTAGGTTAGCGTATGAAAGATGAGCAGAAGGAAATCGCTTTAAACGCCACCAGCCACGCTTGACAGTCGGAGGTTGACGCCGACGCCGGACTGTTTTCGACTTCTAGCAGTGCTAATGATTTCGTGTTAAAGCTAAAGCGCCCTTGAAACAAGGGGTACATGAAATGCGTAGCAGACCAACCAATTTATTTACAATGCAAAATTTTTTGCCCCATTGTGCGAAAACAGGGGTGCATGCGCGCGTGCGTGCGTAGACATTTGGTGGAATCAAAAAAGATGTCGGGCACTCAGGCTCTCCTGCCCGCCAAAAAGACTGCCAGCTCGCCAGTAAACTACCTGCCTGCCTGGCTGCCTGCCAGGAAGACGATTCCTGCGAGGATGCGTGATTTGGGGTCGAGGGGCGGCCCGCTACGAGACGCCCAGGCGGAGGGGGCGGAGACTCAAAATGCTGTACCATGCCAACACTCCAGGGTACTCAAAAATTTCTGCAGAAATTCAAAGAGTTATCGACCAATGCGTATCATTCATATGCCGCTTGTCCTCAGTGTGAGTTTCTACAGCGAATTTTTTTGGTTTTTATAAATCCTGTCCGACCAATTATCTCAATTGACGCTGCTATAATTACAAATGGAATATTCGCAAAATCTCCATTATTGTGGAAATGCAGGCAGTTATACGATTTGCCATTTTCCTTATTTGCCTAATATTTTACTTATTTTATAGTTTTTTCAAAATTTTGTTCCACCAATTATTTCCATTTGCGCTATTATAATGAGTACATTCGTAACTCGCGAAATCTGCCGTATTGCGAAAATGCAGGGTGTTTGCAGTTTCACCAGTTTCCGCAATTATTTTACATTTTTCTTATTTTTGACATTTATAAATTTTGTTCGTCTAAATATCTCCATTTACACTATTATAACGATTACAGGTGGAAATTTCCCGAAATCCTCATTATTGTGGAAATTCAGGGTGTCACACGGGTTGCCTGTTTCGGTAATTACTTTTTTTATTTTTTAGTTTTTTAGAAATTTCGTGCGACCAGTTATCTCCATGTACGCTATTATAGCGATCAGAGATGGAACTTCCACGAAATCTGCATTTTTGTGGAAATGAAGGGTGTTACACGGTCCTTGCATTGGGCAAAGAATGGTACGCATTAAAACAATTATGGACGCACGGGTCGTCTGCGGGGCAATAGGACGGGGCAATAGGCAGTCTGCAGGGAGGCTGCCCATTACCAGAAGATTCTGGCAAAGATGCACCGAGGGGGAGGCGTCGGAGGCACCCGTGTGCTGCCCACGGGTCAGGAGGATACCTGTTTGTCTTCCAGAAGACTGTGGCGAGAACGCATTATTTGGAGACGATGTGCGGCCCGTCACCTGTCGGCGAAGGGAGTCGATCACATGGCTGCACAGCGGCTACGTAGAGCCATGCGTTAGAGCGCAGCCCTTAAGCACCCGCTCCTGTGCTTTCGCGTAGTCCATCAGCATCGGACTCGTTGTAACCGAGAGAACGAAGACGCCACGGAAGATAGAGCTAGCAGGAAAACGGAGGTTGAAGGTATGACGAAAGTGTAAGGGGGAGGGCGTAATTCCGTGACCGCGCTAAACGTGCTTCACAGTGGTGACGCCTAACGAGATAACGACAGAGTATAGGGACCGGGCGGCCGTTGTATGGCACCATTGTCTCTTCAGCGAACAGCGCCGCCAGTGGCGAACCGCTCGTCAGTGGAATGCCGGTGGCGGTCAGCGCAGCGTAACTGTGCATGGCTTTCTGTCGTTTTCTGCGGTGCGGCTTGCAAAGCGTACGTAACCCCACGTGCATTCTTCAGATCGGTAAATCTTGAGCGTGGATGTGACCTTTACGAGGCATGGTATGTGTGTGATTTACGCCCATACTCAGTATTCACAAATAGCAGACGACGCTCAATGCGCCAAGCTGGAAGTCAAGCTGGAAGTGAAAGTTCGTTGCTTCATGCAATTTTTTGATGCCTGAATGCAGTTTCGCGTATCGAGGAGTATACTGCAGCTAAATGCTCCCACAAAGCCGGTGTGTGCAACCGATCTAAGAATGCTGCGGCGCTGGCCTTGGGCAGTTGATGACGAAACGGCGTCGATGTCGTGCACAAGCGAAAGGCAAAGTTGGGGGTGTCTTCTAAGATTTACCTCAAAACAGAAATTGTAATGGACGACGCTTCCGTAACTTCATTACCTACGGCTGAAACGTGTTTAATTTCACAGAAATGCTCTTACTACAGTCATCGGGAATCGTTGATAGAATAAATACCGTATGATAGTGAAACGCTATTGCTTGTCGTGGTGAAGCATTGCTTTACAGAATTGCAATGGCTGCTGGCTAGTTGGTAAATGGTTTTTCAAAAACCAACTCCTGCGCGGCTGAAGGACGCAAGACAGGAGGGTGCCCAAAACTTGTACTCAGCTTCACAACTGAATGCTGCGGTCGGTTTATAAGCTGCCACGTATACGCTTGAAAAAGCATGCGTGCACCTTCGTGTAACGACGATGAGGGTTTATCGCAAAGCTCTATCGTATGGGTTTCCTCGGTTGCCTTCTGGATTTAAACTTTGACTAGTTGAGTGTCGAATTGGACCAGCACGCAGTTTGGTCTTTTGATCGCAGCGTCTTTGACCTTGACCATTTCCAATACGATTTCGCAGGAAGAAAGCTTTGCGTTCAACCATCATAATCATTAGACGGAGGGCTAGATGATATTGCTGTTTAATTTTGAACTTCCATGCCCCCCTCTCCAAATCTAAACTTTGTCCAGCGTGTCAGAAGTGTGTCTGTGCTGGAGGACTCGGGCTGATGCACCCATATTTGAGGCAACTAATCGCGCGTTTTTTGTGTCTTCATCAGGCATTACACGATTTTTTTAGGTACTCTGTAAATAATACTTAAGCATAAAAAAACACCGGCTGACGTTAACGCTGCCACCTTTTTTAACTGTCGGTGCCAGCCTTTATTCTACGCAGGTGGTAAAACGGGAAGGGGAGAAGGGATGGTGGATGGTTTGCAGCTTGGGCTCTTGAGTTGGTGAATAACTTTGGCTCCTGATAAAATGACCACTACAAATGTGAGATTTACACTTCGGCTTTCAGGCTCCCATGCTGCCACAGTGTCGCTCACCAAAACCGAAGGCACAAAGCTCACGGTTACAGAAAGTGTAAACTACCGCAACATTTCTACGGCTACACGGTAATCCATCTAGTTTGCAGGTGCCTTTCAATTTAAAGCACACATATCGAGGTATCCCAGCGCTATAGCTGGCGTGGAAACCGTAGTCATTGAAACCAGTGAAGATAATTTAAAGTGGTAGAAATGAATAATAATATTGCTAATAGTTTTATACCTACTCAGATCGCGCGGAGCCAGGCGCAGAGCGCTGCAAAATGCGCTCGTGTCAATGTAGCCCATTCCCAACCTTACAAGCATCCAATAAGTTTGCGTAGCCGTTAGTGCATTTAAGAAGAAAATAATACTACTAATAGTAGTTTTATTCGTACTCAGAACGGGTGTAGCCAAGCGCAGATCGCTGCAAAATGCGCTCATGCCATTGCAGCCGATACCCAACTTTAAAAGCGTTGGACAAGTTTACGTAGTCATTACTGCATCTAAGAACCCAACAGATCTGTCTAGACTTTGTTTCACCGCACATATACGCTCTCAGCACCACCAAAACATTCAAAGCACCGAAGCAAACACGACAAAAACAACGGGAGGCTGTGTAGTCCAATGCACCGGCTCATTCCACTGACGAGGGGAGCGCCGAGTGGTGGCGCCACCCGTCCAGCTGCCCGGTCCCTATACCGCGCGCCGTCATGCATTAGCTGATGACGCAATCACTTCCTGAGACACAGCATCTATGCGCCGTCGCCGAGAGGACTACAGTTCGCGCTGCACTCAAATTTCGCATTAGTGAGTGTCGTAATCGTCCGCCATTTTCTTCCTCAATAAAACAACTGCGGGGTATAAAACTGCAGTGTTATGATTCAAGAATAAATTAAATTGAATTATAAAATTGAAATAAACTAAATCAATAAAAATAAACTTGCGGCCATTAGAGCAGGGCTTTCAAATTCATACAAATACGCAGTCTTATGTGTCCGAGCGAATTTTTCATTTCGCTTCAGTTAATGTTGTAATCGTGGACCTACTATAGAAAATATTTTGTAGTACATTTTAAAGTTAAAGGAACTCTTTGACATTTTAGATCAACGCTTTCACTCTTATCTTCGCATCTGGAAGCATTGCGAAAGTTATAGCTATTGCCAGCACAGAGCAGCAGTGCGTCATTTGCTCGTCCCAGCAGATACGCCTTCCTTTTCTGCTTCGCTTTTGTGGATTTCATTTTAATGTCGCAACTTAAGGAAAGCTGGAAAATAGCCGCTAAATCGCTGTAATGACGTCATTCTAGCGGTAGAAGAACGCCAAGACTGGGGAAAAGAGAAATATTTCAAGCAAGTTTGTAAGTTATCTGATAGGGACAGAGCAGTACTTTTTGTCCGAGGGACTTTCCGATTTCCTGATCTAAGTACTGGACGTGTTGGTCTGCAAGCATTCAAGATTTCGAACAAAGTTGAAAAAAGTGTTGCAGGCTTGCTTTAATTTGGCCAAAACAAAACGTTTGCATAAAGAAAACTACATTATGGCATCGCTTTTGACAAGGAAACCTGACAAAGAAACGAAAACCAAACACAAAAAAAATTAACAGAAAAAAAAACACTCCTGCTTTTTTTTTCTCCGAACCCGTTCGAACCCGTTTGAACCGGTTCGAACCGGTTCGAACCGGAACGGAATGGTGCTCCGGAACCGAACCCGAACCGAACCCGAAAGGCTTGAACCCGAACCCGAACCGAACCCGAAAATATTCCGGTTCGACACCCTGGTCGTTATCGTCGGCGTGCCGACGGACGTATATCTACGTTTCAATACAGACGGTTCGTCTATGCAGGACGGCAGTGGTACCTGTACGAGACAATCGGTAAGTGATGCTGCATGCCGGCGATAAACACGTGGTAGCGGTCAAGAGTGGTTTATTTGCAGTCGTAGCCACATCGGCCTCGTCGCGTTGCTTTGGGTCTCAGTTTGTGGCTTAAAGACATCGTTTAAAGCTGTGCCGACCATGTGTACTTTTTTTTTTTTTTTTTGGGCAGCACGTCACGCTGCGGTTCACGGCGGGAGGTGACGAGAATTCGCCCCCTCCGTCACAACCGCCGACTTCTGCAGCCAGTGACGGCGACACCTCTGCGGCCGCACTGGCTGATGAGCCGGAACTGTGGAGCGCCCGAAGGACGAAGTTCTTCCTGGCACAGTACGGCGAGCTGAAGGACTTGGTGGGAAAATCGAGAACCCTCCGGTATGTCACCCTTGTGTGCAAAAATTATGTACAGGATGCCACTGTGCAGTAACTGCAAATAAACTGTACAAACCAGGGCGCTGGCACTGCCGCTCGGATTTCTAGTTACAAACAATTTAAAATTCCTGGCGGAATGCTGAAGCTCACGTAGCTTTTCCTAGTACTCCGAGTGCTTCGAATATGTGGCAGTCAAAATGGAAATATTCTGATGGAACAGCACCCATATTACATTAAGTTCTATATAAAACGTTGTGCATTCCTAGCATGCAACTCGTGTCAGTCAAGTGCTACTTTACTTTACCTATACACTTTTTGAACTGTGCTTTACTTTTGGGTTTAGGACAAGAAAACAGCTCTGGCTGAAGCAGACAGAGCTGATAAACGCTGAGTTCAGTTGCTGAATGACCGCCACACAAGTGGAGAATAAATGTAAATCATTGGAGCGGTCGTACAAGAAGACAAAAAAAATTTTTCTGGCCGTCTCCCGCAAGTTGCGAACACGAGGAGTAAGTTGGAATTATTTATTTAACTGTTCAACGGTTTTGGCATCCCTCACACCCTGAGCCACCTCGGGACGCCATTAACCTATTCACTGGTTTAACCACTGAAACGTTCACACAGGGAGCTTGCTGCAATCCTCGAAAAGCAGCACAACATGAACCCGAGGATACTCTTGGAGCCTGGGAAGGCAATTCTCCTAGGAGGGAATCCAGTGTAAGTGAAAATTTCATAGTGTAAGCAAAGCGCTGGAAGTGGTGTGACGTTTGTCCATATACACTACAGGGCCAGTACTGCAGCCACAGGACTCCCCGACAACCTGCCAGTGCCGGTTGAGCGTTCTGGAGGGGGACCTTCTGAGGACGTGCCGGTGCAGAGCGAGGGTGGCCCCGCACCAACGAGAATGCGGCGCAGCAGATCGCAGCTGTGTCCCCTCCTGGAGACGCTACAAATGATGGGGGAGGCCAGGGACAAACAACAGGAGGCCAGAGTAAAGGCCTTTGAACCAAGGCAAAAGTGGGAGGAGGCAAGGGCAAAGCGCCATGAGGAGCGTATGGAGCGATTTGACCACCTCCTAGATCTCCTTTCCAACAAGGGAGCAGCGTCAAACGCTGAATAAAATCGTTATGTCAGCTCCACTTGCTCTTTAATTCCATGCAAATGCTTTTCTAGCACTGCCCTTTCTTTTTTCATGCAAATGTTCCTGTATATACATGGCTTGCACATGATGTAAACACCACCCCTTCTCGGATAGTTCCCAGCCTTTCACGGTGCATGCAGTTCAACATGGCAGCTTCAGTGACGTGGTATATACACTAAAACAAAGCAGTTTCATGTGTAACTACCGTTGGAAGAGCATAGGTGTCCGCTGCTAGCACTGCTCCTTCGCAATGAAATCTCAGAGACCGGCTGTAACCCGGGAGACTGCAGTCGAAGTCCTCTTCACAGTCGTCGTTGCCCACATCATCTTTCCACAATGACGTCAGCTCCTGCAAGAAGGCTCTCTCATATTTGCACATGTTGTGCCGCACACACGCAGCCATTGCAATATAGCAGGACTGCTCAACAGTTCTGACCACTCTGTAGGAACCCCCCCCCCTTCTTGTCAGATGCCGCCGAAGCTTGCCTGGTGGGAAGAAGCGAGGGCAGAGCACCATGAGCACATGAACACCATGTGCAGAGTTTTGACCGCAGTTGACATAGATCTGACATAGATCTTCTAATTTTGCTAAGAAGGAAGACACGTAAAACACCCAGTAAAGTCGTGTCAGCACCACACTCTTTTATTTCATGCAGGTGTTTCTCCTAGCACTGCCCACTTTGTTCATACAAATGTTCCTCTATATACATGGCTTGCACATGATGTGAACGTTACCCTTTCTCAGATAGTTCCCGGCCTTTCACAGTGCACGCACTTCAACAACATAGCAGTTTCAGTGATGTCGGATATGCGCTAACACAAGGCACTTTCATGTCGACTTTGCGTTGGAAGGGCAGGGGTGTCCACAGTTAGCACTGCTGTTTAGCAATTAAATCTCTTACAGCCTGGGCGTAGCCTGGTTGGTTGCAGTCGAAGTCCCCTTCGGAGGCGTCGTTGCCCACATCATCATCATGGCGCAATGACGTCGCTGATGCTGACGGGCAGTCGCGCTGATTGCGAGAGCGATGCAAAGAACGCAAGCGCGTCTTGGGGACAGCTTTGGGGCGCCCGCTATTTGAGAACCATCGTCTCTTCCGAACGCCAGGTGATTTTTTTTTCGCCTCCGCTGATGCGCCGCCACTTGCGTCCGAATTGAATTGTGCGATTTTGAGCACTGCGGCTGCGGAAACTGCGGTTAGCGTGACCGAACTAAGGTGGCCAAGCTCAGTTTGCGTGTATCATGGTTAGCGACGTAACCGCAGTTTTGTCTGTCGTGTAACGCAGCAAACTTCGCTGCGTTAACCGTGCTTAACCGTGGTTAACTGTGCCCGTGTAACTAGCTCTCTATTCCCAGGCAGCAGGCTCTGCAGTGACCACTTTACTGACAACTGTTGATTGATTGATTGTAGGGTTTAACGCACCGACGCAACGCAGGCGATGAGGCGCGCCGTAGTGGAGGGCTCCGGATTAATTTTGACCACCGGGGGATCTTTATCGTGCGCCGAAATCTCGTACACACGGGCGTTTTTGCTTTTCGCCTCCATCAGAAAAGCGGCCGCCGCGGCCGGGAATCGAACCCGCGACCTCGTGCTCAGCAGCGCAACGCCTTAGCCACTGAGCCACCGCGGCGGGTTTTACTGACAACTGTTTTGACAGAAACGGGCGCACGAACTCGGCTACAGCCTGACGCCGTGCCCACGTTGTTTTCTTTCTAGCATAAATCCGTAGCATAAATTTCTAGCATAAATCCCGTTAGAGATGCGTCGTCGTCTCTCAAACCAAGACCCAAGTGACATTTTCGTTCTCCTTTGCAATTAAATTCTGCTTCATATTAACGTCGCATATTTCGGTATAGCATAAGTTGCGATCTGAACGCGGTGTGTATAGCCAAAATGCAATAAAGTGAGAACAAAATGCCAAAATGCGCCAATGGGGACGCTTTTCAGCGGTTGAGAAGCGTAGCAGACGCCTGACTTCCGGGACGAGCCGTTGAACTTCCGGTGGCCGTGCGCGCGCCCGGCCGCGACGGCGGCGAAAAGCCATCCAGCAACTAAGTGGAGATCAGTGGAACAATCGCGTCATACGAGCCGGTCCATAAAACAGATACATAGTATGTCGACTCCATGTAGCACCCACACGCGGGAGTCAGACAGGAACCGGAACTCGTGCCGAAACCGAGACGGCGGCCGTTTTAAAAATACTAGTAAAACCTAGTGCACCCGCAGCCCTAGTCGTGGAATCGCCTGATCCGGAGAACAAAACTCTCGCCGAGGAGCTCGGGCTTGCATTTAACAACCTCACACCACTTGAACGCTCAATGCATCTGAGTGCACGAGCGGCAGGAGTTGTGGGATACGCGGATGGACGGGAAAGCGACCATTCCGCGATAGCCCCAACAGACGAACGCCCAGCCGTCGGCACCGCTGCCTCGTCAGCCCCGTCGCGACGGAAGAATACAGACTGGTACGTATGTGCCGTATTTTTATTACGGTTAATAATAGTTCAATTTCAGTAGCAGTATCGCTTATGCCAGTTGGCTGGTGTCGTGTATGGAAATCCGTTCGCGCGAGCTCTCTGCTCCGACCAGAAAGATACGAGCGTCAATGCAGGGTGTGTACGGTATTTTTTCCAAGCTCATAGCACTTTGACGGCGATTTGACGAAGTCGGCGACGAGCGGCGGCATGTCCCAGGAGTGAGTTAACGTAAGGGTCCCTGCCGTAATCACTTAGTCGGAAATGAAGCAGCGAGCACACTTGTACTTCCTTTAGCTCCCTTTCTCCTCTGTTTGCAAAGTTCACAAAACGTAGCCACTTGCTTCGCCGAGGTTCGTCTTTGGGCAGCACAGGAAAGGAGATCTCTTCACCGGCGGGGATGTCGCACTTTTTTCGCGATAGAATGCCCGTTGGCATAAAAATAACTTATTTACAAATATACATGGGCACCCGTCTCTCGAAGGAAGTCAAGAAGGGAGCGGTGGTGGCGTCCCCAGAGCCACCGCTGAAGGTCGCGCGGTCTTCCAGGAGGGAGGCCTGTTCCTCTCAGGTGTCGCTTTCTGGCTGAGGCCAGTGAAGGACACGCCCATATGACATGGTCCGCATCAGCTTGTGCGGCAGGAGCTGTTCAGAAGGGGCAGGTGTCGTCGAACGGGGCATGGTAGCGTGGTGGCCACGCCCGGGTCACAGCAGGTGAAAGCGCCACTCCAACGCGAAGTCTGCGCAGCAAAACCTCTCCCCAGCGAGCAAGTCTACTGGGGAGGTCCATTCCACACGGGGGATAAGGGCACGTGTGGCGCGATGCAGATCGTCCTTCCGCTGGAGAAAGTTTTCTATCGGACTGGTTGTTAACATTAGCAGCGGCCGAGGAATATACGTCGGGTGACAAGCCATATCCGCTGCAATGTGAGCGGGGAGCATATTCCGCCTAACCCACACCAGCCTAAGAGGGCCGGGGTACGTGTCTAGTAGTGTGTGAATGCCCCTTGAAATAGTAAAATTGTTCGGTACTTGGCGTAAATCCCGTATCGCCGCGCTAGAGTCCGTATAAAGATGTAGGATGGCACCCACGGAGGCGTGCTGTAGGGCCGGCGTTAGTGCCTGTAGGCCATCCCGGATGGCTGTGAGCTCCGCCAGTAGAGAGGGCAGGGTGCGGATGGTTTGGTAGAGGCAAGTTTGAGAGGCGTCAGGATAGACGGGACACTGTATCGCAGTAGATAAAACGCCATCCTGCGCACCAGCGTCCACGAAGGCCTCTATCGCCTCGTACTGGGTCGCAGCCGTCAGTAGTGATTCTCTCGCACATGCTTTTCCGGTAGTTCGAGTGTGCAGTCTAGTCAGTGGTCGGTTGTCGGTCACCTGGTGATACCGCCATGGCGGCCTGGTTACTGGGCGATCTGGTGAAACAGGTAGGGAACAGCCCATATAGCTAGCCAAGGCCGCTGCTTCCGCAACAAAAGTACGTCTGTGTATGCGGGCTGAGCGACGTTGTTCGACGAGTTCGTCAAGCGTGTTCAGCTGAGCCTCAGCTTGGAGCGATGGTATCGGGGTCATTGCAGGAAGGCAGGTGATGGTGCGCATAGCGGCTCTGTTGATATATCCTCAAGTCGGGCGCACTCCGTCTGAGTCATGTACTGGAATTGGGCCTGGTAAACCAGTCGAGACTGCAGTACTGACCTCACCAGGAGGCGAGCCATCTTACAGCAGGAACCACCAGACTTCTGCGATATGCGTCGAATCAGGTGAAACATCTGTCCTTCTTTTTGTCGGGCAGATCGAAGCCACATGACAGCCGACCCAGACGCATAAATTTCCAAACGCAGCACGCGACGAGATGAGGCGGTGTGTACGGTTTGGCCGGAAAGTTGCAGTATGAGGGGAGAAATCGCTAGTTTGCGACGGCCCCAAGCACTGGCCACAGGCAGAACGGCTGTTTTGTTTGCTGAAAGTGTCAGTCCAGCGTATTGACACCATGTCTGCGTGTCTGTCAAGGCTTGTTGAAGGGACACGTTTTGGCAATGCAGGTCCGGTGCACGGTCCATACCGTTATGTCGTACGCGTAGACGAGGAAATGCAGGTCCGGTATGGAGCCCAGATGCCAGGCAAGCGGCAACATCATAATATTAAAGAGGAGGGGTGAAATAACTGACCCCTGAGGTACTCCGCGAACTGGTGTGAGGTGGCCGTAGCTTGCCTTGCCCCGCCGATTCGTATAGAGAAGGATCTTCCAGTAAGAAAGGTCTCGATGAAAGCGCACACCTTGTCTGGTAGACAAAGACTTCGGAGAGTTTCCAGGATTGCCCCGTGGCTGACATTGTCGTAGGCCTTGTGGATGTCCATAGCAAGGACTGTCCGCACTTTGTGTGAACGACCTCCCAGTAGCGCCATTGACGACAAATGGCCCAACCCATCCTCTGTACCCAGACTAGGTCTAAACCCGATCTGGGCTGGGTGGTACCATTTGAATGTGTTCAACCACCATTGAAGGCGGGCTGCCAGCATGCGCTCCAAATGCTTGCAAAGCGTGGACGTCAAGGCGATTGGGCGCAAGTTGGGAAGGTGGTCGGGTGACTTCCCTGGCTTCGGTATAGACGTTATGCAAAAACTGGCGCCCTCTTGAGGGAACCGCGTGCGCTTCCGCCATGTTGGGGGATTCCCGGATCTCCTGATACCGCTGTGTACACGGCCTTTATCGTTGTCCAAGAGGCCCAAATACTGCCGTGTAACTTGCTGTGCACAAAGATGATACGTACGAGGACGACCACGGAAAGAGCGTACACATATTTTTTTTTATTTCTCAACGGAAGCAGGACTCGAACCCTGCGTGAAGTCGCTTGCGGGGGTCGACTTCCCTTCGCGCAGTAGTATTATAGCTAGATCGCATGCATAGTCACGAAACGAATAATATGTGCAGGGCTAAAAAGGTCCCAAAGTGAGCTATTTTCTAGCCCTGTATTTGCCGCGGAGCACTCCTCCCTGCTGGTAGTTAAAGGAGCCATGAAGAGAAAATACAACTTTGTTTAATTTGAAAGAACTAGGATTCAGTATATCACTCAGCTGCATTAGAGCCACAAAAGATGCTTTTTAACGAAAAAAAAGCAAGAAGTATTTAAAAACTTTCAAATTTTGCGCCACAGTGACGTGTTATGAGCAAGAATGACGTCACACGGGCCAACAATAAATCATAATTTTCAGTGCGTTAACTGCACGTTAGCATTCAAGTGATGCGGTGAAATGGAACTAGAGGCCCCTTTACAGACGTCCAGTCTTGTGTCGTCGCGACAGGTCGGTTAGGAGGCCGCCAATTGCACAAACAAGGTTCCGTGACGTCATAGAAAAGTTGCGGGAAATTGCCTAGGGGGTCGCGACTGCTTCACACGTTTTCTTTCATATCTCCGTTATTTGTTCGAAGATGGCGATGATATTGGTATCATTGTTATCGGGACTAAGCGGTCTTTCTAATAGCGGTCTTTCTAACCCAACTTGTATTTTGTCTTCATGGCTCCTTTAAGGCGCACTGCATCGGTTAGCTGGTACTTTATCGTGAGGGTAGAGTTCTGAGTCTGCCATTCGTGCTTTGCGCGCCCGCGTTTTTTTTTATTCTGGACATTCGGTAGGCTTTTATGGAAGTACTACGCATTCTTTCGTTTGCCAAACGTTAAAGGAAATAAGGGATCCGCGAGAGTTGCAACCTTCACCTAGCCCCATGAGTAGCGCAAGTAACGTACGTAGTAATTCCGTGTATGGGTCATTTACCGCTCGTCGCCTGCTGTTCGACCGCAGCCTATTTTTCCAAGATCAAATTTTCCGAGCGTAATTTTCTAAGCGGTAGTGTGCGCCCAGTTTTGTTGCCCACGGCGCGAGCAAAGGACGCTCAGCGGTCGCCGCGAGGCACGCGCTCACGAGCGCTCGGCATTTTCTTCCTATTTAAGGTTTTCGCCGTTTTTTTTTTTGTTTTTGCTAAAGCCTTTGCGTGTACTGGGGACGCTCGGCGGTCGCCGCGAAGCAATCGCTCATCAGCGCTCGGCAATTTATTTGTAATTTAATTATTCATTGGCAATTTATTGGTAATTTATTGGCAATGTTTAACGCGTTACACGCCACACACGTTACGCGCTACACATTACGGCCAGCTACGACAGCTCCGCTGTTAAAAAATTCCAGCTATGCAATTTATTTTGTTAAGTGTTTTTTTTTTCTTTTGCAGGTTTCCTATGCGTCCCAGAGGATCCTTAGCGTATAGCTATATCGCGAGTTCCCCCCTCCCCCATTTCAGCCTCAGGACAGCCCGCAAGTTTCGAAGCGTTTCAGTTATGGCCTCCTGAGAAACCCGCAGGATCCGAACCAACACGGATGAACTTTCAATGTTTGCGTTCTCAAAGCCCCCCTCCCCTCTTCCTAAAAAAAAAGGCGAAGAAACGCGACAGCTTCCCGCAGCTTCCCTGCCGGTGCCTCCCTCACTGCTTTTTCGAAGCATAATGCGTATTTACGAAGTCGCCCGCAAATGTGGGCAACAGAGAAAGGTCCTTAGATCACTCGTCGCTAATTTTGATGCGCTTAAATCTGAATATAAAAGGATCGCCAAGCCGAGAAAGCCCCTCACACGCTGCGTACCAAGCAATCCCGCCATAGAGTTAATACTAATCCCGCGACCGCCATCCCCCAACATGGCGTCGCGTGCTCGTTTTGTTTTTCTTCCGGTAGATGGCGGCACTTTTGCATTTATAAAGTCTATACACCATTTTCCTTGCTAGAGGTGGGCGCCGCCATTTGCTTTTTCTGACCGGACCGCTAGCGCCGTCTATGAAGCGACCGCCGAAACCTCCGCGCTGGGCTGTTAAGTGCTCCGTTCTTTCCGTGCGTCTGCTCGGTACCCGTGCATTACCGAGTGAACCGTAGTGGTTTGGCGTTAAGTTAGCGGTTGCAGTGCTTGTGTGTGTGTGTGTGTTCTGTTTTGTTTTCATCATCTGCGTACGGATTTTAGGTCCTAATGTGCTGCCAGAGTGGAAAATGCCGACTCCGGCTGTTGCAAGCAGTAGTAGCAGTGTGGTGGTGGTGCCGCTGGTGCTCCGCAGTTCCGCGATGCAAACGTTCCGGTATGGCACCGACTGACATTGAAATCGATATCGGGGAGTAAATACGTGTTTTCAATGCCACCGTGCTTGTTATGTTCA
Source organism: Haemaphysalis longicornis (assembly GCF_048455015.1). Lineage (NCBI taxonomy): Eukaryota > Metazoa > Arthropoda > Arachnida > Ixodida > Ixodidae > Haemaphysalis > Haemaphysalis longicornis. The sequence continues at coordinate 74,786,512 of NW_027526422.1, read as the reverse complement.
CCGATTAGTCATGTTTACGGAAGCGCGGACGTCGAATGCGGAGCGCGCACAGCATATGTGGGTCACGGTGATCCGTGCTCGCGATGGACTTTCGACGAGGCGATTGCTACGCTGTTGACATTGCAATGCAATATAATCTTGCTTAACTAGACTTATAAAGATTACTGACAAAACGAAGTTACCTGGGCGGAAAAATAACACGACCGCACAACCAGTCAACTTACTATTCGAAGGTTGAGCAGAAGGGTCAAAGTTCGGGCGAGTTAATATTGGTTGATCATGATTGACCGAACTCGGCGCAGCGCATGTGGCTTTTCGCTCGGAGCCCACCTTTGTAAAACCGCTGCTTGCACCACAAATGCTTTACGCGAGCAGCAGTAACTGTTTTGTAATTGTAATACTTTAGATGCCGGGCCAACGCAAAAGGAGTAGAAGCTTTTCCTTCGGCCGCGTTGTGAACAGGTTGAGTTATTTTCCAAATGCAGCGTTCACGCGTATCTCCAGCTGCGTTTCCACATTGGGCTGCCTGCTTATCCTGCTATCGACCAGCAGTGTGCGATGGAGAAAGTTATCTTTTCATATCGTTTGGCAGTGTAATGCGTTGGCCTGAAAAAAAGTAAACAAAACGCCGTGATTTTAAAGGTTAGATTAAATGAAAAGGGGATTGTTTAATGCCAATCGGCTGTAATGACAAACAATATATGGTATTTTAAATTGACTACAAGGAACCAGAAGTTATGGTAATGTAGTATTGTATCGGCGCTCGTGAGAGATCCCCAGGTAGTCAAAACTAACCCGGAGCCCTCCACTGCGGCGCGCCTCATCACCCATGAAGCGTTGGGGCGTTAAACACCATAATGAATAAATTAATCAATCAACCAATCAATCAATGCTGTATTGTAAAAGATGAAGTTGCTTCTAACGTTTCAGGGGGTTCCGTTCCCTGTCGCAGCATTGCGTGTAATAAATAGATTTTGCCCCGTCTGCTTGCCGTCCAAGTGCACCCAACAAACCCTGGAGTTGGTCGTTGGTACAAAGTCGTTGCGATTTATCAACGGCATCCACCGATATCTCAACTCGGTGTGCGTTGGGAAGCGATGCAGCAAAAACACGCCGCGACCGCAGTGCATTTTCTCCAGGCGGTGTCGTGCACATGCGTGCTGTCAGCGACTGTTTCTCGCTTTCTCTGGTTGTTCAATAACCCACCACCGCGCAGTGCTGGCCAAGCGACGTTTGCGCCTTGAACGGCATCGCAGCATTGGCTAAAACAGTTGAAAGTTCCGCAAAAGCTAAGCACACGGTGCGAAATACTCCTGAACTACGCAGCGGAGCACACCGCGCCGGGCGATTTTAACAGCCCAGCGCGCACAGGCAACGCTGGTCGGCCGCCGAGAGAACTGGTTTGAGAGTATTTTCCCCCTTTCCCGGCTGCTTATGGAAAATGGTGTATAGGCACAATGTCTGCATGAAGCCACGACTCTGGTATTTGGGCAGGGAGCCAAACCTCGCTGATGTAGTTGAGGATATGGCTACGTGCTGGCTCATCGAGGTTCTTGTACACCTCATATGTAATGCTGTCCGGTCCCGGAGTCGTCCGAAGTTCTGCGTATTCAATCGCAGCTAGGAACTCAGCCATTGTAAAAACAAATTGAATTTTATGAGCCGCGTCGTCAAAGAGCGGTGAACCAACCTGATGTGACAGAGGAAACGGGCACGGGCTACTGGCTGGAAGGATGTCACAGGCAGGGTACAAGGCGCGGGAAACATCGGTGGCGAATTGGTATCTTGCCCGATGCCAGACATGCACTGGCTGCCGCATCCGGAGTGCGGCCTCCACTTTCCATCGCCCGAAAGGTGCGCCAGATGGATGATGCATGTAGTCGCCGATGGGCCGAGTGATTCACACCAGCTCAGCCATCGCTGCCTTGACAGACGTTTCTTATGACGCCTGGCAGTTGCAGTCAGGCGTTGCAAGCGTATTAGAGCCTCCACAGACGAGGGATCTCGTGAGGCAGCCACTTCAGCTTGCTTGCGCTGGGCCAATAGCTGCAAGAGTCGGAGGTCAGGTTTTCGCCGGGACTCCTCTACCCAAGTTTTCTGAGGCGTCATTCAGAGCATGCCTAATAACAGCGATTGGATCTGGGGTGAGTGCCGTGAGGTTTGTGTTGGCTTTACCCCGAAAGTCATCCCAATTCACAACCGTGCAGCTACGCCGAAAGCGACGCGTCGAGCTCGGGGTAATGCCAATCGTAATGGGGTGATGGTCACTGCCCCAGCAGTCTCCTTTTCGCTTCCATGATACCGTATCACCCCCAAGCCACCATGTTAAGTCAGGTGAGTACGGTGGCATCCGAGGATGAATACATCGGCGCGTAGGGCACGAAATGTCATTAAGAAGCGTAAAGTTAGCATCACTGAAGTGTTCTAGTAGCACACCCCTGCGTTCACTTGAGGTGGGGTACCCCCAGTAACAATGAGGAGCATTGAAGCCCCCAGCGACAAGTATCGGACAGGCTGCGTTCGAACGGCGCAGAGAGGATAGCCAGCCCAATCGTAGCCGAGGTGCACGTTCACTGTGTGGACGCACATAACACGACACAAGAATCATAGCGCACCGGGGCAGTTGCACTTTAACCGCCACCACTTCTTGCCATGCCGTGCACCACGTGTGTAAGGGGATCGGAGTTTGGGGCAAAGACATAAGTACAAAAATGGCGGCTTTGCCTGGCGGAGAGCTGGTGGGGCCACAGCGCCGATCAGGTATGGACGGATTAGCGTAAGCGGTGAAATTGGGAAGGCGAGGCAGGCAATTGGTCTCTTGTAAGAGGAAATCCCTTCTCGACGATTTGCCCGTACTACATGGGCATTTCAATACACAGCAACGAAATTTCATTGTAAAGAACTCGAACAAACTGAAGTTTTGAGTGGTTGTAAACTGGAAACGAGCTCGTAACGACAGCAACAAGCCAACACTATTCCGAAACTTCTGCGACGACTGGCAATATCTCGTCGCTGCTTGCTGTTCGTTACTCCCCTCGTTTCTATTTTTACCTTTGCTGGTTGGCGATATGACGGCCAACCTCCTGTCAAAAGATTGAGATACCAAGCAAGGTCGCGGCTGTACGTGCTGGAACGGTTCGTTGGCCCCGAAAGCCTCGAACCCGAAAATTCGTCTGGGCGACGGCGAGATGTCGAGCTCGGCCGGCGCTAGTTTCGTACATATTGGCGTACACTTTTGCGTGTTTGTTCGGATATTCAACCGTTTACTCCACCGTTCTTAGTGTGATAAAAGGAATGTGCAGTATGTTTAACGGGCATATAGCTCACTATGCAAACTGGTAAGCCCTGCCTAACTTGCGTTTGCTTTTGCCGGCCTCCGCCAATCGCAGAGCGTTCTAGTGTGGCATCATAGGTTCTGTTGCGGGAAATGAGCTGGTGGGTCGCATGGTCATTCCCTTTTTTCCTAATTATGTAGCTTATTTGAGCGAAGTTTGTGTTAAAAGTGGTGTCAGTATGGTTCTAACGAGGCAATCTTTCGAATGAACCAAACCTGTGTTTTCTCTTCATGGCTCCATTAACGCATAGGTTTGGCATACGTTGTCGTGAAGGGGTACTCTAGCGATTGGGCGACTGAAATGGCGATCTTCGGAAGCCTATTTAGGTTAGGGCCCCTTTAACATCCTGTGCGCGCAACCCCTTCGCCTTCAAGAAAAAAAAAACGGCTAACACGTTTGCATATCGCATTTTATGTTTGTAATCTAGTAAAATAAAGCCCCATCAAAGACAAAGTGCGCTTACACGCAGAGGCGTCGCTAGGGGGGGGGGGGAGCTGGGCCTCGTGTCACAGCCCCTCGTTAAGGAGGGGGTGCCACTTCTGCCTCTTTGATGGGTAAAGTGGACGACTGTAACAATACTGCAGCTGTGGCCTGCCACCAGCCTATTCAATTTTTCTTTCTGGTATAATGGAAGAACGCGAGTAGAGTCGTGACATCCAAGAATGTCGCGGCTGTCGATGATGGGCGCGCCTTGTAGAGTTAATTGACGGTGGGGTGACCGGAGCAGAAGATGGAGCGATTCGTAAAGAAGGCGTGTTGTGGGATGACCCTCACGCGCGGAAGGGTGTAGCAAGCAAGCTTGTTCCTTGATGGGGTGACAGTGGAGCCAGCAAAGCCCCTTCGTCACTTCGACGACAGCTTTTCGGGCTCCGTACAGTGGTAGTATAAGGAGGGGGTAAAAAAATTGGCCCCATCTCCCCGCGAGGGGGACTCGAGTAAATGCGTCGCATAGGGGGTGGGTGTATTGCGTTAACGTTTAGTGTTTGGGGAGTTGGTGGTAGTGAATGCGTTGTATCAGCAGCTTCTTGACGTAGTTTGAATGAGTCAAGGATATAAGGCGCGTTCATAACATGCCATTCTGTGTCGGCTTTGTGGCGCAGTGGGTAGAGCGCCATGTATCTTGTGTTCCGCCCGCAGAGTCGTGGGATCGAAACCTGGCGGTAAGTATTATTTTTTTATATAGTGTAGAGGGAGCGATGCGGACTACGGACGTCAACGCGGGTGACATCGTGAGTTACTGAAATGCTCTGCATTTAAAAGACTCTGGTCATTGTCTGTCCTCGTCGGCTTTGCGAGCTCATGGGGAATGCTTGGCTTTTTCTTGAGTCTTTGCGGCGACGCGTCGGAGATCGCGTAATCCTGTTCGCCTGCAAGATTTTCAGATAAAACGGGTATAAATATGACTTGAGAAAAATTTCGGGACATTAAAACTTGAGGAAGAGAGGTGGCTGATAGGACGAACAATTAAAAGGAGAAGTAAGTATGAAAGCATGAAATGAAGTTGATTCTGGAACTTTACAAAAGGGCGTACTGTTCGTCTGTTGGGAAAGGGGTTGGGGGGGAGGCAGCTCAAGTGTCGAACAATGGGGCTTAATCCGCCGTGAGGAGGTCACGCCCCGAAAAATTCGCCTGAGCGTTGCACTGACGCCTGCTGTTCGTGCAACATGAACTTCTGGCCTTGCAGTGATTTATGCAAACAGTCCCTACTGCCCTGCTTCCGCTGAGGAAGCGACATTGGACTACCTCCTGGTGACATGTCCAGGACTCCAACCAGCCCGAACCCGGCACATGGTCCGTTCCAGGACATCGCCCAGGACGTCCGCCCGATATTCATCGGTGGATGCATGGTCCTCTTTACAAGCAGCTGTAGGACTTTATGGCTGAGACTGGTCTATACAGCATTCTGTAGTGCATGAAGCCGCTTGCATCCCGTCACTTCCTTTCTTTATCTTTCATTTCCTTTGATACCCTGTGGCAAAATAGCGCAATAAAAGAAATTGGACCGTGGCGGCTTCCCTTGTTTACACTAACCAAACAATTCGCTAACCAACCAATCGTGAAGGATATAAAATGGAGTGTTAATGGCGGCTCATATTTGCTAAGTTGTTGACGTTCTTCCCTGTGCCGAGCGATGCATTGCATGTCGCTTGAACGAAGATGGAGAAATATGGAGGGGACGCTTCCCTTCCATATCCCTTCCATACATTTAAAACTGGAAATGGGGAGAATCCCGTTTCCCCGTTTCTTGCTTCTTGCGATGCATGTTTGCAGTTAGACAACACTTCACAATTTTGACTAGCCCGCAGAGGACAATATTCGTTTGCGGGTGAGTTTTGGGGGAGGACATGGTGTTTGAGATTCGCGACTACGCACACTACCCAAGGCCACTGACATGTATAATAAAGAAAGAATATCTGCAGACTGTGCCAAACGTGCCACAGTATGTTGTCAAATGAAATGTTTTGATATTTTGCCAAACGTAAGCGTTATAGCTCGATAGTTTTACCGTATCTGCATTGGTGACATGATGCGAAAAAAGCTTCTCTGAAGTTAAGAAAACTTCTCCGCATTCAAAGGACTGAACATTCTAACCTGACGGTAAAGACACTACGTGAAGATAAATATTTACGCTATTACAAAAACAAACTTGCAAAATAAAGACACGCAGAGATCAAACAGGTCAATTCTGGCTTTCGCTCAACGACAGATCATGCTTTGTTTCCATTGAAACCACTGTAGCCTTTACCTCTCCCGTTACCCTTTTCTTTTTGTAGTCGTGGGGGCAAGCTTCTACATGTTTTTAAACATGTTTAATAGCGGACCTTGTTGTACAAACCGTAAGTTCGCTGTTACAGGGAAAATACCAACAAAATTTGGACCGCTAGTGAGCGCGTGCCTCGCGGTGACCGCCGAGTCCCCGGCTGGGGCAGTGGCTTTAGAAAGTAAAAACAAAAACTTCAGCGCTTTTGTCAACGGCTACCGCGCATGTAAAAAAAAAAACCTCCAGCACTAATGCTAAAGATGAAAAGACACCCTGCTTGGGGGAGGTCTCCGCGGCCGCTGCATTCTGTAGAAGCCGTTATGGATAATGGGAGACATGGCTACGAGTGGGCCACTCCTTCCCGAGACGACTTGAAGATCCCGCCATCGTTGCCTCGAGTCGATGACGAAGAGCTGGTGGAAGTCTACAATGCTGAGAATGACTTTGTATCTCCCACTCGCCGCGAAGAAGACGACGACTTCTTCGAAGCATATAGCGACTATTGATCTTTGAAGGTATCATCATCATCATCACTAGCACCCAGGGTTGTCAGGCCTGGCGATTTGTCGCCAAACTGGCGACTTTTTGAGGCATGTGGCGACGAAAATTTCAGTTTGGCGACTTGACTACTTTTTGGTTCCATTAAGCATCGGTGACTACATATATCCGAGTCCTTCTGACGCCACACTTTCCACAAAGACGGCCTTATATGACTTTTCACTGCATTTCAGCTCTCGAGACAAACTGAAAGAACAGAGCAGAAAAAACTCTTAGACAGATAATGGAGATCCTGAAAGTCTACAATAAGTCCCAACAAATCGGGCACTCTATTACCGGCACAAATCAAAATTTACATTGTTCTTTTTAATATCGGACACCTGAAATCGCATGAATAGCCTCAAATCCTCCAAGCAACGTCGTAGGTTTAAAGTGTGACTCTTCGGTAGTTTACGGTGGCTTGAGATTCCATGGAGAATAATGGGAAGTGCGTATGACAATGTGTAATAGCCACAGGAACGCAAAGAGGCAGCTAGAAGAAGTGGTGTCCAGCCAGCGCCCGTTATACATCGCTCACATCTCCCGTGCTTCGTCTCATTTGCATTGCTGCCACGTAACATCTTTGGTTGAGGGGGCGGCCTTCATCCCCATACTGGTTCCCCAGTTTCACCCCGTCTCGGCTCCTCAAGAGATCGCCTCGAAGCTCTTGGATCGTGTCGGCCGCCCTAGCCCCGGTGCGCCATCGACGCGCCCAATCCCCAGCCCCGTGACCCCTGCCAAAGACCCGCCGAGACCAGAATAGACGTGATCAGCCGCCACCTGACAAGCCGAAGATGCCTTTTCCGGCGTGTCTGCAAGGGCTTCCGACGTTCCTTTATTGCGTCGGCGGGAACAGCTGTTCCGGAGCCAATGCTCATCGAGCTCACCATCATCCGTGGTGGCAAGGACTTCACTGTATGTCCTCGTCACGTCCCATCTCACGCACACGTCCAAGTACTGTGACCTCGACCGAGACGGTCGCCTTCGACGAGCGGGGAATGTTACGGGAAGCGTAAGCGGGCCCTGGTCCATTGCTCCAGTGGACCCATCACAGACGACGACGAAACAGTGGATGGCACGGACTCGTGGCTAGAGCGATCAAGGCCGCTTGTAAATACGTTGCAGCACCATCACGTAAAAACATCGCTCATCGCTCACATCTTCCATGCTTCATCTCATTTGCCTTGCTGCCACAGATTCTTTGAATGCTTTACCCTGCGTACTTTAACTTGTTTTTAGAGTATTCACCCACTGTTGCTTTCCGGCTTGACAGCAAACGAATAAAATTTGGGATACAGTTTTCTATACTTCTCAGAATTTTTGCATTGCTTCCGTGAAGGTAATAAAAAAAAGTACAGTTGAATCACGTTATAACGAAAACTGATACAGTCAAACCCGGCTATAACGAACCCGGATAGAGCAAATTATGCTATATATCGAACAAGAATATTTCAGTTAAGGAAATACATGGGAAACATATTCCTTATAACGAAGTTTACATCCGATATATCGAACTGTGGGCGCCTAGAATGGCCGCCGAAATGCATGATCTCGGAGCGGCGATTGAGATGTGGATTGGCCGCGACCACGGAGCAAGAGCCGCGACTGAGGCATTGCGTCTCGCACGGAGCGACGTGACACCCAATAATTTCCGGAACTGTTTTCGATGCGCGGGACTCGCGACGGAACCCGCCCAGTCAGTGAGTGCGGACAAAGACAGCATTGCGGATTGCGCGGGCTCTCGCGGATTGCGAACTCGTAACAATAAGCTCGTTATAGGCGGGTTCGGCTATATCGAACTATTGTATATATCGAACTACCGTAAAAACCCGCGTATAATACGAACCCGCGTATAATACGAGGTGTAATTCGGGGACAGCAAAATCAGAAAAAAAGTTTTCATCCGCATATAATGCGAGGTAAAGAGCACAGAAAACATTTATTTGCACTGCAGTTACCGTTCAGTCATTGTCAGTTTTCGTTTGCACTGTCTCCCGACGTGCGTGCAGTAATCGTCAGGTTCGCTGCCGCTGTCTCCTGAAGTCGCCTTGTCGGAAATGTCTTCCCTCAGAAAGTGGTCCTCAGTGCCATCAAGGGCGTTCGAGATGCCGAATTTCTTAAAAGAGCGACTGACGAGCTCCTCTGGGATGCTGGCCCACGCAATCGCGATCCAGCCACAAAGCACCGCTGGAGAAACCCGCGTCAGCCATTCGGTAGCTGTCACTTACGGGTCTCCTGACCTCATCCACTCTTGGTAGCAGGACCTGATGCTGTCTTTGAAAGGCTTGTTGATGCAAATGTCTAGCGGTTGCAGCAGGGATGTCATTCCTCCTAACATGACAATGAGTTCGGTGCGGGGTTCTCGCAACAACTTATTCATGGAATCGGCCAGGTGGCAACGAAAGGCGTCCAACACGAGCACTGACGGGAATCCCCAAAAGTGCTCCAGGCCGCCGACACCACACAGACTTTATCCAGCCAAGCACCAGTTGTTAACATTCTGCACTCACGAATGTTGCCTTCGGTGACGCCGAACTGCCATCCTGCGAAGCAATTCTTGATGGTCTCGGCACATAAAATAACTTTTCTTTTAATTTTAGCCGAATACTGTTTTCGTGCACCCGACATCGTGATAGACTTGCGGTGAACGTGCCGAGATTCTTCGCGTGGTCAAAACAATAAAAATGGCGCCGGCTGAGAAAAGCAGCAGCCAGCTAACGCCACTGCAAGATGGCGCACCCTCCGCTAAAACCGAAAGTGAAAATTTTTGGCTGAAAACTTTGGGATCCACATATAATACGAGGCACCAATTTGACATAGTCAAATTTGAAAAAAAACCTCGTGTTATACGCGGGTTTTTACGGTAATCGCGGTGCATATTGCAGTTCGCTATAAACGGGTTTGACTGTATAGTGAATTATCGGCTATAGCGAAATAAATACAATCTTTGGTTGGTCACGCCTTATTTCAATGACATTTCTTCTTTTATAACGAAACTGCAACCGTGAGCCGTGTGCTATATCGGATATAACGAAGAAATATTTGACCAGGAGGCTGAGAAGCTGCTTGGAAAACCCCTCCGGCTTCCGAAACTGCAGAAGTATAGAGGCCCTTTTGTTTGTGGACACTGTTGAAAACTGCACCCTGCTCAGTGCTGTGAGTGGCCACCAGATGCAGATCGCATCATTCATCAAATATAAAGGCTCAGGCCTGCTTATCAAGTCAACCTTGTTTTGTTGTAATTTTACGTACTCATAACCCGGCTCATTCAGCTTGACATGCAACAAGGAGAGCGGTTGAGGGTTACCTTGTTGATATAGTGGGTTGGAAGCCTAAAAATGCATTTTTGTATCAAGTGTTTTTGCGGGAGCCAGATTGTCGATTTGTTAAAGCCGATTTTAACCTCTACTGTTATAACGAATATCTGATATAACGAACTAACTTGCTGTCCCGGTACTACTTTGTTATAACGAGGTTCTTCCTACTAGCATCACATTGCTGTAAGTGACGACCTTTGTGCCTTCTTTTAAAACATTCACTTTAAGTTCGCGAATTTTTTGGCTCCTTTCGGCAATTGGCCTGCGACTTTTCTTTCTGAAGACCTGGCAACCCTGCTAGCACCGTAGCTGTGCAAATAAACAACGATACTGAAACTTAACTATGCGTCCGGCAATGCTCGCCTGCAACAGCTTCGCCATTCAAGTCTTGCGCGTCAGGGCAAGCTTCCCTGAATTTTTTAATCCCAACCCTGCATTCTCTTATATAATACTAATAATGTAGTAACCATAGAAGACAATACTATTGACAATAATAGCAATAATGATAACAGCAATAATATTAATTTAATGTTATTCGTAATCGTGTCGTGTATGTGGGGAGTGCGAAATTGTCAGAGCCCCTGGTTCAAGTTTAGACAGCAACGCCACAGCTTACACGTGAAGATTTTTTTTCTCTGTTTTTGCTGATGCATAAAACACTCCCGCGCCGCAGGATCACCATCACAATTCGCTCGTTATTACAACGAAATATCCTCACTTTTGAACTTTGTGGAGCCTACGCTCACCAACAACTTATATCATAGAGTCTTTGTAGGTGAGGATGGCAAGCAGTTTCACGGCCAGGCGTTTCTACTAGTGCCGATCCGCGCAAATTTTTTCACTAGACGCGATTAAGAACGCTGACAGGTACACGTGGTAAGTCCCAATTTATTACGCCACACTTTCTTGGGAAGGAGGCGTGACGAGAATTTGGTTCCCGCTTCAGCAGACGAGCGATCATGCGCCAAGTGCGTAGCAGCGTCAGTGGTGTCGAGCATTTTGTCCCCGTAAAATAGAAATTTCGTTCTTGGCGGCCTTCAGCTCGAGCTGGGTGGCGAGCAGTTCGCCTTCCAGGCCTGCAATGAGCAAAACCGAGGAGCATTTTTGAGAACACGAACTCGCATGAAGCTTCAAATGTTATTTTTAAAATAGAAGAGTTGAAAAAACAAAGCACCTAAATATTTATCTTTGTTTTGTGAATGCAGTGCTGTCTTTCCTGTCTACACGAGTGATGTATTAGCAACATGGGGAGCTGCCAGCAAGGCGCCTGCGAGGGGAACTCGGACCTGTATATAACAAGACAAGCCCAAGGAACGAATTACCCAAAAATAATAATAAAATAACTGCAACAAAAAAGTACAAAACGTCTGGTGTTGAACAAAAATAAGATCGCAGGCAGGATGTTTTGAGACGTTTTCATAACGTTTTTCTGTGCAGTACCAAGTAGCTGTTCTCAAATGACATCTGGCAAACGTCTACAAATAAACTTCCTGACACGTTTACAACAATTCTTTCCCTGGAAATAGCTGTTTAAAGTTGTTTCAAGCTGTTTAAAAACATCTTCAAGATTACTTGTTTCATGGGCAGGTGCGGTGACTCCGCTATCTTATACCCCTGTCACACGGCAGATCTAACTACATTTAGAGCGAATGTCACTTGCTCTGAACGTCATTAGTTCTACGCCACCTTAGCGCCCCTCGAAAACGAGAATAAGTGACCTTAGAGACGAATGGCATTTAACGGATAAATGGGGTTGGGGAGCTAATTAGCGGCCAAATGAGTAGCCTATACAGCAGTGGCGCGTCCCGATACAAGAACGTTCAGTAATAAACAAACGCTTATTGTTTTTAAGAACTGTCAGTAAACCTATATTTCCCCCTTCATATTGTGTTTCACATATTGTGTTTCAATCACTAAGAGGGTTCAACCTAAATTGAGAACGACTCAGCGGGCAATGGAGCGTAAAATGATAGGTGTAACATTAAGGGACAAGAAGAGAGCGGAGTGGGTGAGGGAGCAAACTGGTGTTAAAGAAATATTAGTAGAAATTAAGAAGAAGAAATGGACGTGGGCAGGGCATGTAATGCGAAGGCAAGATAACCGCTGGTCATTAAGGGTAACAGAGTGGATCCCTAGAGAAGGCAAGCGTTGCAGGGGGCGGCAGAAAGTTAGATGGGCAGATGAGATCAAGAAGTTTGCGGGGATAAATTGGTCACAGTTGGCACAGGAACGAGGTAATTGCAGAATAATGGGAGAGGCCTTTGCCCTGCAGTGGGCGTAGATAGGCTGGTGATGATGATGATGATTGTGTTTCAAATAAAGAAAGACAAACAAGCGTCGCTATTTTCCCTGCTTCCCTGATACAGCTTCCTTGCAGACTTGTCTCGGCTTGTGGTCTCCTAAAACGGCGCTTTTTTAATTTACAATAAAAATATTTGTTTGTATTAAGCAACTATTGTGTATGATTGTATTCTAGACGCACTTCACCTACAATTTTGCTATTTTGCGAGCTTTTTAATCGTCACCGCTAGCACCATCAAATAACATCTGTTTAGCCGTGTACACCCGCAGGACAGCTAATGTCGTTCACTTTGAATTACATCTCATTTGCTGTGTTTCAGGGGTATTAGACGTTCAGTAAATGTCCTGAACTCGCGAAACACAGTGTAGATGGTGCTGAAATAGGCAGCGCCTGTGTTATCAGCTCGCCGGTGCCTTGGTCATTTCGCATGGTTCGCATGCTCGCACTACCCTTAGAGTTTCATGGGATATTACCTGGAGAGGAACCTGGCACTAGTGCCAACTCCTGCCAACGATGGGTACAAGTTATTACTGTTGTTGTTGGTAAACTTTATATAAACAAACAAAAACCTACCCCAAAGTTCGGGGTTCTGGGGAAAAAAGAAAAGTTATTTAAGCAGGACGGAGGACCTGACGAATGTGAGCTACCAAAACTCGCGAACAGGCCACCCGGTCCGTTCCCCGGCCGGCCCCGGCGGCGCCAGCCACTCCTGTAGAGAAGAGGGAGGAGGAAAAGCAAATGGAAGATGGTTGCAAATCAAAGATGGGGAAGCGATGGTTGCGAACCATCCCCAAAGGGCATATGGCGTATTCGGAAAGCCGGGACGGTGGTAGCACAGTGGAGGGCCTAATCGGTGTAGGATGTTTGGGGTTGCAAGGCTCTCCGTTTGCGCTTGCCGGATGAGACAAACATCTGCTCGGGGTAACAGGTGAGAGTGGGGAGGAAGAGCCTAACTATCCCTGAGTGACTCTCATAGAGCCTGGCGTCGAAGTAGGCGGGATTGCCGCGCCAGGATTGGCCAGCGCGTCTCCGAGCCTTCCAGTTGGGACAGAGTAAAGGAGAGACTGACGGGTCAGCTCGTTGCCCGTGACGCCTGCATGACCAGGTATCCAGTCCAGCACGAAGCTAGTGCCAGTATGTTGGCAGGTTTAGCGTGGAGTGTACGCAGCACATCAAGGGAGGCAACTGCCGATGTGAAAAGCCGAAAGCCTCCTGGCTGTCAGAGAAGATCACGTGGTTACCAGGAGTGACTAAGGTAAGATTGCGTCGGCGATTGCCTGAGCATCGAGAGGCGGGGCATAAGGATCACCTGCAAGCACGGGTGGGCAGAACGAGCAACTACTGTGGCCCCGCGTGGGTCTTGGGAGAAGCAGGAATCCGTGTACGTCACTGTTGGTAGATTGCAATAGCGGTAGCGAAGAGTACATGCTCGAGCTAGACGACGTTTTCGATGCGAGGTTGCGGGTACGTTGACCGGAATAGTGGGGACGTATGCGAGGGAGGCGGGCACCGTGACTGTAATGTTGTTTGAGGAATATATACGGCAATGAAGAGAAGAGGGGAGATGACGGCCATGCCAGGTGAGCTGGAGACTTGTGTGTTGTGCTGCCAGTTGAAGGTCGACTTTATCTGACCGTGACGCGATTTTTGTGAACTGCGTAGGACAGTACGCATTGCACTATGCATACTGTATGTGCACTGCACTCCTGAGAACTACATTTAAATAATCGACGGCAGCGTGTTCCTTGCCGTAGAACGCACGTAAGAATTATAAGGCCGTTTCAAAAAATGGTGATGGAGGCTAGTTGCGATTCTTTCCTTAATCACCTTATCGCCCAGCCCCCGCCTGCCGGAAAGCCAAGAACGTCGCTCATCGTTGCGGGTTATCGATGACGACGTCAACATACCGCCGCGCTCCTGCATGCTCGTATCCGTCAACTGCGACGTGCGAAGCACTGTAGACGGCATCGCAGAACGTGTCGATGCGCTTTTATTCAGTCGCGGCGTTGCAGTTGCCCGAGGTGTCGTGCACTTAGTCGACGGCAAAGCGGATTATTGCTGACAAATTTCAGTAATGAGCACCAACACGTCGCCAAACATACTGCAGTCGCCTTTTTCGAGGACATTCCTGGCGGCGACGAAGACTGCTTCGCCTTACAAGGAGCAGTCCCGTTCCCACGATTGATGTCAACCCCAGCTTGCCGTACACGCAGCGCCAAGAACTCCGCGAACTGCTCACGAAGTTTATGGATTGCTTCTCTGGGACATCTGCGGTCCGACAGACGCCACTCACGAAGCATCGTATCATCACTGATGACGCAGTAAGACCTCTTCGCTAAAACCCTTATCGCGTGTCTACCAAGGAACGTGAAGCAATTCGTAGCCAAGTGCAACAAATGTTGCAAGGCGATGTCATTCAGCAATCTCGAAGTCCGTGGGCGTCGCCCGTCGTTTTGGTTAAAAAGATCAGAAGCGCCAACTACGGGGGGGCAGTGGGGCTCGTGCCCCCCCCGGACGGCTTTACGGGGGGGCAGAGCACCCTCCGGCCCCGGCTGAGGATTTTTTTTAAGGGCTTGGCTCGGCTCTGCGCCCGTCGACATCGGACTGTTGGCCGTCCTGTCTGCCAACTATTGTTTACAATAGGGGTTGGGATCTTGAAAGACAGTTCCGTCCTCCCGACGGGCAGGGGGAAACGCAGGGCCGTGTCGTTTTTCTTCATGGTGAGTTAGACGTGCTCAGTGTGCGGATTGTTGACAACAATGTAGCGCTGCGCTTGGCTATGGTGGCTAGAAGGGTGGCCCTTTTAGCCACCATTGCTTGGCTTCAGCAGCACGCCAAATAAGCGACATTTTGTCGGGAGCATAGATCGGCGCACTCACTCGTGAGTATACTCATTTGTACTCATTTGTACTCAAACTCACGAGTGAGTACGATGATGAGTGAGTACACACCCAGATTAAAAAAGTGAGTATGATGACGATTGAGTACAGGGGTAAGTCCACTACTCGTGAGTACAGAACTCATGACTACACTACTCATGAGAATGAGTGCTCATGAGTACAATACTCATGAGCATGAGTACTGGTGAGTATGGTACTCATGAGTACACAGTACTCATGATTACAGTACTCATTAATACTGTATTTTCGAGTGCTTGCACTCGTGAGTACATGCACTCGTGAGTACAGCAGTGCAAACAAGTTCTATCACAAACTCAAGTCTGGACGCACGTGTACGAGTTTCAGACATTTAGCGGTGGCGCAGTGCTGCTTAACTCTAAAGGATGGTAAAATCAGGCAACGAAAACTGCACCTCCCTCCTTTGCCTGTCCTTGTTTGGCGCTGTTAGCGTTTTTCGGCGGACGCTCACTAGGGGATTGCGGTGAAAAGGGAAAACCGAGTGGGTTAGGTCCCGGTGGGAAGCGCGGCCACAGTTGCTCTGTTTCTACGGCACCTTTTGATTGGAGCAGTTATTTTTATTTACAAATGCGCGGCCTGGGAACGTGTAGCTGCTTCGTTCCGCTTGCTTCATTCAAATTGTTTTAGGGGAAGCGGTGGAGCCTGCTCACAATGCATGCACTACGCGCACCGAAGTCGCTCTTTTCCGGTCTTAAAGGAGCACTGACACAAAAATTTTGTTACACTTTTATTGCTTTTATCGATGCTTAATTGCCTGGCGAACCTGAAACAGCACTTCAAATACTTCAGCGCGCGATAGTTAATTACATTGAACGGCCTGAAAATGGTTTGTTTCAAATTCCCGCGCTTTCATCCCGAACGGCGCATATGACAGACACCCTGCCTGACCTCACCCCTTTGTGCGGACGTCACCGGCGCCCGCTTGAGAGGGTGTTGCGCCAGCTCGCCGCTCGTGGGTCCGCGCGCATGAAGTGACGTCACGAGCTTTTGACGAGCGCTGCCGCGTCACTTCTTTTGGCTCTCCCTTGATGATGTCACGCTGATGGTCATTTGCTGAGTGCCGCTCTGCGCGCTGCTCCGTCGGTGTGATAAATGAGATCCAATTAAACTATGTTCTTCACGTCGCAGGCCACTCATATTTCACCCAGGGTATTCTGTTGAGTGAAGGAAGCGAACTGTGCAATAATATTAACGCCGAAAATAGGTGTCAGTGCTCCTTTAAGCAGTTTCCATAGATGCATGTCATGCTCTGGAGCAGTTTCGTGAGCGGAACCGCTCATTTATACAGTCGCAGTTAGTTTACGTGATTCACGTCAAATTGACTGCATGGTTTGTATCAACCACATGGTTTTATTAGGCTCCCGTTCTGAAATTTTTTGCTCAGGTTTGGTAGGACTATGTCCTCGTGCTGTCCATTTACAAGTGAGCATATAGCCCCACCGTGCAGGTTGTGGGTTGTTAATCGGACATCATAATGCCCAGTCGAACGCGTGTGACGCCTTGTTTCGCCTCGCATATTTTGTCGAACAGCGGTGGCATCTTGCTGCTGAAGGAGCGTTTTGCTTTCGAATGGCAACCCGATGCGCTGCTTCTCGTTTATGCCGCCGTGTAATGATGAAGCTGACGACGACGGTGAATTTCGGAGGTTGTTCTTCCCCTACCTTCATCTGCTGTTTACTGGCGGGCGACCACTCCTCGCTAGCAACTTGTGCCGAGTTTAAGCTCGCACTGTGGAAGGCCTCGTGAAAGGACTGTTTTATATGATGAACGCCAACGCCAGACGTTGGGTTTTTACCTTTAGCTCGCGTCTTGGAACGTCTCGTAAAACATGTTGCTTGCAAATAACGACGCCACCGCACTTTTTTATCGATAGCTCTCAGCTTCATCAGCGCTTCTCGAACCAAGAGCTGCAGATTTCCACTGTGCAACCAACGCACCAACACGGGAATACAGCGACGTCAGTGCAAACTATCACGCCTCCGAAAAGCCTGTCTGCAAACTTTGTTTTCGAGGTCACAAAGCACGCCAGAGCAGTTGGACAGTGCTGTAACGGCTGCCAAGCACCGGCAGCAACTGGGTGCACTGCGGCCGTCGACTGCGAGCGATACCCGCTCCAAGCCACCAAAACACACACATACACTGTTGGGACTGGGCCATCCCAGCTCAGTCACTAGTGTTGCGATGTTGCCCTGCGGCCCCTGCCCAGTCCGCTATCGACGCGGCGCAGACCATAGCGACGAAGTAGCCGAGATGACGGTTATTTGAAGCAGCATTTATATGCAATATATACAAAGGTAGCAAGAGCGTTAGATGGCTAAGACAAGCGCGATAGCACTTCTCAACTCAGGGCCTTCGATTAGATGCCGCCGCACCACCGCTGCTTCCGGGCTGGTTTTATACACCCAGGGTTCCGTTGTAGCCGCGTGCAGTTCCGATGCCTCCAGTCGGAGCTATCACTGGCCGCATTATGAATCTGGCGAATGGAGGCGAAGCGATTGCGTCGGCCGAGCCGCCCGGACCGGGAAAGGGAAGGCGACTCTGCGGCGGCGTCTCCAGGCGCTACTTGCTGCGTGTGTGCGGGGATTAGTTCGTCCCAGGCATGATTTGCTCTAGCCGTCGCGATGGGAAAGGGAGAGCAGACTCGGCGGCGCCTTTCCCGCCAAGTCGCGGCACGTCTGAAGCGGGCGGTTTGACCTAGGCGCGAATCAATCCCGCCATCGGCACGTCGCCAGGTGCAGCGAATTTGTGTCGGGCGCTCTGGAACAACACACACACGGATACAAAAATGAGTGGTCAAAGTCAGACCCGTTTCGGGGGCTCTTAACGGAAATGAACATAGCAGCGCGTAGCGCCCCTGTCGTGTCCCTTTCTCGTGTCCCTTTCCTTTTACCCCCGAACTGCCCATTAAAAGAAAAACAGATCGACTCGTTTTTTTGTGCTGATGGTTCAGTCATGCAATAATTTTGAATAAAAGTGACCAGTAAAATACGTATTCAAAGAAATTTCTACTGGATGCGTCAAACCACTGAAGTTCACGGTTCATAGATTTGCGGGACGTCTTATTTGGGGAAACCTCATAGTTAGCCGACACAATGTAAAAGGCCCTCACTGCTGCAGGTGCCCCTTATGATGATGATGATGATGATGAGTGGTAGCCTCTTTGTAGCGGGGTGATGACTTGTCATCTCATAGGGACCCCCCATCACTTCCTCCCCCCTTACCTTCTCCGCTTCGAGGCGCACTCCAGGTCTGCCCCCCCCGGAAAAATAAGAAGTCTACGCCACTGAGAAGGATGGCACTTTACGGTTTTGCGTGGATTACAGGAAGCTAAACCAAGTGACCAAAAAAGACGTCTATCCATTGCCCCGAATTGACGACTCTCTAGACCGGCTTCGCTACGCCCGTTACTTTTCTTCCATGGATTTAAAAAGCGGGTATTGGCAGACCGAGGTAGATGAGCGCGACCGCGAGAAGACCGCCTACATAACACCGGATGGTCTTTTCGAGTTTAAGGTCCTGCCCTTTGGTTTGTGTTCGGCGCCGGCAACATTCAAGAGAATGATGGACACTCTTGTCCGGCCTCAAGTGGCAGACATGCCTCGTGTACCTGGATGATGTTATCGTTTTCTCGTCAACATTTGAAGAACACGTGAAACGACTATCTTCAGTCCTTCGTGCCGTACGAGGCGCCGGTCTTACCTTGAAAGCAGAAAAGTGCCATTTTGGTTATGAAAAGCTCCGTTTCCTCGGCCACGTTGTCAGCAACGCCGGCGTCACACCCGACCCTGAAAAGGTAGCCGCTATCTCCAATTTCCCGACGCCCAAGGACAAAAGGGCCCTGCGGCGATTTCTAGGCCTGTGTTTGTATTACCGGCGCTTCATAGAAAATTTCGCACACATCGCGGCTCCACTAACCTGCCTTACCCGCAACGACGTCGCCTTCATATGGAACAATGAGCAGCACGATTCTTTCGAGGACCTGCGCCGGCGTTTGCAAGAGCCACCTGTCCTCGCCCATTTTGATGAAGACGCTGCGACCACCATTCATACTGATGCCAGCAACGTAGGTCTAGGCGCCGTCCTTACCCAATGGCAAGACGGCGCTGAAAGAGTTGTTGCTTATGCAAGCAGGACATTGTCCCGTGCGGAGACCAACTATTCCGCCACTGAGAAGGAATGTCTGGCTGTTGTATGGGCGGTCTTGAAATTCCGCCCGTACCTTTACGGCCGTCCCTTCAAGGTAGTGAGCGACCACCACTCACTTTGTTGGTTGGCCAATTTAAAAAACCCCACTGGTCGCCTAGCCCGCTGGAGCCTGCGACTTCAGGAGTTTGATCTGACGGTAGTCTATAAGTCAGGAAAACATCATTCTGATGCAGACTGCCTGTCCCGAGCCCCGGTCGAGCGCCCCGGCTCTGAAGATGAAGACGACATGGCTTTTCTGGGAGCAATCGACGCCCCAACGTTGTGTAAACAACAGAGGCAAGACACCCAGCTGCAACCACTTGTAGACTTTTTGGAAGGCCGCTCTACACGGAAGCCCAAGCTCTTCGCACGCGGCCTAAAGTTCTTTTGTTTACGGAACAACATCCTTTACAAACGCAACCTTGGTCCAAATGGCAGAGCCTACCTTTTAGTTGTCCCTGCGTGTCTTCGCCGCGACATACTACAGGCCTGTCATGACGAGCCGACTGCGGGTCACCTTGGTTATGCGCGTACAACTTCCCGAATCAAGCAGAACTACTACTGGCCGAAGCTTCCTGCGACAGTGAAACACTACATTCGCACCTGCCGCAAATGTCAGCGACGGAAAACACCGCCTGGACGCCCAGCTGGTTTACTGCAACCTGTACAAATACCGAAAACACCTTTCCAACAGATCGGCATGGACTTTTTGGGCCCCTTCCCAACCTCCTCTTCGGGAAATAAGTGGATAATCGTCGCGACGGATTACCTTACCAGATACGCCGAAACAAAAGCTCTTCAGCGTTGCACTGCGCTTGACGTGGCTCAATTCTACATGGACAACATTGTTCTGCGCCATGGAACACCAGAAATTTTGATCACGGACAAGGGAACCGCATTCAACTCGGCGTTGGTACGCGCCATCATGGATCTCACCGGTACTTCACACCGAAAATCTACGGCCTACCACCCACAGACGAACGGCCTGACCGAGCGCTTGAACAAAACCATTGCAGACATGCTAAGCATGTACGTCGACTTGGAACACAAAAAGTGGGACGCAATTCTCGCATAAGTGACGTTTGCCTACAACACGGCCCGGCAAGAAACTATGCGCATGACTCCATTCGCTCTCCTGTACGGACGCGAGGCAACAACGATGCTGGATGCCATGCTCCCACACGACCACGGAAATGAACAACGAGACTGCGCAAACGATCGCGCAGCGTGCCGAAAAGGCGCGGCAGCTCGCTCGGTATCGCATCAAAGAACAGCAGGTGCAGGATTCCTCTCTTTACAACGCTCGTCACAGGCACGCTTCCTTCGAGCCTGGCGACTTCTGAAACGCTATTTTGGACCCTACAGAGTTCTGAAACAACTGAGTGACGTCACGTACGAAGTTATTCCGGAAGACGGTGTTCCATCCCGGCGTCGCCAACGCCGGTCGGAAGTAGTCCACATCGTCCGCATGAAGCCTTACTTCGCAAGAACGTGACACGCCCATACTGGATCGCTGTTAAACCACACTTTCACCCGACCATCGGGACGATGCTTCCCCTGGGGGGAGGTAAATGTCACGTGTTGTATAAGAAAGGGCACACGCAACGGTCGACGACGAGGCAGAAGAAACAATCTTCGTCTTCGGATCGCGTGCGCTGGCCTGGTCCCTCGGCTCTCGAGCTTCAGGTTAGACCCTTGGCTGTCGCTGTTCTTTTGTGCCTCATTAAAACCCCTACCACCCGGAGCACGCAGTCGCTGTACGCTACATATATATATATATATATATATATATATATATATATATATATATATATATATATATATATATATATATATATATATATATATATATATATATATATATATATATATATATATATATATATATATATATATATATATATATAGTCGTGAAGTGGAGTCCTTAGTTGCTGCAGGAATACGCACAAAGTAGAAGTACGCTCTTCGGAGACTTTATTTCCAACGTTTCGACCTGAGACAGGTCTTAGACCTGTCTCAGGTCGAAACGTTGGAAATAAAGTCTCCGAAGAGCGTACTTCTACTTTGTGCTTCTATGCTGGCTACTTTGTACTTCTACGCTGGCTACCACCCTCAAGCGTCAGATACAGTTGTAGTAAATATAAATAACCCAGAAAGCGAAGGAGAACACAGTCGCCCAGATAGCCGAGTTGGTAAGGCATTCGAGATCTAATCGAAAGGCGTGGGTTCGGTCCCCACTCTGGGCGCGTGTTTTTCTTTCTTTCTTTCTTTCTCACGTAATTAATATAAAAATAATGTAACGTCAGTAACGGTAAAAAAAAAAGTCTAACCACTCCCCTATGCCTTCTTTGGTGTCGTAGACTGCCGGCATTTCTTTCGGTATTTTCCTAACGAGCCCCTCATTTCTAAACCCTATTATCGTGCGAAAGCTTAGCGAGGGCCTCGGTTCTGGCAGCCTTGATGCCAAGGTAGCATAAGAGGGTTTCCCGCCAGTTGCCCGCTTATGACAGGCTGTAGACGTTCGCGTCACGCCCCGGGGGTTGAAAAAGAAGGTCCCCTTCTCCCCGTGTAGTCTGAGTGGCGCTGGCTACCACCCTCAAGCGTCAGATACAGTTGTAGTAAATATAAATACAGTCGAACACGGATATATCGAACTCCAAGGGGATCGCGAAATAGTTCGATATATGAAAAATTCGATATAAAAATATGGGCTCTGAGACCTCACCTATGGCGGACGATCTCTTATCGATCGTCTCATTCAAGAATGACAACTAATTCGGCACTCACGACGCAACAGGACGCTTTATTTCTGTGAAAAAAAATCGCTAATCTTGGCCTGCTTCTTCGTCCTGGAAATGAAATAAAAGACGCTGGTCTCGATCTTCTCGAGGCTGCACAACTAGAAAATTCCAGCAGTACGCTGCGCCTTCGCACATCATGCACAACACGCACGCAAAAGAACAGCGCGCACGTACCACAAAAACTTTGAAGGTAACAATTCCAAGGCTCTCTGAACGGACTCCGAAAAAGCGCTCGCGATGGTCATCTCCGAGAGAAACAGTGATCTCCAAAAGGTGCGGGACAACTCGCCAAACAGCAGCAACAGCAGAAAAATGCAAAAGGAGGAGGATGCCATCAGCGCCTTCGTTCCCTCTTCCCTTTCCCGAGACGACATCGGGGGAAGACAAACCCAAAGAGAGAAAAAAAAAAACTCTTTTTCGGCAATCCGGGAACGTATGCAGCCGAAAAAAAAGGACGTGCGCAGTCGGGGCATCCCTACCTCGCGCTGTCACATTTTCTGAGCGTTTGGGCTTGTGTGCCTATAGGGATTTAGCATACCGGGCTCCGTCCGCTAACGCTACGGCGGCCGGTAGCGGGGCCCGATTGGGCAAGGGCAAATTCGTTCAGGTAGGGGGGATTAGTTCCGCAAGCCAGTCTTCTCCATGCCCGCGCATTCCTCCACTTCCTCCTCAACCTTAATCGGGGGTGCAGCGACCACCGAAGAGCACCTTCCAGCTCGCACGGCGTTCGATATACCCAATCTCGGGAAAAATACGGTTCGATATAAACGTACGAATTCCTATACTTTTACACAGAATTTTCAAGGGGATAATTTATGAGTTCGATATAGACAATAATTCGATATACCCGTGTTCGATATATCCGTGTTCGACTGTAACCCAGAAAGCGAAGGAGAACACAGTCGCCCAGATAGCCGAGTTGGTAAGGCATTCGAGATCTAATCGAAAGGCGTGGGTTCGGTCCCCACTCTGGGTGCGTGTTTTTCTTTCTTTCTTTCTTTCTCACGTAATTAATATAAAAATAATGTAACGTCAGTAACGGTAAAAAAAAAAGTCTAACCACTCCCTTATGCCTTCTTTGGTGTTGTAGACTGCCGGCATTTCTTTCGGTATATATATATATATATATATATATATATATATACCTGCGCGTGCCCGTATGCGTGTGCCTGTGTGTGTGTGTGTGCGTGGTGTGTGGGTGCGTGCGTGTGTGTGTGTGTGTGGTGTGTGTATGTGCTCGTGTGTGTGTGCGTGTGTATGCGTGTGCGCCCGCGTGTGTGTGACGGGCGTAGGGGATGGGTGTGTGTGTGTGTTGGGAGGCCCTGCCACCCACCGTAAAATGAAAACTGCCCGCCTATGCTTACTCCCCGATGCCGCACGACTTCCCGATTAAGCGTGATGGCGCACGATCAGCTTCGCGCTACCGCGAAGCTGATCAGCGAGCTTTTCCAGGAAACTGTCAAGACCATTTGTCGCGCTGATAGATGTGGAAGGACAGAATACGTTGCGGCATTTTCGAAAAAAAAGCAACTAAGCTCTCGTTTAGTAACGACAAAGCTCCGGGTCTCTGCCATTTATTGCAGAGAAAGTTTCGGCGTGCAGCGAAATTAAGGGCAGGTTTTACTACAACATATCGCTTGCTTTTCAAACGGTGGGCTCACATCGAAAAGAAACCGTGAATATAGAGCTTACCGTGGCTTAAGACGCAGAGATAACAGCCGTCTATTCACAAAGGCTAATCCGTTATCATTAATCCATGTACTAGGGCTACGAATGGCCAGGTACCAAGTTCACCCTAGCATTTACGGCGGTATGTACAACCATTCGCTTTTAGATGCGTTTTTAAGGCTCTCTTCAAACAGCAGCGCTGTCACTGCGTTGTATGGAATAACTGAAGTATTGATACTCACGAATTATCTCCGCACGCATCGCCTGTCCGCACGAATGGCGAAGTACTTCGTGGTACTTGAATGGTAGACCGCAGAAGTTCCTGCACATGATAAGCCTATACTCGCAGGTAGAGGCGTGCTCCTGGAAGATAGCTCGCGGGGAGGTGAAGTTACATCCTTGGTTGTCGCAGAACACGAGTCCATGGTCACAGGCATCTCGGTGTTTGTTCCATTCACCGCGTGACACTACTGTGTCACAGCCTTGGTGCGTGCAACGGGCCTGCGATCGACGTGCATTAACACGTCAGCTTAGTAACACTGATGGGTAGCAACCTTACTCGTGGGGCAAATAACAAAAGCCAGCAGACATTGTTGCGCTATTCGGAGATCGGGGCTTTATCCCTTCACGCAAGGAGAGCAGGAACACAGCCCTTAATACTGGAAATTTATTGGGTAGTACCAGAGTCCTTCAATTCTTTACATTGAAGGACTCTGGTAGTACTGATTGCATTCAAGCGTAGCGTGCATTGGCTGACTCGTGTCGCCATAGGTGTGTCTGTTCTGGCGCCGTTCGCCCGAACCCTCTTCACCCACAACCCTCTTCACCCACAGACCCCTTCTCGCCCGCAGCTGGAGACCCGAAACCCCCCGCCCCCACAAGTGGCGCGCCGATCGTACTCTTATTTTAACTGAGAAACACGGAAAATAATAATGGCAACAAAATGAACCAAACAAAAACTGTCTAGCAGCGTGATTCATTAACTGGACGGAGCTAATTGGCAATGACAAAAAAAATACATTCATAAGAACGTCCTAAACGACTAAAACATTACTAGAAATTTAAATCATCCGCTATCAGGGTGCTGCCCCGAGCATCGCGACAGAGACTGAACAAGGCGCCACGCGAACGATCACACAGGCAAACCTGCCAGCGCACTAGTCTGCACCACGCCATCCACAGAAAAAGGCACAAAAGCGAACTACGACGGTTCTGAACGGAAAAGAACAACCGTAACTGTTTTAAGCCCCTCATTGTGCACACGTACCATCGTATTTCTCTACTCGCACTGTATTAGACAGTTCACGTTAGCTATTAGCTATTCGTCTTAAGAACGGAGTCAAGCCTTCTGCAAGCCACTCACCAGCTACACTACCTCGATACGCCGGGGTGCCGTTCTCATGTATGCTTCATTTTGCAAGAACCTGGGGTGGAATTCCAAGTTTTGTACGTTTCATGTCCGCTTCAACGCACACATAGAGCAAGGCGTGATTGGCTGAAAGCGAACAACCGGATGTCACGCGGCACAAGAAAGGCGATATCGCTGGTCAGAGGCCTCGCAAGTGCAATTACGTCATGACTTCAAAGGACGCAAAATGGACATTTTTGAAACGGTCACAACTCAGAATCCCACCCGTGCTCAAAGCAAATGGCAGTATTTCTAGACTAAGTGAGACAAGCCCTATTCAAGAACAAGATTGTCGACTCGACCCGCAGTGACCTGGAGTCACAATAATACATACGATGTCCAGTTGTGTTGAAACGACGCCAGGAGAAACCGAACAGGAGAAGTCACATGAAGAAAGCAGCCGGCCATCTAAAGCGCAAGAGGGAACTATTAGTTTCCCATATCGTTCGCGCAGGTTTATGTTTCCTGGGTCAAAAAGTCGCGTCAAAGCTCTGAAACGTCGCGAGGAACAAAAAACGAACAACCATACTGAAGGAGAAAATTCCAGGAAGCTTGCACACCCGAGCAAGACTTCAATGTCGAAGCTGTGTAGGTGAGTATTGCAGAGTTGCCGTGCTAGTAATCGCCGTGGCGTGAGTTGAAGAGGTCGTCGTCTTCTTCGCGGTGAGTGGTGGATGCAAAGTCATCATCAACATTGTAGACTTCCACCAGCTCTTCATCCTCGACTCGAGGCAGTGGTGGTGGGATCTGCAAGTCGTCTCGGGAAGGATCGGCACACCCGTAGCCCTGTCTCCAATTATCCATAACAGCTTCTGGAGAATGCGGCAGCCGCTGTGACCTCTCCCAAGCGGGGTGTCCTTGCACCTTTAGCATAAGCGCTGGAGTTTGTTGTTTTTACATGCGCGGCAGCGCTTGACGACGGCGCTGGAGCTTTTCCTTTTCTTATTTTGCTAGAGCCACTGCCGCAGTCGGGAAGTCGGTGCTCGCCATTTTCTCGCATCTCGGGGTCTTTGCTTTTTTTTTTTCTTATGCCGCTACGCGTGCCGGGGACGCGCGGCGGTAGCCGCGAGGCACGCGATCGCGAACGCTTGGCATTTTTTGTATGTTTTCCTGGAACAGTGAACTCGCGGTTTGTAAAACAGCGCCGCTGTTAAAAAATGTAAGACTGGTTTGCCGTTTTAAGTGAGACCTTCAAGACGCGACCGGCGCTAGAGGGCAGAGTGTTAGAATAAAGAGGAGAAGACCAACAGAAATAGTTAGAAGTCCATGTGCCGTTCCAAGTGGCGTTGTGCCAGAGCGCCCAGCCCAAATTCGCTTCATCTGCAGCGGCGCACCACGGCGGGGCCTATAGGCTTCCTGCGCTGCCCAGGGTGCGCTGCGCAAGCGGCTTCCGGGCAGTACTTCCGGGTAGTACGAAGCTGCGGGGGTCCCGTAGGACCCCGTGTTGACAGAAGCAAAATGAGCTCGATACTGCCGATTGTTTTGCTACACGGTCTCCAGCCCATCCCCTACGCGTCCGATCTCGTCCGGCGGTCAACTTGGCATTATAGGGAAAAAGCCTTGCAGCGCTAAATACGTTTACAGCGTCGACGAAAGGGCTGGGACGGTGACGGCGCTCTGCCACTCGCCGATTCGCCGATCGGTGGTCGTATGAAGTGAAATTATAAGTGAAAGCTACTCGTTTATACTAATACGCTTAGTGACAAGGACTTTTTAATAACCGCCGATCAAACAAGAAGACTAACGCAATCGGCGATGATCGCGCGTAAAAGGCAACGAGTCTCGCGGACCGCAGGCTGGTCCGCTCCGGTGAGCCGTACTTTTGCGCACCTGCGCACTTATGCGTGCATTTTCAAGAAACACTGCTGGTTTGCGTCATCGTTACGAATGCATGTTGCAGCGCTAGCTTGCCGCTTTTTCCGTGGCTCAGTCACAAAATGCAGCGAGCATAATAAGCGTCAAATATGTTTGTGATTCTAAATGTAGTGGCCCTAAAACAAAGTGGTCGGGCGAACTGAGTGGCCGTTGCGTTTTCTTGATGCTGTCAGCGTATTTAATCACGCTCTTGCATCATATATTCCAAGTTCACTCTTAATAGACTAAAGTAAGTATCGGTATCGTTTCAAGGTGTAGTGCCGAGTTGCATGAAGGCGACACGGCGGAGGGCTGGACAGCAAATCGGATGGGAGAGCGGGGGGTGGCTTGGAAGGAAAACTAAAAAAAAATCGGCGAATTGCCAATAATATTTGACAATAGCAGATGGACGCTTTCACGTACTTGTGGCTATTGTATACGTTCCGGAAAGCAAACACTCATTAAAGTGAAGACAAAAATTTGTTTTGGTCTTTTGTGGTCGCTCTGCTTCGCGGCGGTCGATGGTTTCGCTCCGTGCGCGAGCCTGCGGTATGCGCTGCGAAGCTGAAGCACGAAGTCGACCTTTGCATACCTGTTCTGGCTTCTCGCTCTCCGCGCTCTCTTGCGCGCCTGCCGACGCTCGTCTCCAATCCTGTTCCTAGTTAAAGAGGCCATGAAGACAAAATACAAGTTTGTTTTATTCAAAAGATTTCGCGTTTTATAGTGCCCCCAGCGCTTTGCCGGCAGCAAATGATGTCGTATTCACTGAAAAATTAATCAATTTAGGGAATTAAGTTAAAATTTTGATTCTCCCACCAAATCGTGTTTTTGTAACGTCAGCAATGAAGTCATAAGTGCGTGCATTCAAACGAACTGGCCCTGCGTCATTCGGCTGTGCAGCCTTGCTTGCCGTCAGCCCTCCCAAATGGCGCTATAGCTACTTACACATCCACAATTCGTTCTCCGCCATTGCTTTCTTTTTTACTATTTTGCACCCGGCTTTTTGCTTGTCTCTGTGGAAAGTAATCGTTTCCTGAAACATCTGGCATCCTCGAAAAATAGGGTCACGTACGCAAGACAACGTCGCTTTCGCCGATCGGCCAGTGTCGTGTAAGACAACTTCAAAGCGGCGGAGTGCTGTGCAGCTAAAACAAGCGTCGTGCGCCCAGCACCAACAGCAGTGCGCATCGGTGCTTCTATGCTTGCGTGTATTTTTGTCACGGAGGAAGATTATATAGGAGGCGACGGGCCATTGCGGCAAGCGCGGGCGAGCGACCAGATAATGTCACAATGAAAACCAAGGCCATTCAGCCACCCTACCAAGGCGGACTGCCAAGCTTCGTAGCTGCGACGGCGAAGGAGAAGGTAGCGGCTCCTGATGGACGAAATGACAGCTGCCGCAATTCATTCCGTGGCTGCGCAGTGCAATGCCGACCGCGGTGGCCGCGCAGTTTCTTCACCCGCGGCAGGTGCCGCTAGCTTAACCTCTGACGAACACTTGTGACATTATCTGGACACGCTAGCAAGCTTCGTTTCCCCCTTATCTTATTCTTGCTCCGTGATTTTCGTAATTTTCATTATTCACCGCATCAATCTTACTGCTGAAAAATTAATACGCATTACATTTACGTACAAATAGTTTGTTCGGCGGGCTTATAAGCCGTGCCTAATTTGCGCTTGCTTTTGCCGACCTACGCCGATCGCACAGCTGGGCCCATATGTCATCATAGGCTCTGTTGCGGGAAATGGCTAGTGCGTCGCATGGCCATTCCCCTTTTTCCTAATTATGTAGCTTATTTGAGCGAAGTGTTCGTTAAAAGTCGTGTCAGTGTGATTCTAACCAGGCAATCTTTCGAATGAACCAAGCTTGTGTTTCATCCCAATGGCTCCTTTGTCGAAAGCACACGCGCACGTCGCTCGCTCATCTGCTGCGAACATCAGCGAGCGTGTTATTCGACATACTCGTCTGTGCCTCGCACTCGAGCAGAACTGCCCATCACAAGGTATGTTTTCATAATTGTATGCGCCACGCGCATCTCGCGCGTATTCACGCGATTGTCTCGCAGCTTATAACTTCTGCTTCATGGATGAGCACGAGCAGCCGCTCGAGGTCGTCAGACATAACCTCACGTCAACAGATCACGAGTCTGTGTTCCGCGCGAACCTGCCTGTCGAAGTAGCAGTGAACGCCTTCATGGACATGTAGAGCGGGTGCACAAACACTACCTTAATTGTCCAAAAGGTCCAGAAACAGTGCGAAAAGGTACAGGTCCGCGCAGAAGTAAACGGAGCACGGGAGCGGTGGCCGAACTGCATTGCTGCGCCGCGTATGGGCGCCAACGGGAACCATGGAGCGCCGGTCAAAGTGTGTGTTCGCACTGCCCCCGCCGCCCTATCTGATATGTTTAATCGCCGCTCTGCTGGCGTGTCATGCTCGGCGAGACGGTCTTCAAAAAGGGCCCATCTCCCCGCGAGGGGGACTCGAGTAAATGCGTCGCATAGGGGGTGGGTGTATTGCGTTAACGTTTAGTGTATGCGTTGTATCAGCAGTGAATGTGTATCAGCAGTGAATGCGTTGTATCAGCAGCTTCTTGACGTAGTTTGAATGAGTCAAGGATATAAGGTGCGTTTGTAGCCTCCCATTCTGTGTCGGCTTTGTGGCGCAGTGGGTAGAGCACCATGTACATTGCGTTCCGCCCGCAGGTAGTGAATGCGTTGTATCAGCAGCTTCTTGACGTAGTTTGAATGAGTCAAGGATATAAGGCGCGTTCGTAGCCTTCCATTCTGTGTCGGCTTTGTGGCGCAGTGGGTAGAGCACCATGTATCTTGCGTTCCGCCCGCAGGGTCGTGGGATCGAAACCAGGCGCCGGTAAGTATTATTTTTTTATATAGTGTAGGGGGAGGGGTGCGGACCTCTTGTTGAGAGCGAGGAGGGTAGCGTGATGCGGGAGAGGAGGAGTGGGGGAGAGGGCGCACCTGTAACGGCTGTTGCGGACGCCGAGGCAAGCCAACGCCGGGTGACATCGTGAGTTAAAGAAATGCTCTGCATTTAAAAGGTAGCGCTGGGCTATAGAGGGGTGCTGGTTGCATTGGCGCTCGCAGACATCAGTGGCGACCGAATCACCTGCTCATGAGCTGGACGAAGCTGCGTGCGCCCGCAAACGTGCCTTGTTGCGCGCCGTAAAGGGCGGCATAAAATTGGAGGCCGCTGCGGTTTGGCATAGCATGTCATTGCGATATAATTAATTGTAAGGCGGCAACAAAATTGTCACGTACAATATAGAAAGCAAATTCACGAACATTTTCCTTATTTGGAAAAAAAAATCTCGCTTACGAGATTTCTTCTTTAATTTTGGGTTTGTCCCAAGTTATTGCAGGTGGTCAGTCCTGGTGTGTTCTGAAGAAAGGAAAATAAAAAAAATGTCCATGCAGTGGAAATTTTGTATTGGAGAACACCGTAAGGAATAGGTACAAACGTTGCCCGCTATTGCAGCGGGCCTCATACGGCGCATATTTTGTTGTCGTATTAAAACCGACGTTGTTATTTTTAACGAGCACCTCATATTATTTAGGAAAGTGTTGCAGGTTTAAATAATACTCCGCATTGAATTGAAAGTTGGCTTCACCGCATGGCCTCAGTGTATTGCAAACAAGCGCCGTCAAGGGCCCAAAATGATTGATTGTAGGGTTTAACACGCCGACGCAACGCAGGCGATGAGGCGCGCCGTAGTGGAGGGCTCCGGATTAATTTTGACCACCTGTGGATCTTTAACGTGCGCCGAAATCTCGTACACACGGGCATTTTTGCTTTTCGCCTCCATCAGAAAGGCGACCGCCGCGGCCGGGAATCGAACCCGCGACCTCGTGCTCAGCAGCGCAACGCCTTAGCTACTGAGCCACCGCGGCTTTTTTTTTTTTTTTATTATTACCGTTTTCTGAGCCACCGCGGCGGGTGGGCCCAAAATGACCGATGACGAGTTTAGTTGTCATGGCCGATGGCAACTATACTGTTAATCGGTTAATTTGTACAAAATCTTATGACGGCTATTCTCGTCAATGGGAGCGAGCTATATAGAGGAACTCTAACCCTGCTGATGCGCGCGTCTCCCACTCCGCGGGCAAGCTATGCGCCGCTGGTGCTCTTTTTTTTTTTCTTATTTTTTGCTACATTCCTGGCTACTGGCCTACGCAAAAGAGGGGGAAGCGGGGGGGGGGGGGGGCGTGATAGGAAGCAACAAGCAAAAACAACAACTCCATGTCCATCAACGAATAATGACTTCCGATCATCCGATAATTATTTTTGTACGGCAATGCTACGCGCCAGCCATACGCGACTTCGAAGTATGCTCTCAATTTCTCTAAAGAAATTAAATAATTGGAAAATGAGACGGAGCACGGAATCACCCCTATAAATCACCTTTGCCTTGTTTTATTTCATTTACTGTATGGTCCTTCAAAACAGGTCCTCCCCCCCCCCTCCTCCCCCCCAACAAACACACACTTCCCGAAGTGAAATCTTGGGTACTCCGCTGTTGTGTTTCACCCTGTCATCAATAGACTGGAGTAATCTTTTTTTCATCTCCGGTGTTCTCGATGTAATTAGACGGTTCAAGAAACAATCACGCCTAAAGGTACCATATTTACTCGCGTAATGATCGCACTTTTCTTCCCCAAAATATTATGCAAATTTAGGGGTGCGTTCATTACGCGAGGTAAATTTTTTTGCGAAAAAAGTTTCAGCGTACAAAACACACGTAAGTTGCAGGTCAGAATTTTTACGAGAGTTCTCATGAACATAATAACCGCAATAAATAAAAAAACGCAATAAAAACTCTACGGACCACCACCAGCCGCATTGAAAAGTGACGCATAATGCAGTGTTTTCATGAATTACGGAACGCGCCGGAACGAGTTTCCTGCGAGGTGAGAACAGGTCGACGCAATAAGTGGCTGCTGCTGTCGCAGTGCGGGACATCAAAACAGACACGGCTGCCGACGCAGCAAGCTGAGCGCGTTTTTTTTTCCTTTCTCTTGTGAGTAGATTACGTGCATTTAGTGAGAGTTCCTTCCGCACCAATAATGAACTCATGCTTGCCGATATCGCTAATAGGAAGTTTTAGCATATCGTTACCGTGTTTACGTTACCGTCTACCGCGTTTGCGGGAGTAGACTGCGCAGCGCGAGAGTTACCGTGAACGGTAACTTACGGGCACAGGCTTCACCGTCGCCAGCGCTTCCGGTAACACGGTGAACAGTAACGCAAACACGGTAACGATATGCTAAAACTATCGGAAAGTTTGCGGCAATCACGTAGTCTTTGAAAGAAGGTGAAACACAGGTAAGCACGACCATCGTCTGCTAGACTTGGGCCACATACGACATATGGCTGCGGCAGGTTCAGGGTGCGATCATTGCACGGGAAATAAAGTCGTGTTTTGACGACGAACTTCAGGGGTGCCATCATTACGCGCGTAAATACGGTAAATGCTCGCGGGGCAGACACTGCAGCATTCATTTCGCCGATGCCAGTCTCCGCCCGTCACTTCGCAATTGTTTGCATCTACGCCGCTTGCATTATCTTCGATAACTGGGACGTGTTTTCTAGCGCAAAAAAGACGGAAACTTATAGAAGAATACGGACGGGACAAACGCTAGACATTAAATGATAGTACAACACATCAAACCATGAAAACACCACCACCCCTTTAAAACAAAACCCCGCTTCTGCGCACATTAAATAACTAGGCGCATTTCTTGTTGAGATAACCCAGTTACTTCTTTGATAATTAAAGGGACCAGGTGCTTATACATCTCTCACCTCGTTGTTGATTTTGTACGCCTCGAATACTCTGTCCGTTTGCGCGCGAAAGCTGCGCAGGACTATTGTGTTATCAAACTTAGGAACACATTTGCACCGGCGGGAATGATCCGCCGATGCAAATGTTTATTGTTTTGCACTTTCAGGTGATGTCGAGCGTTTTTCCCGTCCGTATTCTTCGCTAAGTTTGTCTTTTTTGCGCAAGAAAATATGTCCCAGTTATCCGGGTACCAACTTGTCCAACTTTCCGCATTATCTTTCATTGTAGGGTTTAACGCACCGACGCAGCGCAGACGATGAGGCGCACCATATATGTGGAGGGCTCTGGATTAATTTTGACCCCCTGGGGACCTTTAACATGCGCCGAAACCTCGTACACACGGGCGTTTTTGCTTTTCGCCTCCATCAGAAAAGCGTCCGCCGCTGCCGCGAATCGAACCCGCGACCTCGTGCTCAGCAGCGCAATGCCTTATCCTCTGAGCCAGCGCATTATCTTTGAGTTTTGGCGAAGCACAAGTTTGTTTCAATAAACGTTTCTTCTTTGAAGAAAACCTTTGTCGTCCTGGGCTGCGTGGCAATATATTAAGTACCGCCATATCAATAGCTGTCGGGCACTGATGAGACCAGGCGGTAGTAGGAGTCCTCACTGGTACAAAAAAAAAAAAAAAAAAAAAACAAGCATGCGCCGCGTTACTGAGGAAAAGTACGTTACCTTTATCGCGAGCAGTCTCTGCTGCATGACCAGAGATGGCGGCCTTGGTGCCGTTCCACTGGTTCCACCAAGCGCGTTACACAGAGGGCAACGCGTAGACCTCTTGCTCGCTTCCTTGATGCATTGCGTGCAGGCCAGTTGGCCGCAGTCCAGCGTGAGAGGAAACCACAGTACGTCGTAGCATACCTTGCATATAAAATCTCCATCAACTGGCTCGACGTATGCACGTTCGGGGATCTCCGGTCTCTCTGTAAAACGGGAAGTCATTTATGCTATAAAAATGAGAGCCCTTCCTCTTCATCAACAGGGTAATCGAGCGAACCTGCATGGCGCTCCGGTGGGATTTGCTATGTTGAGGCTTAGCTATATTGGGGATTCGCTGTATTAAATTGCAAGGTAGATGCACCATCTCGACGTCACAGACCAAGGACACACAGGATTGGTGGGTACAGGCAATCACGTTTTATAGTAGCGCGGCTACAACAATAGCCATGCAGGCTCTAGTGCTCCACACAGGGCGATATTCTGCTCCAAGATGGGCACGAGTCCAGCACTTGCGGTGAGATGGAAAACGTCAAACGTGTTTATATGCCGCGCCGCAATACGAAACGGACCTAAAGCGTATACCAAACCACCCTTATTTACGGAGAGAATGCGCGGTATTTAGCTGACAGAACGTTTTGCGTTAAAACGAGGAATCACAGGTTCTTTGCAAAAATAATTGGCATTGCTGGGACTCGAACCCGGGGAATTTGTTTCAAAACCCACAATTCTATACTCCTAAGCTAATGAGGCCATACAGCGGAGCTTTCTTTACCAGTTGCATAAAAGAACCATGGCCTCCGAGATTCCCCCGCGCGTGTTTTGCTCCGGATGTCTTGGCGTCATCATGTAAATTATGTGTGTGCGAAAGCTTATCGTGTTTTGGGATTCCTACGTCGCAACACGAAACGTTTTCCAGTGAAGACTAAAGAGTTGCTGTACAAGACCAATGTTCGCCCCATACTCGAGTTTGCCTGTACGGTATGGGATCCACGTTTCAAATTTGATATCGAGAAACTAGAAAGAGTTCAAAACTTGGCTACTCGCTTTGTTCTTAAAGATTACTCAAGGACTTTTAGTGTATCTCCAGCTAAACGCAGCCTAGGTTGGGATTCGCTTCAGCATCGTAGGAGAGTACTCAGACTAAAATTTTTTCACAATATATTTCACAACAAAACAGGGATAGACAAAAGTTGTAATTTAATGAGTGCAGACTACGTTTCACTAAGGACAGATCACTCCTGTAAAATAAAAGTAATAAGCTGTAGAACCGAATTGTTTAAGCATTCTTTTTCCCCAAAGCTATTAGTGAATGGAATAAGTTACCCAGAAATGTTGTGACAATTATGTCTAATGATGTATTTTCGTGTTATTTGTAGTGTATCTTCGTTGAACATGCCGGGTTTTGGCTTGTCATTGTGCTTTAAGTGATATTTCTGTTCTGCCTGTATTTTGTATGAATTTCTACTTTCTCCCCCCCACTGTAATGCCTTGAAAAGGCGCTGTGGGTACTATGATAAATAAATAAATAAATAAATAAATAAATAAATAAATAAATAAATAAATAAATAAATAATCGCCGCGTGCCTCAGCCAAATTTTGTAAGCGTGCTGGTTCCCCCGCTCTCCGCCAGGCGGCAGTGCGCACCTATGCATCGATGCAGGAAAAGGGTCGAGCTGTCGGTGTGTGCGGGCGTACAGAGCGCCGCGGAGGCATCGACGACGAAAACGGTTAAGTGTTTGAAATTTAAACTTCCTTTTTTAGAGTGACCATGTTTTAGAGAGAGATGTAGTTTTAGCCAATATATATAGGTTAGTGAAAAGGAGCGGTAGTTGTTAGCGTAGGGACGTGACCGAATCAGATGTGTCGCGCGGTTGCACGTGGCGATTTGAAAGCGTGAAGTTGGTGATTCTAGTTAGTAATTCGTGAAAGAAGAATTGATGCTGTAGGAAAGAATCGCACGTTGCGTTTTATTTTTAAATTAAAGGAAAGCGCGCGAGAACGCGGTAGTGAAGTAAGTCAGAGTGGGGCACGCCTTGCACGGGCAGTACCATGCCTCCGAAGAAGAAGCCGGGTGTGGTGTGCACGGCGTGCGAGCAAAATACCCGCTCAAGGAAACGAGGTTCGAGTCGGTCGAGGACGCGGAAGGGCAGGACATCGGGTGCAGAGTGTGTGTGCTAGCGTCGCGCCTCGACCGGCTCGAGGAAGAAAAAGACCAGCTCAGGGTTCAGGTAGGCGAACTACAGGAGGAGCTGAAAGAAGAACAAAATTTACACCATCTTCCCGCGAGGGGAACCATAGGGTAGATGCGACGCATCGGGGGTTGCCGTTGCGTTTCCGTTATGTTAGCGATGTCAGCGTGTGGATTGCTGTTGTGTATCCTATTTACGCAGCATGTTCACCCCCGATGCGCCGCATCTACCCCATGGTTCCCCTCGGGGGAAGATGGTGTAAATTTTTAACCGAGCGCAAGCTGCGCGATAACGCACAGCTGGCACGGCGACGGGAGCGAGCGCAGCCGAGCGCACGCACGGCCGGACTGGAGGAGCGGTGCGCGCCCGCCGCTCCTCCAGCCCGGCCGTGGCGCTAGCTGCGCGCTGACCGCGCTGACGCAGAGATGGCGCTGCGGTGAGAGCGGCGGAGCGCGCAGCTGCCGCGGCGAGGAGAATGGGGGAGGGATGCGGACTACGCCGCGACAACGACGCGGGACAAGGCGAGTTAAAGAGATGCGTTGCATCTAACACAGGAAGCCGCTCGAAGCGAGGTTGGCGAAAATGGAGGTGAAACTGGCGACGAAGGGTGACATCCCGAGAGAGAATGACGTAGGTCATGAGGCAGGCATGTCGACAGTGCTTGACCCCGAGAAGGGAAAGCAGGAGGACAAAGACGCCACGCCGGAAAACGATCCCGGACTGGCGCTGACTCAGCCGGTGCGGGAGCAGGTGGCCGCGCCGGTGGACAGCCAGGAAAAGGAAGGCGCATGGTGATCGTGGCGGGGGACTCCCGTATTAAGAGATGCATAGCGCAAAAAAGACGAAGGACAAAGAATTCACGAGGTATTTTTTTTTTGCGCTATACATCTCTTAATAATGATCGACCAACTAGCCCAACAACGTACTTTACTAGACTCCAACATGCGCTACTCAGAGATGGAGATTAGAGGACGGGTGAGAGAGGACGAGAAAGTGCAGGTTGGCGTGTTCCCGGGGCAGACGGTCAGGGTAGTGTTAGAAAAGGCGAAGGATAAGATGTGGGCAAACATTCAGGGGCAGAACCTAGTGATTATCGCAGGAGGAACCAATGACGTTCTGCAGGGAAGGGGCGCGGGAGTGCGCAAGCAACTAGAAAAGGGGGTGAAGGAACTTCGGGCGCTGTGCCCACATGTGCAGGTCGTCGTGAGCACAGTACCCGAGATCATTGCGAGAGGGGTGCATGTGGAAAGGGAAGTTGTAGCGGTAAACCGAGACACACGGGAGCTGAGCAAGGAGCTGAGTTTCGCTGTCGTGGACATCAATAGGGATGTCCGATGGGTGGGCCGGAAAAGGGCGTTCCAGCGTGACGCAGTTCATTTCAGCGGGCAGGTGGGTGCAGCAATCGGACGACGACACGCAGCGCGAACTGGGGCTTTGTTTAGGGTGGGCACAGGGCTTTGCGGAGATGGCGCAGACAAATCCAAGGAGCAAAGGGAGGTGGGGGGTCGGTGCAGATTGGTGCAGGCAAACGAAAGGGACGACGACAGCGTGTAAAGAAGAAAGGGGGAAAACTGAAGATGGCATACGTAAACATGCAGGGTGGCAGGAAAAGAGAGAAGTGGATGGAGATTAGTGAGCAGCTAGAACAGGAAGATATCCAGGTATACGCTGTGACCGAGACGCTCCTACGGGACTTGGAAGAACCTCCGGTAATCGGAGAGTATGTATGGGAAGGTTGTAAGAGGACGGCTGCATTGAGAAAAGGCGGAGGAGTAGGTATGCTTATACGGCAGGGGACTAATTGGAAGGGAGTGACAGAAGACTGTAAAGAACATGTGTGGATGAAAGGGATAGTTGAGGGTAGGGAGATGGCTTTAGGGGTGTCGTACCTGTGGACGCGTAAGGATAGCAAAGAACAAAATGAAAAACTGGTGGCGTGTCTAAAAAAAACATCGAGGATTTGAAACGTTCCGGGGAGGTAGTATTGGTAGAGGATATGAACGCCCACATTGAAGATCTGGATGGGTACACAGACTTCAACAGAAATCTAATGCTAGATATGTGTGAGTACCAAAAGCTGATCATAGTAAATAGGGAACAAAAATGCGAGGGTCAATTCACGTGGGAGTGTGGTAGGAGACAGTCGAGTATTGACTACTGCATTATTTCAGAGGGAATTTATGAATGGTTGGATGGAATGAGCATAGATGAGGAAGGGGGCCACAGTCTGGGCAGTGACCACAAGCGTATAAACATGAGTTTTGGGAAACTGGGGGGCGAAAAAACGGGTCGACCGGGCCAGCACACAAAGTTAAATAGCAAACAAATTGTGGTTGTATCCAAAAGCAGAGGCTGACGTAGAAATAAATCCTAGAGAAGAGTGGGAATATGACAGGCTCATCAAAACTATGCAGGAAAAAATAGTCAAGGCAGAGAGGGCCAATCGATGGAGAGGAAAGAAAACACCCAAAAGCTGGTGGATGAAAGAAATCAAGGAGGCGATAGAGAGGCGTCTAGAGAGCACAGGCAGGCCAAGAGGATGGGGAGACATCTGGAGGAGGTGGACCTAAAATGGGAGCAATATAAACATGAAACAAGAAGTGCAGCAATCAGTGCAGACGAAAATAAAGGGGGACAGCGAGCGATGGGTAGCGCAGCTACGAGAGAGGGATAGAGACGCGCCGAAAATGTTTTGGAACCATGTGCAGGCATTAGGGAAACGCACGAGTCCCAC
This sequence comes from Haemaphysalis longicornis, assembly GCF_048455015.1. NCBI lineage: Eukaryota > Metazoa > Arthropoda > Arachnida > Ixodida > Ixodidae > Haemaphysalis > Haemaphysalis longicornis. Next base: position 74,747,928 of record NW_027526422.1, on the reverse strand, counting down.
AGAAGGCGGTACTATAGGAAACGAGCAGAGGCAGATGTTCAAGCGAGAGGAAGCACTGGCATGCCTACACAAAATTATCATGGAGGAGTTAGGTAAGGTGGACGAAGAGGCCCCGCAGCGACACGGAGATGTCGCGACGGGTAGGCCGGGATGTCTGGAGATAGATGGGGACAAGCTTAAATGGAATAGAGCAGAGGAAGAGGTTCCCAAAAATACCGCGGTAGCCACGGATAGGATACCGATGGAGTTGATTAACCAGTTAGGACAAAAGAGCAAGGGAAAACTACTACAAGCCATCAGAACAAAGATAGAAAAAAGGGCAATACCGGCCGCGTGGCAAATGAGCAGGATCAACTTAGTGTACAAGGCCAAAGGAGTCAGGACAAATCCGAGCTCGTATAGGCCAGTAACCGTCACGTCAGTGCTGTACAGGTTAGCAATGCAGGCAGTGAAGTTCGTGGTAGAAGAAAATAGGATATTAGGGGAACTTCAAAATGGTTCTCGAAAGGACAGAAGGCTAGACGACAACTTATTTGTGGTAAGCTCGACGCTTCTTTCGGCGTCCAGCACGAGATTGAACAGTCGCCGGTATTTGTCGAGCAGTAACTTCCATTTTTTCTGCACGGTTTCTGCAGCACAAACACACGAAAACAATGACGACTTGTTACAATAACTAAGCGCACAGTCTGCAACGCAGGTGACAAGTGCCTTACCTCCGTCCACAACACCAGGCGCCACGGCTGCTGCCACTTCATCCCACAACGTCTGTTCGCGGGGTTTGTTCTTTTTATCTTTGTGTTTAGCCTGCCATAGAGCGGGGCGGGCTGCGACTGCAGTTATTAAGGCCTCAGCGTCGATGTTCGGCATGCCGGCCACCATTAAAACAGCGAGACGGAATTTGTTTCATGGCACTGTGGCGGCGCCCCAGCTGCTTGCGTCGTCTGCTGCCGCAAACGGGCACGCTCCAGGAACGATGACGCTGGGGCTGAGCCACGAGTGGCGAGTGCTGACCACGCGCTTGCGGTGCGCGCTGGGCACGAGCGTGGAATAAAGCGGGGACCCCAGTTTGGGTCCACGGCGTTGTAGCGTGCAGACGTGTGTCTCCTCATCTCTCTGTCGCCGTCGCGACATTGGTGACCCGGACGTTGCAGCGGAGCCACGTACTCAGAATGGACCCTCCCCGCGACGCCAGCGGTCCTTCTGTGTCCTCCGCTGCCTCTTCACCTGGCATCTCCGCCGTCGCTTGCCGTTTGCCCCCCTTCAGCGCTAAGCACCCCGACGTGTGGTTCCTTCAAGCCGAGGCAAGCTTCCGAGTGAGTCACATCACGTCGCAAGAGACCCGCTTCAACCATCTACAACAGTCACTGCCTATCGAGATCGCGGTTGAGGTTCGTGACATCCTTGCCAACCCGCCTACCACGAACCCTTACGACACGTTGAAGGCTGCCATCTTGAGCCGCACGAGCCCTTCGGAACGACAGCGTTTCCAGGGGCTGCTTTCTGCAGAGGAGTTGGGTGACCGTCGACCTTCGCAGCTCCTTCACGAACTGCAAACCCTGCTCGGCGACGCACCTTCTGCCACGGACTCCCGTTTGTTGAAGGAACTTTTCCTGCGACGGCTCCCCTCTTCTGTGCAGATGATCCTCGCGACTGCTTCTGACCTTCCCTTATCCGCGTTGGCCGCGCATGCTGACAAGATAATGGAAGTCGCCACGTTGCATCCGCCTTTGTCCACGGTGGCATCCGCTCAATCTTCCGACCATACCACCGTGGCGGCGCCTGCTACTCCTTTGCCCTCACCGCTGTCCGACGACCTCGCCGCTCTCCGAGAGCGCATGCAAAACTTGGAGGAGCTTGTCGCCTCGGCTGGTTACAGCTCGCCGCTGCCTCGCAACCCTCGAGCTCGCCGGTTTTGCCCTTCTCGCCGTACCCCGTCTCCGCAAGTATTTCGCCAGGAAGGCACAACGCGCCAGCCACCTCAACACCCTGATTCATTGTGCTGGTACCATCGCCGCTTCGGTGCAGCGGCGCAACGTTGCACCCGTCCTTGCGGCTGGCCGGGAAACGGGACGGGGGATCGTTAGCGGCGGCGACCGATTCCCAAGCCAGCGACAGTCGCCTCTTCTACATCACAGATGCAACCAGTGGTCAACGTTTCCTAGTTGACACTGGTGCTGAAGTGAGTGTGCTCCCCGCTAATTCCTGTGACCGCACTCAAGCACCACTGTGCCATCTCCAAGCTATTAACAAGTCCAGCATTCCCGTGTACCGAAAAAAAATCCCTGATGGTAAACATCGGCCTACGCCGTGCGTTCCGCTGGATTTTCCTCGTGGCCAACGTGAGTCACGCCATTCTAGGAGCCGATTTCCTTTCACACTTCGGCCTCCTGGTTGACATGGCCCGAAAAAGAATCCTGGACGCCACAACCGGCCTTTCTGTCATCGGCAAATCGTCTCCAGTCCATCCGTTCGCATTTACGCTTCTTTGCGACCTACCTTCTCCGTACCGGGAATTGCTGAACGAGTTTCCTTCCCTGACTGCCCCTCCAGACTGGACAAAGCCAGTGAAGCATGACGTCGTTCATCAGATCATCACCACCGGTCCACCTACGCACGCCGTGGCGCGTCGACTGGCTCCAGAGAAACATAAAATCGCGGAACAGGAATTTCACCACATGGTTGAAATCGGCATTGCTCGCCCGTCATCGAGCAACTGGTCCTCGTCGTTGCACATGGTCCCGAAGAAATCAGGAGACTGGCGACCCTGTGGTGATTACCGCTCCTTGAACGTGGCCACTGTACCCGACAGGTACCCCCTACCTAATATACAGGACTTCACCAATAACCTCAGTGGATGTACCATCTTTTCAAAGCTTGACCTCCAAAAAGCCTACCACCAAATCCCCGTAGCCCCGGATGACGTCAAGAAAACTGCCATCATTACACCGTTTGGCCTCTTCGAATTCACTCGGATGCCTTTCGGGTTACGCAACGCAGCTCAGACTTTTCAGCGCTTCATAGACGTCGTCCTCCGTGGTCTACCTTTCGTTTTCGCCTACATAGATGACGTTCTTGTCGCCAGTTCATCGCTATCTGAGCACCTGCACCATCTGCGGATAGTTTTCGAACGCCTAGCAGAGCATGGCCTCATCCTTAATAGCGAAAAGTGTGCGTTCGGGTTGCCGTCGTTGGAGTTTCTCGGTCATTTCGTTGACTGCAATGGAATTCGCCCTCTGCCAGACAAAGTGAAGGCCATAATCGACTTTCCCCGACCTGAGTCCTTGCGCCAACTGCGCCGTTTCCTAGGGCTGGTGAATTATTACCGACGGTTCATCCCGGACTGTGCGGCCATTGTTCAACCTCTCGAAACTTTCCTTCAAACTTCCAAGTTTCCCCAGTGCAGTCTTCAATGGTCTGAAGCTGCTGATCGCGCATTCACTACCACCAAGGAGCGCCTGGCCTCTTCTACCCTCCTCGTGCACCCGCGCCACAACGCTCCCACAAGCCTGATGGTCGATGCTTCCCACTGTGCGATTGGAGGTGTACTTCAGCAGCACATCCGCGGCAGCTGGCACCCGCTCGGTTTCTTTTCGAAGAAGCTTTCTCCCACTGAGCAACGGTACAGCACTTTCGGACGGGAACTCCTGGCGGCATACCTCGCTGTGAAGCATTTCCGCTATTTCCTCGAAGGCCGCAGCTTCGTGATCTTCACCGATCACAAGCCTCTTACGAACGCCTTCAAGTCATCGAAGACTACATATTCTCCCCGAGAGACGCGACATCTGGCTTATCTTGCAGAGTTTACGACAGACATTCGGCATGTCAAGGGAGTTAACAACATTCCAGCCGACGCCCTTAGCCGTATTTCCGCCATACAGCGCTCCGGTTTCAGTTCTCAGGAGTTGGCCCAAGCCCAAAGCGATGACGAGGAGCTCCGAACTCTACGTTCTTCAAACAGCTCCTCTCTGCACCTCGAGGACATTCTATGCCCTGATTCGGGAATCAGCATCGTTTGCGACATTGACCCGGTCTCAGGCCGCAGACGGCCGTACCTTCCTGCGTCTCTCAGGCGCATTGCCTTCAACTCTATTCACCGTCTCTCTCATCCTGGAGTTCGTCCGAGAGATACGTCTGGCCGGGCATGAATACTGACGTACGCGCCTGGGCCCGTTCCTGCCTCGCCTGCCAACAATGCAAGGTCTCTCGGCATACCACATCGCCTCTGGCTACTTTCCCACTACCGGACTCAAGGTTCTCCACAATTCACGTGGACCTTGTTGGCCCACTACCACCATCTAAGGGCTGCCGCTACATCTTGACAGTGATCGACCGTTTTACCCGCTGGCCGGAGGCTTCTCCAATCGACGATATTACGGCTGAGACTGTTGCTTCCACGCTTATGTCGACGTGGATCGCCCGTTTTGGCGTGCCGTCGGAGATTATCACAGACCGTGGCCGCCAATTTGAGTCCACACTCTTTCGCCGCTTGACATGCCTACTCGGTGTTACTCACCTAAAAACAACGGCCTATCATCCTCAAGCCAACGGCATGGTCGAGAGGTTTCATCGTCAGCTCAAGGCCTCGCTAATGGCTCACGAACCACCTGAGCAGTGGGCAGTTCACCTTCCTCTTGTGCTGCTAGGATTACGCACCGTCATCAAAGATTATCTTGGTTGTGCCGCATCCCAAATGGTCTACGGCACGTCTTTGCGATTACCGGCAGACTTCCTGGTCCCTCCACAGCCTCAAGATAACCCTTCCTCTCCTGGCCCATCCTACGTAAAGGATTTAACCCGGTTTTTCAGCTATATCCGTCCCCAACCGCCACGGCCGTGTTCCACAAAACCCACTTTTATTCACCCAAGTCTTTCTGTCAGCCAATACGTTTTCATCCGTGTCGACAGTGCCCGCCGGCCACTTCAACCGCCCTACACCGGCCCTCATCTCGTCATTTCACGCGGCGAAAAGACGTTTACAGTTCGCGTTAACGGCCGCGACACTGTCGTTTCCATCGATCGCCTCAAGCCCGCTTTCACCGAGGCCGAACCGCCTGCCTTCGACACCACCATCCACCACTCCACCCTGAACACCACCACTCTCCCCTCCGTTCGCAGCCCCACCGGTGAACATCCCAGCGCAAAGACTGTCCGTTTTGCCGACACTCCGTCTGAAGAGGGGGGGGGGGGGGGGGGGGGGTGGGGGGGGGGCTATGTGACGGCGCCCCAGCAGCTTGCGTCGTCTGCTGCCGCAAACGGGCACGCTCCAGGAACGATGACGCTGGGGCTGAGCCACGAGTGGCGAGTGCTGACCACGCGCTTGCGGTGCGCGCTGGGCACGAGCGTGGAATAAAGCGGGGACCCCAGTTTGGGTACACGGCGTTGTAGCGTGCAGACGTGTGTCTCCTCATCTCTCTGTCGCCGTCGCGACAGCACAACCGGAAACTGGCACCAGCGCCGCTTCCGCCGCTCGCGCCGATATCTGGCGAGCGTAGATATCGGCGTCGCCCGAGCGTCAGCCCGCGTCGCCATGCATTTTGGCGCGCGCGCTGACGCTCGTCGACGCCGAACTACGCTGACGCTCGCGCGACGCCGAAAATACGCGGTATGTGGTTGGGCCTTTACGCTCTCTCCGGTCGATTTGGACGGCCGGAGCAAAACGCGCGCGGGGTGATCGCGGAGGCCACGAAAGAACGGAAGGAGTGTTCCAAGGGAAGCAGTAGATGGCGCTGGGTGCACACGGGAAATGCCGGGCTTGTACCCAGAAGGGAACGGAATCTCGCTCGCACAGGTGGTCGCCAACGAGCGCGCGGCATTGCGCAACGGGAGAGCGGAGAGAGAGGCCATGCTCGCAAAAAAGCGACGGCGGTGGAGAGGATGTTTAATGTCCAGTTGTAATGACACTCCCACTAATGGCAACGCTTCACCGTGCAACTCACAACGTGGCAAAGACCATGCTCACACTGATCCCATACACTCGGCCTCACCTCCAAGCATAAGGACGATCGCGGGTGGTCGGCGAAGCTGACATTTATTTAATCGCTGCAATACTGCAAACAGATAGTTTGTGTTACACGAAAATATTACAGAAATACCAAAACTAGAAATTATCTAACAAAATCGCAGAGACATATCGCAACTATTGGCGATGAGGTGTTTGAGTGGCGCCCCCTGGCTCTGACCTCGGCTTTGGGACGCGCGCCGCTGACGTCTGCTACGCTCCGCTCGTGAGGAGCAGCAGTGCCTGTGCTAGAAATCGCCCGCTTTGATGCTTTCGTGCATTAAAATGCGTATTTATATTATTCAGTTATTTTTGCCAGCTTATACACCTCTAAATAATATCAAGCTGTATCCCCCACAAGTTTGCAACACACGAGGACGGAGAGAACAACTTTCGTAAGAGCATCGGTCAGAATATCGTGTGTAACTCGTCCTTTCTGGCTTATGCGCGAGGTTCAGCGCTCAGAGCTCCTCAGTAAGTATTGAAAATGCGTGGGCTTCCCAGGAGTATTCTTCAGATGCTCTTATGAAGACTAAACAGTCTAATGTATACGTACCAAGCAGCGGGCCCATCATCGCACAGCAGGAAATAAAGCGGCTGTCTTCTATTTCTTTCGTTTTCGTTGACTTGTAAAAAATGAATATTTCTTTTTTTTTTCGGTGCATAACGCATTAATATTTCTGCACCGCCACAAATGTCTTATTAGTAGGTTTGGGGATGTTTGGGAGGCTCACACATATCTCTTCAGGCTGCATGACATACACTCACTTCATCATAAATTAGCTTACATTAAGGCTCCGTGCAAAAAGGTGCATATCCGCAGCGTGCGTTGTTTATTTACATGCAAATACAATGAGAATGTTTGTGCTACGCCACAGCCATCGCGCCCCAGACAACGTTATCTAGAGTACTCGAACGCGGCTTTTGTGCTCCAAATTTTTGTCGTAACCATCGTTATCATAACGAACTGACCCGAACAATTAGGCAATGCTTACGGTGTTGAAGGCTTGATATACTCGCTAACGAACACAATAAATATTATACGTGCATATATTACAAGAACCGAAACTGATGAATATTTCCAAGCAGCTCGTCATTGTTTTCCAACCCTTCCAGGCGTAAAAGAACAAATTCTGGTCTACTCAGGATGGCATTCTATGAATTGAAGAAAATGACTCTTTCCCTGTGATCCTGGACTTTGGACCCGGCCCACTAATGAGCTCGATTTTACGGTAAAATAGTTTTCTCCTCCTGCTACACCTCCTCCTCATTAATGCAGTTTTCCTATAAAGCATATCTGAATATTGGTAAGATATGGCTGTCGTAAATGAACCGAAATATCCCTACAGCTGTGAACGAACATAGTGTTACACTATCTTTACCGTAGACGTGACTCGTTTTGCTCAATAAACCTCCATACTGGATAGAGGCCTGGTATAAAACCAGCACGCGACTGCACACGCAGCTATTTATTGGGAACTCAACCTACAGTTTTTGCCGCCCATAGTGCATGTAGACATTCTTTCATACCATGACAACGTAAAGAGATGTGATTCAATACTTTCGAGCGTTCGGCAAGGGTCCAAAAATTGTTTATGTAATGCCTTCTGCCAACGCCGACAGCCCCGAAGGCCTGGAATTGGTTTTGCTCTTGTATTTTCGCTGTTTTCGATCAGTAAGCAGCTGGATGTTTTCTTTGTTCGAAAAATTTCTTGATACAGAAACTGATGCCTAGGTCCTACTCTTCACTCTCCGCACAGGACCGGCTTCGCAAGTAATGGGACGACGCAGGCAATGTTTCTTCCGTAGCGGTATCGAAAACTACACTTTAACTCGCGCCTTGAGCTAGTGTATGTGATTTTAAGTCTAATATTCGGATAAAAGTTACGCGCATGCAAAATCTGGTGCGGACAAGCATCAGGCGTCAATCGAGCGCAAAGAAACAGCAGGGCGAGGGTACCCGAGGGAAGCAGACGACAAATGCGAGTATCAGCCGACGTCACGGAGGCGCGCTTCGCAACGCCGCCCGTGGTCGCGCTCACCGTCAATTGCCTTGACACGATTAAAATAATAAAAACAAACAACGCACACAAAAATGCCTTAGAACACTAACCGTAGCAGCACAAGAACTGCTAATTTCTTAGGACATTTATTAAGTATATATAGAAGTGTACATAGTAGAGTTTTAGCATATCGTTACCGTGTTTGCGTTACCGTTTACCGTGTTACCGGAAGCCGGAGTTTCCGTTTACTGCTGAAAACGGTACGACACGTGTTAAGCACACCGTTTACGGTTTGCGTATTCCGGCTTAATCTCAATGAATTAGTCTCAAAGCAAATCACGCATAATTTTGTTGTTTATATCTATTTGCTTTCGTTTAAAGTAGCTTAAACAGTGGCGTAACTAAGGGGGGCAAGGGGGTACAAGTGCCCCGGGTGCCACTTGGGTGGGGGCGCCGAACCGAGTACGCAACAGGTTCCCTATAGGGGAAACAAATCACAGCGGTGCAGCCGCGCAAGTCGCTGTTGAAGAGTGTGCTAGTTTGAGCTGGCTGGTACGACACTGTAACAAAAGAACACAGCTGAGAAAGACAAGGACGAATAAAGGGGACACACAAGGACCGCTGTGCCTGGGCACACACACTACAGCCACTGAAACTAGGGAAGTACTGCCATCATGCATGCTGACATCAGCGGGAGGCGCACGGAGGTCATTAGGATGATGTTGCCACACTAAGTACCGCGCTGCGGGCGCGTTGCCTGACTACTCTAGTGCGTAGTATATATTAGATGCGACCGTATCTCATTCACCCGCGTTGTCCCTGCATTCGGCGTCGGCGTTGTCGTCGGCGTCCGCCCCTCCCCCATTCTCCTCGCCGCGCCAGCTGCGCATCTCCGCCGCACACCCCCTCTCCTCTCCGATAGCGAACACTCTCTCGCGAGGGGCATTGGATTGGATTCGATTGGATTGGCTTGGATTGGATTTGGATTGGATTGGATTAGAGTGGATTGTGTTGGATTGTGTTGCGTCATAGCTGCGGCAGATGCACTGGCGCCGGCGCGTCCCCTCACCGTTATGCGCGCTATAAAACGCGGTGCCTGCACCGCTCCGCTCCATCGTTCCAGCGCCGTTCCTCCGCTGTCCAACGCTGCAACGTGAACCCCCTATGCGTCGCATCTACACAGGGGTTCCCGCGAGGGGAGGTGGGAGTTTTTTCTATGTACTATTTAATACCCCTGTCACACGGGCACTTTCAATCGCGATTGAAGTGAATCGCGATCGAGTTTTCGAGCGCGCTCGACGTACTGCCGCTGCTTCACGGCCCGTTTCAATCGCGATCGAGAAGTTGCACCGGTTGCACTTGTGTACGCCAGATGGCGCTAACAATGTACTTGCGGCCGGCGTCTGGTAACTTCGCGCGGTCGTAGGTATACGTAACTATGTAAATATTACCTCGCGCTTATTTGGGTCAAGTTATTTGACACAATTTGTGGCGTTTGTTGAAGTTGTCACATTCTGTGCTATTACTGAGCGGGGACGAGAGTATCGCCACTTTCGTTCGATCGCGCTTGGAAGCCTCGATCGCGCTTGAGAAACCAGGATTGAGTTCGAGCGGGATCGAGCTCGATCGCGATTGAAACTGCCGTGTAGCAGAGGCCCGATCCGGATTGAGCTCGATCCGGATCGACTCAATCGCGATTGAAAGTGCCCGTGTGACAGGGGTATAAAGTATCTATAAACGTTGGCATCGTCTGTTTCGCTTAGAAATCGCTGGTCGCACGCGTGAGAACTATTCTACCGCTGGCGGATTAGCTTTTTTTGGGTGTTATTTGAGAATTTCGTGTAATTTACGAACTAAATAAGAAACCGGCTACAAAACAGCATTTATTTTTCTACTGTAACGATATTTACGCCAAGGGCAAGTAACACGCTTTCCCGTGCGCCGTAAAGTCACCGGAACTTCGTGCGCCGTAGAGTTGCGCCCTATTGGTTTCTAGAGCGCTCAAAATTGTACGGACTGGTTGGGTGAACATCATATCTTTATCACAAGCTGGTTGTTCTTACCGAATAGTTCCCAAGATTATTGTCCCACCACTTTTATCACAGTTTTCGAACATGCAGTGGCGGGTATGGCGCATATCAGTGAACATCTACATTACGCGTATGCGCCAGTGTCGTACACTGAATTTCTGGGGTTTCAGGGGAAGAGGGGAGGGCGCTCACGGCAACAGGAAAACATTAGAGAAAATGAAACAATTTAAATTAAAAATAACTTTTAAGCTTCAAAACTTTAAAAACAGTTTTATCCCTCCTAGGCAGCCTCTGTGACCTCGATTCAAGCTTTATAACCTCGATTATCCGCACACCTGTAAAAAAATAATTATGAGGGGAGAGGGGGGAGGGGGCGCCAGCCTTCCCATCCGCGTACAGAGCGTACGTATGGTTTGCTTATCGTGCATCGCAATATGTTCCAGCTTACTCGAATTAGATTTAAATGGTAAACAAAATTTCTATCAGCACTAGCTGCAAGATGCATTCCGCTTTCTGATTTTCCCAGCGCGCGTCTAGTAAAATCGTTGCGGTATGGAATCACCTATAGTCATTGGAATTATTGAGGGGCATATGCTCTGTCGATCTTCGAAAGTACAGCCCCTCTCATCATGCCGCCCCTGAGGTTTAGCGTCCTGACGGAGTCCTCCGTCCCTACCTACACAGCAATTTTTCTGCGCAGTGGCTCCCATCGGCCGGTCAAACCTATAATTTGGCTTCCTACGTATACATTGACCGCGTATCTGAAAACTTGGCCGCAGACGTCGTCGAGAGACGTCTTCTTCCGCCGCTGCCACGCAAGTGGCGTCGCTAAGGGGGGGCCGGGGGGGGGGGGGGGGGGTCCTGGGCCCCGGATACCAGCCCCTCGGAAAAGGGGAGGGGGGGGGGTGCCACTTGTGCCCCTACAATGTGTAATGAGGACGAAGAAAACTGGAAGACGGCTGTAACGAGACCACAGCTTTGCCCTGTGCAATTTACGTTCCCACCAGTCTATTCAAATTTGTTTCCTAGTACAATGGAAGAACGCCAGTAGAATTTTGGCTCGAGGAATGTCGCGGTAATCGAGGAGGAGCGCGGCTTGTGGAGTTAATTGGCTGCAGTGTGAGCGGAAGGCGAACAAGGAACGATTCCTTGAGAGGGGGTGCCGTCGGTATGACTGCGACGACGTTCGGAGACGCACCGAGCGAGCTTTTTCTTTTTAGTGGGACGACAGGGGGCTGACAAAGCCCCTTCAACATAGAGTGCCTCGATGCGCGCGCCAGCGGAGCGCGCGAACATCGAGGCACCCTACTTCAACACGTCCAGGACCAGTGTTGGGGCGGCGGACGAGAGCAGTACAGGGGGAGTGGGGGGTTGGGGTGAAGGGGGAAGCATCAGGGGCTGGCCAACGAGACTTTGGTCATGTGTCCTCGGCGGCTTTCCACGTGGCTTTTTTTACGCACATGAGAGGTTGTCTACGGGCTCATGGTGAATGTTTAGCATTTTCGGGAGTCTTCGCGGTGACGCGTCGGAGACCCGCTTGTCCTATTTTCAGAAGGAAACCAAGGTGAAAATGGTGTGACAAAAAAACTGTGGGGAAGATGAATCTTGAGGAAGCGGGGACTGAGAATTAAAACGAAATGAAAGTGTGAAACATGCAATGAAGGTTGGTGCCGGGGAGCTAACTGTACAAATTAAGCCTGTATTGGGAGGAGGGGCGCATGTGGATGGGGGGGGGGGGGGGGGGGGAGCTCAGGTGTCCAACAATGTGCCAGACAAATGGGTCCTCGCGATTTCCCTTGGTTGCACCAGATTCATTCAGTGCTTGCACTAACCAACCAATTTCTCGATCCAAGTAATCGCGAAGCATCCGAAATCGGGCGTTGGTAGCTCATCATTTTTAAGTGCTTGACTTTCGTTCATCGTGCCCAGCGACACAGCCAGTACATGGCGATTGCACGAATATGGCGATACATGGAAGGGGTGGGTGTACGCCCGTTCGTCACATGGCGTTTTGTCATAGGCCGGTTCGTAATAGGCCGCAGGGTCACATAGGATCATTCGTCATAGGATATTTTGTCACTTAGGGAAGTTTGTCACAGGAACAGTAAAACAAAACTTGCGGTGTGTTTTAGGAATTACTGATTAATCGTTTGTACATGTTGCGTATTGGTTACTGAGTAAGAAAGTGCGATTATAACTAATTTGCACACGTTCTCACAATCTACGTGATTCTCGCAATCCTTTTTCAGCAATGTGGAGCTAAGAAGTTTTGTACTATATCTTCCCTACCCGTGTGACACATTTCTTTTGGAAGGAGAAGACAAGAAAGAGACAGCGTGTTAAACTAAAAAAATTCATTTCAACCACCACCTGCAAAAAAGCAAAAGGGAAGGCCAACCCACCAAATGCCAAAGCCACAACCTGGTACGAATTATCAGAGTTGAGGCAGCTAACAACCCCCTCCCCTCCTCCCCCTTCTCGGCATCCGCCCAAAATGGAACTTCCAGACGAAATTTCTAAGAACGAGAAGGTCGGTGCTACCACTTTTTTTCCCCTATAACGGGACCACTTAGAACCAGATGCCTCTTTGACCAGTTTTCTCACGACGAGTCGGCTGTGACGAGTGGGCCTGTTCCCATGGACGGTGCCCAAGCCGGCCGCAACACTGAAAATGGGGACGCGCGTTCATGCAGCCCGTCTTCCAAGAACTTTATTAGGATACGTCCCTGCCCGACTTTTCTGTCTCGGGTTGTTGGACTCTATCCTTTATTCATGATCAACCCAGGTCACCCTACTTGCCCACACTGGCTTGCATTCTTTGCTGAACTTTCCCAGATGTGCGGCCGAAAAGAGAGAGAAAAAGAAAACATGTATGACTCGCTTCTCAGAAACCTTTGAAAAGAACCGTCCTACCTACTTCGCTGAGACCCACATGCATACAAAAAAAAAAGCACGTGGACATTCGTGGTGTGCACCTATGACGAACTTTCCCATGTGTCGAACCGGTCTATCACGAAAGCCCATGTGACGACCGGGCCGTATCCCGGAAGGGGCGTATCCGATGCGCCCCGTGTAGTTGAAAATTTCACGAAAGCCCTACACGAATATTTTAGCAACTTTTATTAATTACTGACGTTCGGGTTTTTAGCGACGCTCCTCAAAGTTGTACGTGATTACCACATTTTCTAGTTTAATTGGATTGGAAACCCTGTTATGTTTGTACGAAAATTAAATTTCACAGTGGCCTGTTTATTTTGTAATCTCCAATTGAATTCCGAGTTGGTGTTACCCCATTGTTTTATTGCATTGTATGTGCGTGTACATTCGTTTTGTTCTGCCCGTCCTGCTTGGACCATTTACTTGGTCTGCAGTATTGTGCAAATACGAACAACGAACGAGTAGCTTGTCGGACAAATTATACAAGAAATAGAACATGTATGCAGGCATTTATTCACCCAACTGTTAATCAGGCAAATCTACGTTTTTTTTTAAATTCATTCTCCTGTAAGCTAAAAGCAATATAAATGAGTTGCGTTGCGCGCATAAAGCGGATAGCCTTGTGTTCATTTTCTTTCTATTTTATTATTGTTTTCGTGCGGGCGTCCCACGGAGTTCAAAGTAAAGAAATATTTGAAGCTTATGACTAAATGGGAACGAGCCCACTCGTCACAAGCCCACTCGTCACCGGAAAACTCGTCACAGGCCAACTCGCCACACCGGCCTTTTGGTACACCGCCATCTCGAGATAGGAACTCTCGTGCAAGGTGCCTTTTCGTGGCATGGATTTGATTGCACCGCGGCCGTGTGAACAAAAGCCTGGAAGCCCTGATCGGAAATTGGCGTTGAAAGCCTGTCTGAGGCTGGTTTCTACAATGGTAAATTCTTTACGGCTGTTTAGGAGGGCATGGGGAGGTCTGTGCTACCAGCAGGTGTGCATGAAAAGCTGTTTTTTTTTCTTTGGGTGGAAGGGGGAAGGAGGTGAGATTTCAGCGCGACCTGCACTTCAAGTGCTGATCGTCAGGGGTGTTGAGGCGGTGTACTTCCGTATTATCGCGCGTATAACCTGCCCTTGCATACAACCCGCACCCCCACTTCCATTCTGCGAATTAAAAAAATAAGACTTGGCGAAGCTTGCACTAACTTCCACAAACCTTGAACCAAGCTGGATGATTTTTTTTTCTATCTAAACACTGAAGGACACACCACCGCTCATTACATTAGGTTTGAAATTGTTGATGATGATGATGGTTGGATCTTTATGGCACAAGGCCAACTAGGGCAAAGAGCGCCAAAGCAATGGTTATGTATGACGGTTGAAGATGTAACCCCTAAGATTGCTCAACAAGAGGAGAGATTAAAATAGTAAAATCAGTGAGACAATGAGGATGGCTGGTGTAAAAGGCCAGGGTGTGATAGTGCAGGGCATGAAACTTTGTGCAAGAATTACGCGTGATAGGAAATAAGTTGTAAAAATTTGATTTCGCTAAGAAACGTAAAAGTGCTTTGTATAGGGACTATGGGATCATCCGATAAAAACAGTGCTGGATGTAGTGGGATGTGTTGTCTGTATAATCGTGGGAAATACTTGCGTCTTGTTCTGTGGAGTGCTCTGCATGTAATGAGAATGATGTGAATTACGGATAGGCCCTCCCCACACCTGCTACACAAGGGTCTTGGAGAACCAGTGAGCAGATGGGAGTGTGTTGCGTGTGTGTGGCCTATCCGCAATCTAGCTAGTGAAACTTCAATGAATTTGTTGTGTGAGTCAGTAGTGTATGGTCCCAGGTGTGGTTTAATTAGGTGTAACTTGTTGTCTGTCTGTGTGCTCCAGTCGGTTTGCCAGGTTCTGCGAAGGTGTTCTCTTATGCATGGCTTGAGGTCGGTGTACGGTAATTTTGTAACGTCCACTGTATTCGTGTGTGTCGCAGCGGCGGCCATTTGGTCTGCGGTCTCATTTCCTGCAATCCCACAGTGACCCGGTACCCAACATACAATCACTTCGAGATTTTTGGCATACGCTGACATTATAGTCTTAAAAACTAGATTTATGACGTGATTTTTAGAACGCTTTTGGGATGATAATGCACGTACAACGCTGAGTGAATCTGTGTAGATGATGGACTTTTGAATGTGATGTTGAACAATATGACCAGCAACAAGAAAAATGTCATACGCTTTCGCCGTGAAGATGCTCGAATTTACATGCATCGATGTAGAAGACGTAAAGTTGGGTCCATGCGCAGCACAAGACACCGCGATGGAAGTTTTCGATGCATCACTAAAAAATTCTGCAGCCTGGTATTTTTGCTGCAGATACTGAAAATGTTGTGAAATCACGATTTGTGGTACCCTGCTTTTCTGTAATTGTGTAAACGACAGGTCACACGATACAGGGCGAAATTGCCAGGGGGCTATAAAGTCAATGGTAGATGTTCTGAACGTGTCCAAAAAGGAGATTGACAGTTCAGAAGCTTCCCTTCTCACCCTAAGTGAGAAAGGTAGAGACAGAGATGGGCGATTTAAAAACAGCTGTGACGTGGATGTATCCATAAAAACAGGTTTAAAAGGATGGTTGTCGATTGATGATATTTTACAAGCATATAAAAGATCAACATACATTCGCTGGTACTCCAGGCACCACTTGTCACACTCCACATACAGGCTTGGGACAGGGCTTGTACGGAAAGCACCACACGAGAGGCGAAGCCCCAGGTGCAGCACTGGGTCGAGCATTTTTAGCGCTGTTTTTGTAGCCGACCCGTAGACAACACTACCGTAATCCAAACGAGACCCTACCAAAGCGGTATAAAGGCGCAGCAGGAGTTGTTTATCTGCACCGTATGATTGGTGAGACAGGACTTTCAAAATATTCATTGTTTTTAGACATTTTTGTTTGAGTTGTTTGATGTGAGATATGAATGTGAGTTTTTCATCCATCACCACACCCAAAAACTTATGTTCCTTTTTAACAGGGATTGGGTCACCATTGAGGTTTATTTCAGGATCGGGCCTTACTCCACGTCTCTTTGAGAATACGACACAGGTACTTTTTGTGGGATTAAGTTTGAAACCATTTTCGTCTGCCCAGCGAGAGAGTTTCTTTACACCAAGCTGGACTTGACGTTTACATATGGATATGTTACAAGATTTAAAAGATATTTGTACATCATCCACATACACTAATCAGGAGATCGATGGAGGCAATGCTTTCCGAAGCGAATTCATCTTGACGATAAACAGCGTGCAGCTCAAAACTCCGCCTTGAGGCACGCCATTTTCTTGAATGTGAACTCTGGACAGTGCTGACCCGACTCTCACACGAAATCTGCAAGGATGCCGTAACGCCATGCCGTATCGTACGCTTTTTCGATGTCAAAAAATACGGTCATGCAATACTGTTGGTGTATAAAGGCATCTTTGATGTATGATTCTAATGCAACAAGCTGATCATTTGTGGATCGCCCTGCCCGGAAGCCTGCCTGGCAGCCCTCGAGAAGACCATTGTACTCCAGAAAGTACACGAGCCTACGGTTTATCATCTTCTCGAGGATCTTACACAGGCAGCTTGCCAGGGCGATGGGACGATAACTTGCTGGAGAGGAAGGGTCCTTCCCCTCCTTCAGAAAGGCCACAACTATGGCCTCCTTCAAAGACCTTGGAAGCTGCCCCGAAAGCCATATTCTGTTGTAGAGGTGTAGGAGTGTCTCAAGAGTGTCTGCATGTAGGTGTTGTATCATGGTGTATGTAGTGCTGTCTGCCCCTGGAGCTGAGGGCTTACAAGTGGCAAGAGCAACCTTCAGCTCATGAAGTGTGAATTCAGAGTTGTAAGCAGAATTCGACTTGTTCTTGTCTCGTAAGGGCTTCTTTTCTGCAGATGTTTTGTGTTGCGTAAAAGTATTAGTGTAGTGTGCTGAGCTGGACACGTGTTGGAAGTGTTGTGCGAGTGTGTTAGCCTGGTCTTCCAGTGTGTCCCCTGTTGTACTAACCAGGGGCAGGCTGTGTGTATGTTGTCCTTTTAGTTTTCGTATACGTGTCCAGACTTGTGTGTGTCTGTGTACGAATTGATGGAAGTGAAGAAGGTGCGCCAACTCTCCCTTTTCGCCTCACGGCGCACTCGCCTCCCAAAAGCCTTGGCCCGTTTAAAAGAAATGAGATTATCTGATGTGGGGTACCGGCGAAGGACACCCCACGCCTTGTTCTGGGCCTCTCGCGCCCGCCTGCAGTCCTCGTTCCACCAGGGCCTCCTTGGGGTGCGGGACCCGCTGGAGGCCTGGGGAATGGACTTTTCGGCGGCGTCGAGGATGTGCGCCGTGACGAGTTGGGCGGCTTCCTCCACGTGTAGGTGTTTTATGGATGTGTGGTGTAGTTGAGATGTTTGTGTGAATGTGCTCCAGTTTGCTTTTGATTCATTAAACCTTTTATGGGAAGATGGACTGCATGGGCCTTTACCTATATATGTTAGGGAAGTGGTCACTACCATATGGGTCAGTGCCCACGCCCCACTCAAGACATGGAAAGAGAATTGCAGAAACAATAGCCAAGTCGAGATGCGAGTATGTATTATGTCCTAAGTTACGGTATGTAGGCTGCTTTTTGTTGAAAAGGCATGCTCCTGAAGATGTAAGAAATTTCTCTATCAGGCGACCTCGGGCATCCGTTCTGGAGGAGCCCCAAAGAGAGTTGTGTGCATTAAGGTCGCCTGTTAGGATGTACGGTTAGGGCAGCTGGTCGACCAGCGCCTCGAAGTCAGAGCTGGAAAGTGCATAATCAGGACGAATGTAAATGGAGCATACCGTTATCAACCTATTAAAAATTATTGTGCGTATTGCTACAGCCTCAAGGACGGTGTTGAGAGCGATAGGGTGGCATGCTAGGGATTTCCGGGCTATTATGGCTACACCGCCCGAAGAGTGTGTGCAGCCAACCCTATCCTTTCTGAATACCATGTACCTATTTAAGAAATTTGTGTGATTGGGATTCAAATGCGTCTCCTGAAGACACATCACACTTGGCTGGTTCAAATGCAATATCTCATGGACATCATCAAGATTTTAATGAGGCCTCTACAGTTCCATTGAGTAATAGTTTCTCTTCCCATTATGGAGACTTAGAAGCTACTGAAGTCTGTGTGTATGTGTGTTCATGTGTCTTTCGGGGCTGTTACTCTAGGATTTGGCTTTTTGGGCCTTTCTACAGCTGGCTTGGGCGTCGGAGGCCGCTCCTTGCGCTGCGTTGCAGGCAGGTACGGCCCGACATCCATCTCGTCGTCGGATGTCCGAGGGGTGCCCGACGGACCGGGCCCCCCGGACTTGGCCCCACTTCGGGAGCCCTTCGTTTGAGCCGCCACCGCCGCGGGCGTCGGGGACGCCAAAAGTGGCACGGGCGGTGCGGTGGCGGTGGGAGCCGATGCGGGGCCCGTGGTGTCCATCACCTCGGTACCCTCCAACGCACTGGAGGACGGGGAGGCGGAGGCGGGAGCGGCACCGGTCCCAACAGAAGTGGTTCGCACCACAACCGCTGCTGCCTCAGCAAGCGGCGTGGTGCCGGGTTGGGCTGCGTGAGGCAACCCAGCGGGGGGCGGAGGCGGGACCAGGTCAGACTCGCTGAACTGGGTCCCTGTGGACACCAGACGCCGCTCCGCCCCCCGGCGAGCTGCGTCGGCGTACCTCCCCAGGGGGAAAGAGGCGAACCTCTTTCGCGCCTCTGGGAAGGTAAGGTTCTCAGTGACTTTCACCTCGATGATCTCTTTCTCCTGTTTGAATTTCTCGCATGTTCTAGAGTAGGCCCCGTGGGGCCCCTGGCAGTTAGCACACATGAGGGTTTGCGATGGGCAGTTGTCTGATGGATGATCGTGTTGTGCGCACTTGGCGCATGTTAGTCGACCACGGCAGGCAATAGTGCCATGCCCAAACCGCTGGCATTTAAAACACCGGCGGGGGTTGGGGATGTATGGCCTGACGGGGCAATGAATGAAACCTGCATTTACTGATTCAGGAACTGTGGAATGGTCGAAAGTCAATATTACATGTTTCGTTAGGATTTCCTTGTTATCTCTACGAATCATGATACGCCTCACTGCTGTCACACCTTGGTCCCTAAGGCCCTCCAACAGATCGGTGTCAGTTTCATTCATCAGATCCGACTCAGAGATCACACCCTGGGAGCTATTAAGGCTGCGGTGGGGTGTGACCCTGATGTCGAGATCTGCGATGCGAGTTTGAGTCAAGAGATTTGTAGCTTGTTGCTTGTTATTCACTTCTACAAGAACTTCTCCTGTTCTGAGTTTTTTGGCTTTGTAGGACTGACCAACAATGCCCTCAATAAATTTCGAGATCAGGAAGACAGACTTTGTGGCAAGGGGGTTCGACGCATCAACAGATTCGATTACCAAAAACCTAGCATAGTTGTCCGGCTTTGGGAAACTCGTCGTTGGCAACGGAGGAAAGGATACTTCGGTGCGGCCCCTTTTAGGGGGCCGATCTTTGGATTTAGAAAATTTGGAAACCATATATCATAGTATAAAAGCAGGGAGACGGGGGTACTTTCTCCTTTGACCTTACCCTGGCAGTCAAAGAGGTCCCGGAGCTCCCTGCCTGGTAGACAGGCAGGGAGCCCATCGGCCGGAGCTTGACCAAGGCTCCGACGGCCACCGTTCACGGCTTCTAACCCTTCACCTTTCAACTTCTAGCCACGGTAGGTGACAGCTTAAGTATGGGGGGCTCGGGGTACGCGGTGTCGCCACTCACCGTCAACAAGATTACTCAAGGTGCCCCGTGCGGGGGGTTTGAAATTGTTGATTTGATTGATTGTGGGTGTTTAACGCGCCGACGCTGCACAGGCGATGAGGCGTGCCGTAGTGGAGGGCTGCGAATTCATTTTGACTACCTGGGTATCTTTAATGTGCGTGCGCCGAAATCTCGTACACATGGGCGTTTTCGCTTCTCGCCTCCATCAGAAAAGCGGCCGCTGCGGCCGGGAATCGAACCCGCCTCCTTGGGCTCAACAGCACAACGTCATATCCACTGAGCTTTGCTTACTTTTTCTGCGTGCTGTTCTAATGCAAATTTGAATGCAATTATCACTGTAATATGATTAGCTCGGTGTGATGACATATTCACCTAACATCCCACGTCAATTACTTTGAAAGCACACTCGCTCGCCTACATCATTTTTTATAGGCGACGTATAACAGGCGGAAACATCGCTTTAACGTTCCAAAACAAGCTTTCCAAGTGACGAATCTTCCGGTGATACCAGAATTCCTCGTACGAAATGCCCTGTGACGAGTTGCCATTCCTGACCAGTTTAACTGTGACGAGTGGGCCTATGACGAGTGGACTTGTGACGAGTGGGCCTAGACCCAACGTAAATATTTTACTTTGTTTGGTTCATCTTTCAAGGTGGAGAATGATTACAAATGACCGGGCAACAAAATTTTCTGCATAACAAAAAGAAACACCTGGTACGTCACCCACTTTCTATAATTAGGCATTCGATCCGCTGAGTACTCCCATGCCGGAAGATTGTCGGGGGACCACACGATAATTGAGGTGGATGAGAGGGGCAGTTTCTGTGCTAGTGAAAGCGTTCTGCTGAATGTTTTGTGAACATTACCAGAAAAAAAAAGTCCAAGGCTGTGCGACAAAGGACAGGACGCCCGTTGTTTACAAGATTTTTGAGCTGAGTGCCCCTCCCCATGCATTGGGGAGTGAAAAAATCTACTGGAACGAGTCAGGCAGTGCAACAACGACGTCCGACTGCAAAACCGTCGCCCAATACTGCGAAACATCAGAGATTTCGGCGCACGTTAAAGATACCCAGGTGGTCAAAATTAATCCGGAGCCCTCCACTACAACGCGCCTCATCGCCTGCGTTGCGTTGGCGCGTTAAGCCCTACAATCAATCAATCAGACCTCAAAAGACACTTCGGTGAAACGTTCCGGAAGTGTGAACAACTGGAAAAAAAGAAGCAAAGAACATAAATCCTTCCCTCCGAACCCTACCACCTGTGTACACGCGGGCACCGCGCTCCACAGCGAGGCACTTTGTGAGTGACCGGCGCTACAACGTGACCCCAGTCACCCCTGAAGAGGGAATCGAATCACAAACGTCTTGTTCTTGGTTATTACTTTTGATTGAAGAGGGCGATATTATTCCCTCAGCTACAGGGAAGAGGTTCATTCATCTACGCGTCATCTTGAGCAATAGTCGACTGCACAACGACGTGAATAAAATTGTTGTCACCAACATATCGGGATGGGCGCGACCGAATGGTTGCGAGCCAGTGTGTGGCGCGGATACACTCAGTCCCGTATGAATCTGGTATTTTAATCTAGAGTTCCTTCTTTATCGCCTCGTAACCTTCTTCGATTCGAATTTCCTGCATTGGCTGGAGGCTGCTTCACTGGTAAGCCCGAACCTCACATTTTATACTCTGTTCATTTTCCCAAGACGCCACTGGGAATTAACGTATTTGCAAATGTGTGATGGAATATTTTTTACAACGTACGAAAGGAAACGACGACATCGTCGCCGACAAACATTCACATGACCAGCCGTGAACTGGCCGCGTAGACCACTCATGTACGGCCAGTTGTCTCATTCCGCGCTAAATGTCTTCTTTCTATCTGCTTCCATTCTCAGTAACCAAATAACCATTGAAATAAAGAGATCCAACAATGTATCTATTTCAAACGTACTGGAATGTTCACCTAGAGAAATTTCCAGCATGCAGTTGCTGCCACAGAGGCTGCCACAAACCGGTAGGCGCAGGCGGTTTTTCCGAATTTCTGGGGCGGTCATTTTCTTTCACATTTTATGCAACTTTTCTTGCACAATATTTGGAAATATCCCTTTTTTAAGCAAGTCCGACTTTTGTTTATTTGCTGGGACAAGAACTATTTCTCCCTCAGCCTTCTTTCACCAGGCTCCGCCGGTGGTCCTTCATGCTTCGTTTGTTTACGGTGTGGTCCTAGACACACGAAAATTGATTTGAATGAAGCGACTGTTTTTTCTTGTATGTGTTGCCTTTAAACAGCCCTATCATTGCTGGCGACACTCCTCCAGGCCCGCGTGACGTCCGCACGATTCAGTCGGCACAGCGGGCTGCAAAGCTTTCCGAACGCCTCTGGCGACCACCTTAGTGTCGTTTTCTGACAAGGCCTGAGACTCTGTCACACCTCCAGTGCTCTTGCAAGCATCCATTCCCTTGGTACCGACTGTAAGATGTCGTACTCTCACGCTGCCGCGTATCAGCCTTCACTTTTCCCCTACCCCACTTTGGTTTGGTGCATTGCACCCTGTGCTGCCGCAAGTAGCTCTCGGCCACTCCTTTCTCGGCTGCTAATGGTGTTTTCATGCTCACGAGTGACACACCACCACATGCTCCTTACTGTTAGGATTTTAATCGATGCCCAATTTACTGAAAAGGTCGGTGTTGTATATTCAAGATCTGCACCGGAGTCGGCGTCTGGGGGTCTCTAAACCAAGCCCGTGTAGCTAATATGGTTTTGTTTGCCTAAATAACACACGGCTTCTTATCTTGCTGCTTACTTTTTTTTATATTGCCGCGAACCATGTATGGGTTTGTATATTTATTGTTTGTTTTTACTGCCGGGCCACGCCCGGCTGTGTTATCTGCGTTCCAAACGAAGCGCGTCTTACATTCTTTACTTTTATGCCGCACGGGCTATCACATTCAGATAAGCAGACTGTTTCGCCCTAACGTCACTAGCCCAGAATAATCTTCTGTGATCTACAATGTTCCGGATGTGAATCGACGGTTCCAGAAACACTTGCGTCGAAAGATAAAAGCCTGCAGAGCAGACGCCGCGGCATTCGATTCGACGACATTCACCTGTGCCAGTCACTTTGTTGACCGCTGCTTCGCCGCCTCTGTATTCTTTTGAGTTGTTAGGGGAGCACAAGTTCGCTCCAATAAACTTGTTTCTCCTTCAAGACAACTGCGTCGTCCTTGGCTTCGTGACAATATATTGCCAGTTCTTTATAAATAACTACACATTATCAATTATCCAGTGGCTTCGTTCCGCATCGCATGTTGCATATTATGCATACTTGCATTGACATTTTGAAGCCCACGCATTCGGAATCCGTGAAAAGTTTTTTTTTTTTACATTGGTATCTAAATGAAAGATACAAAATTTTTCGAGACCAATCGCTCTTGTCGCGCGACAAGAGCTATGCCGAGCGACAAGAGAGACAGAAATCGCTTTTGGTTGCTCCAGTCGCAAGTGCGAACCAGCCTTAAAGGCCAACTGCACTCAAATTTTTCTTTCTCCATATTTGATCCAAATAGGTAGTCTATGCTCTTAAAATCACCATGGCGAAATCCTAAGCATCGTAATCTCAGAGCACGCTAGGTACCGCCGTTCAAAGTACCTCCGTGGAAACGACGTTTGCACCTGGCGGAGAGTCGCCGAAACAAGTTCCGAGCGGCCTGTGACGGAGGTTGGGGGACCTGTCCCGTGAAGCCCGCGCTTCTCCGGCGATTTGCACGGCGCTCCGCCGGGCGCAGGGACGCGTTCGCCCGGGGTTTCTCTGCTACACCAGCGCGCTGTACCGCCGTCGCCAACACATGTTTGAAACTGACCGCATAGGTAGCAATATGCGCACTTTTTTTAAATGCAGAGCATTTCAATAACTCACGATGTCACCCGCGTTGACGTCTATATAAAAAAAATACTATCCCGCGTCCGGTTTCGATCCCTCGACCCTGCGGGCGGAGCGCAACGTACATGGTGCTCTACCCACTGCGCCACAAAGCCGACACAGAGTGGGAGGCTACGAACGCGCCTTATATCCTTGACTCATTCAAACTACGTCAAGAAGCTGCTGGTATACAACGCATTCACTACCGCCAACTCCCCAAACACTAAACGTTAACGCAATACACCCACCCCCTATGCGACGCATTTACTCGAGTCCCCCTCGCGGGGAGATGGGCCCAATTTTTTTTCAATGCAATAAAGGAGATTAGAAGCATACAAACTATTTACGCGCTCTCGAACGTTCTGGAGTAGCAAAACGTTTTTTTTTTACTTGAAAATAATATTTTTACTCAAAGAAAAAAAAAATAGCGCGAAAGGCGTACTTGCCTTACATTTGTCATTCCTATTGTTTCTACCACAGAAAAAACGATGTTCTATAAATTCTTGACCACTTGCACTTCCGCGTCCAATATTTGTCATATTTGGGCTGGCCCAACGCCACCTCCATTCTTTAGACCTTTCCAAAAGTTTGACGACCTAACTAGAGTTGCATACGCGGGTATAAACATTTGTGTACTTTTGCCTCACTTGCTAAGGGAACCAAAATCAGCCTTTCTCGTAGTAACAAATACATCCGCGCAGATATCGGCCGTCGACTTCGCGAAGTGCGAACGCTAACAAAACTGCTCCTCTCCTAAGCAATAAACGAGCTTTCTATTTTCAATTCCCAACTGAAGTATTTACTTTGGTAGAGCGTTAGATTTAGTTTACTTGAAAGGAAAATGTTTTCAACCGCACATGTCTTCGGCGAAAGTAGAAAACAGCGGTATATGGGCAACTTTTTCGTGTTCTAGTGCATCATTTAGCTGTGGAAGCTGGCTTATAGTTTTAGACAACTTTTATAATTTAATTCTCGATGTGCAGCAAGGCGAAAAATACTGGGCCGATATTCGCGAAGGTGTCTGTACGCATATGCATAGTAGAAATAGTTATTAATCTCCGCCAGCATGTGGTTGATTCCCTTCAAAGAGAAAGATATGATAGCTGAGGCGCCGGCTAACGAAAGCTGCTTTCCGCTATCGTACGAGCAAGTAGCTTTGTAAATCAGGACCCGCTTTTTTTCTCGCAATGCTAAGAATTGTAACTCCGGCAGTTATGCAAAAAAATTACGGACGATCTACTTCATCTCGATTGATAGCAATGCGATGCGGAAACTGCGCCTAACTATAATCCCGGGCAAGCGTAAGTCGAAGTTCTTCTTTTTTTTTCTTTTTTTTATTGCGCCATTTTGCCACACGGCATAGGTAACAGGAAAACAATAGACAAAACAGGACAGGGGAACGACAAAGAAGGAAAGCAAAAAAAAAGGAAAGAAAGAAAGAAAGAAAGAAAGAGAGAGAGAAAGAAAGAAAGAAAGAAAGAAAGAAAGAAAGAAAGAAAGAAAGAAAGAGAGAGAGAAAGAAAGAGAGAAAGAAAGAAAGAAAGAATGTGAGGCGAGCGCACTACAGAAAACTATAGAGTCCAGTTTCGGAAATAAATTCCAACAGTTTCTTGTAAAGTGGGCCGTGCGCCCACCGATGAATATCGGGAGGGCGGCCTGGGTGAAGTCCTGTGGGCCCCATGTGTCGAACTCGGGTTGATTGAAGCCCTGGACACGTCCCTAGCAAGTGCTCCAATGTCGCTTCAGCAACAGGGGCAGGTCGGGGAGGGATCTGCAAGACTAGAAGTCCACGTTGCTCGCACAGCAGACGTCAGTGCGTCGCCCAGGCGGATTCTTCGAAGCACGACCTCTTCACGGCGGGTTAAGCCGCCAGGAAGGTCAGACCCACGCGGAGGGAGAAGGGCACGCGTGGAGCGCCGAAGAATATCTTTCTTGATGAGTAGGGTGTCTTCCATTGAGAGCTGCAGAAATTGGAGTGGGTACACCACTTGCTGCGGGTGAGCGGCCGAGTCGGCGAGGGCGTGCGTGGTCGTGCTCCGGCGGGTCCAGAAGACGCGAACAGGGCACGGAAATGATTGGAGTATCTGGTGCACCTCGCATGTAATGCCAAGTGTACTGTTGACGCGCCGGAGCTCTCGAGCAGCCTGAGTGGAATCGGTGTATAACACCAAGCGCGGTGGTGGGGCAGCGCCCAGCTCAGAAGCTAACGCACACAGGCCATCTCGAATGGCAACCAGCTCCGCCAATAGAGAAGGAAGTGGCGCCTCTGTGAAATACGAGCATGTCTGGTTGATGGATGGCATAGTGGGGCAGACAAGGCTTATGTGGAGGATGCCGTCGGCTACCCCTGCGTCCACATGCGCTTGAAGGCCCTCTGGCGAGTCAAAAGGGAGCGGTGGGTTGGCCTGCTTCTCTTGGGGGTGAATGCTTTTTATGCACCCTAGAGGCCGGTTGTCCGTCGTCGCTTGAAGTCGCTGCCATGGAGGGGGCTCCGCTAAGTGAGGTAGCAGAGGCGAAGCACGATCGTAGTAGCGTGCAAGTGCTGCCGCGGCGGGAATCGATTGAATTTTTAAACGACGAGCCGATCGACGCTGATGTACGATTTCATCCAGCGTGTTCAGTTGCGCTTCGGCTTGAAGTGTCGGTATAGAGGTCATGCGAGGGAGTCCGGAGATAACTCGCATTGCTTCTCTATTTGCAGTTTCTAAGTGATACCAGTCGCGCAAGGTGAGGTGTTGGAACTAGGCTTGGTAAACTAGTCGAGGCTGGAAGATAGCACGCACTAGCGTACGCATGACTCGAGAGCAGGCACCCCCTAACTTCTGGCCGATTCGGCGGAACAAGTGTAACATTCTGGTGGCCTTTTGTCGGGTGCAGCGGACCCATGAGGATGCCGACCCAGGTGCACTGATTTCCAGTCCCAGTATACGCATATGATCAGTGGCGGCAAGGGGTTCACCATTCAAAACAGGGATATCGGTGTCTGCAACAGCCGTTCTCGACCCCTACGATTTGTGACAGACATGTAAGTGGTTTTTTGCGGAGACAGCTTCATGCCAATAAGCGAACACCACTGTGACGTAATGTCCACGGCAGCCTGTAGACCTGCTTCTTGACGAGACAACATGTCGTGCACCGACCACACAGTGATATCGTCCGCATAGACGAGGAAAAACGTGTCCGGTATGCTATCCAGCTGCCATGCCAAGGGTAATAGGGCCACGTTGAACAGCACAGGAGACAATACGGAGCCCTGAGGCACGCCTCGCTCCGAAACAAAGTGTCCCACGCGTTCCTTGCCTATGCGGATAGAGAACGAGCGGTTGTGAAGGAAGGACTTGACAAAATGGAATACTGCTGGTGGAAGGCGGAGTCTCTGAAGAATACTGATTATAGCTGAGTGGCTCACGTTGTCATACGCCTTTTCAACGTCCATGGCCAAGATCGTACGGACCTTACGTGACCTGCCACCTAAAAGCACCATACATGACATATGGTCCAGGCCATCTTCTGTTCCCAGGTGAGGACGAAACCCAATCTGAGCTGGGTGATACCATCCGTATCGTTCCAGCCACCAGGAAAGGCGCGTGGCGAGCATCCGTTCCAGTAGCTTGCACAGGGTGGATGTCAGTGCGATAGGACGGAGGTTACTCAACTGGTCTTGGGGCTTCCCGGGTTTCGGGATAGGTACCACTTCGGCATGTTTCAAGGTAAGGGGAATGTCGCCGGACGCCCAGACACTGTTGAGCCAGTCCAGTAACCACTGCAGACCGAGACCGTCCATGTTCTTAAACACTTCATATGTTACACCATCTGGGCCCGGCGCCGTGCGCAGTTTAGCCTTATCAATAGCTGCAAGGAACTCAGCCATGGTAAATGGAGCCTGTATCCCGTCAAGATCTTCCGGGCTTGGGAGCGACCCAGCCTCCGGTGGAAGAGTAGGTAGGCTGATAAATGCTGGTGGAGCTTGGTCGTACTTCGGGAAGAACTGTTTAGCCACATCTGGAGCAAATTGGCTCGGAGTGCGTCCATAGGCAAGGCAGGCCGTGGCTGCCGGGTCTTGGGGGCGGCCACCACGCTCCATACGACGAAAAGTGCGCCATACAGACGCACTGGTAGAAGATGGGCCTAGTGACGCACACCAGTCCAACCACCGTTGACGGGATAGCGATTTTTCATGACGGCGCGCGGCTGCAGTGAGGCGGTGCAACGAATTCCGTAATTCCGGATTTGTCGGCTGTTTATTGGCCGCCAGTTCTGCTCTGCGTCGAGCTGCCCACAGGTTTAGAAGATGGAGGTCTGGTGCAGGCTTGTTCTCCTCTACCCAGGATGTGCGCGTGGCATCCCGAAGGGCACTAGATAGCACACGCAGCGGATCCGAGGTTTCTTCACAGACGGACGTGTTCAGGCCCTTCCGAAACAAGTCCCAGTCTGTGACAAAGCACTGGCGTTTGCTTGAGCGCTTTATATCCGGAGCTAAACCGAGGCGAATGGGATAGGGGTCACTTCCCCAGCAGTCCGGTTCCCGGTCCCAAGACACTGTCCGCGCTCCAAGCCACCACGAAAGGTCGGGTGAGTATGGAGGGCTCCGCGGATGCTCCTGTCGACGGGTTGGAGTGTCCACAGGATTGAGGAGAGCGAAATGCGCATCCGTGAACGCGTCCAACACTATCGCTCCTCGGGCACTAGAGTACGGATATCCCCATGTGCACGGGATGCGGTGCATTGAGATCTCCGCCGACCAGCACAGTGCACCCTGGGTGCGCGCGGAGGAGATGCTGAATCCACCCTAGTCGCAACGCCGGAGAACTCCCGCTGTGCGGGCGCACGTAGCAGGTATTACCTTTGTGTGAGGAAGGCTCACTAACACGGCCACTACTTCCTGCCAGTCATTGCACCACGGTTCTAGGTTAACCTGAGTCTGCGGGTAACAGTTGGCGACATAGACTGCGGCTTTGCCGGGTGGGTCAGACAGCACTGCACCGACGATCCAAAATACTAGGTGAAGCATAGGCGTTGAATCCAGGCAAATTAGGAAGTGAATTAGTTTCTTGTAGGAGCAAGGCCCAGGCAGGGAGTCTTCCGATAAGTATACGGTAGCGAAGCTCCCCCACCTTGCTTGCCAGTCTTCTGCAGTTCCACTGCATCACAAACTTGTAGTCCCTCGGAATCATTGCATCGATGGAAGGTGTGCCAGCAAAACTGATGACAGATGTTGCAGTTGCTGCGCCACGAAATTGAGGAGTTCCATCGGAGATAGCTTGGCAGATGGCGGTGGCGCAAGTGAGGCAGGCGTAGCAGCAGCAAAAGAGCGATTATCAGCGGTCGCTGACCGTTAATACAGGCGGGTGAGCAAAGTTCTCCGCTGGCGAAGACGTCGTACTTCCTCCTGAAGCGTACTGAGACGCTTTTCGACTTCTGCCAGCTCCCCAGAAGCTTGCATTGCTGGCTCATGCCGGTGTTCCTTACGATTCCGGCGTGTCTTGCCCCGCTTGAGTGCTTCCTTATACGTAAGGGTGTCCTCGGGCTCAGTCTCTAGGCTTAACGGACGGAACGTCTCCTCATCGGTGGGTGTCAAAACCGCGTATTGGTTAGACGTCGCAACCCCACCATCGGACGCGTCTTGCTGTCTCGATTTGCGGTCGCGAGTATTCTGGCGACGAGCAGCTTCATTAGCCTTGCGCTTAACGGGGTACTCCTTGGACGTAACATCGTGGTCGTCCTTTTTCATATGCCACATTTATATTTAACAGCTTCTTGCGAGTTTTCCGTTTCTTGTTCAGACTGCGGGCATGAGGAACGCATATGGTCGCGCCGAAAACACCGGTAGCAATAGACCACGCCTGACTTGTACGGGCGGAATCGCAGGATACCACCATAATATGTGATGCGAGCTGGGGCAGAAACCGGGCCCTGAAGGGTGATTAGGCATGTTCGGCCGCGACCCATGTATCGGGCTTGCAAGATCTTGTGGGACGTACATGTGAGCGTAGCCGCAAGGGTTTCCGGTGACTCGTCGGGGTCGACGCCGAAGACGACATACCTGCGAAGGTCGGAGCCCGAAATCAGGTACGCTTGAACCCCCACTGCAGTACGGGCGGGCAGGGGGATCTCTTTCAGGCCGCAAAGACGGTCAACATCTGCTAGCGAACGCACCCACACGGAGATGGTGTTGGTGGGACGGTGAATGGCGAAACCTTGAACCCCATTGGTTTGGAGGCAGGAGTCCAGGGTGGCTTGAAGGACCCTGTTGGGCAGAGTCGTCACGTTGAAGCACTCCCGTGGTTTAATCGCCACTTTGTACTGCGGCGATACCCCGGGCGCCACCGCAGGCACTGCAGACCGATGCACTGTCACGTTTACGCACAAATGTGTCCTGAGTCGACGTAGCAGGCACTCCCAACGGTTGCTCACATGCTCGCCTCTTAGAGCCACTTGGACCACCATTACCCGTTACGGTAGTTGGTTGTTCCTCCATCGGATCCGGCGCAGCAAGATGTCGAACGGCAGTAGTTTCAGTCTCCATGCTGTCGCGCTGCAGCGTCGCGTCCATGCAGAGTAAGCGTAGCCCTGGTGTTGCCATAGCAACCGCGGCGCGCCTAGCCAGGCTATGGCCTAGCTCTGGGGCCGGCCGGTGCCGGCGGACGCTAGGCCTACTCGGCGACGATGAGGCAACGCTGGCCCGAGGGCCGCATCAGCGCCTCGGGCGTCGTCACTGACCGGTCGGTGAGGGGCAAGGGGTCTTTGGAGATCACAGCAAGCTGGGCAGCAGTTCCAAGGCTGATACACGTAAAATCACCAAAACCGAAGGAGCGAAGAGCGACGACGTGTCACACCCTTGGCTTGACTCTTCTTCTGTTCTTCTTCTTCTTCTTCTTCTTCTGTTTAAGCAACAGTGCGAAACGCGACGCTACCACGCGCATTTGAAGGCGACTCTGAGCGGCCGCTGGTTCAGGCGCGGCCGCTTCCGTTCCATCACGTGCGTCACGTCCGGCCGCCGGTAATGGCCGCCTTTTCTATTCAGTTTCGGTTACGAAAATGCCAATGTCGCGAGCCGTTTGCGTCGCGCGCGTTGATGTTTGAAACGCAGGGTTTTGCATTTCGCACCCTTTTTATGAGTACTGTTACGTGCCATTATTTTTACGTTGTCGAAAATATGAGTGCAGTTGGCCTTTAATATGGTAACAATGGAAGGCATTATTATTAATAACAACCATAACCCTAGCTGTATTATAAAGAATTGTTTTGTATATGTGAAGGGGTGACAAATTTTCTGGGCCCGGCTGCAAGTGCAACCAGCAACACCACTGGGCCTCTGTTATCGTTCCGCCCACCTCTCGCGCTCTTCCCCACCTGTTTCGCTTCGTCCCACGACAAACACCGGGGGGGGGGGGGGGGGGTGTTCCTGAACTCCATGGACCTCATTCCAGGGTACGTCCCACGGCGGGCGTGACATCACGGCACCAGTGCACGTGCTCGGTGCGGCCGGGCAGGTGCACGGTTGGCAAAACATTCGGACTGGCACGGAGCGCGCATGCGGTGAAGCCGCTTTGGACGAGCGCAAAACCTTTTGTTCGCGTGCTCGCTTTTCTCACGCGTTGAACTTCTGACGGGCAGCTCGTTGCGATCGGCTGAGGCCGAAAAGATTCAACTCTAATTAAACAGAGATTATAAGCCTGCACCACCAGCTATTTCTGATTAGAGCACATTCCTTTTATGGCTGTAACAATGGCGCGGTGAACAACGGAAGTTGCGAGTGAACAAGCAAACGCAGAAGCACCAGTGCGCGCACTCTGCCGGCCATAGCTGCACAGCCGTCGGCCGCGTCTGACACGACACTGCCCACCTGGCGTAAGCGACATTGTCTCACGTGACCCATTTTGTCGAGCGTACCCAATGTTTCCCGAAACCATTACTATCAACCGCAACCAAATAAAAGCGACGTGCGAATGAGGTCAAAAACAAAGCGAGGGCTGACAGCGGTCCTGAGGGGTATCGTAGCACTATTTAGGGCAATGGACGGTAAACAGGGCAACAAAAAGCCGTTTCACCGCTCGCTCGAGCCTTAGTCATCACACTAACCGTTTTAAAGGGGCCCTGAAAGGCATTTTGAGCACACTAAATGAACTAGCGCAATCGTTAGATTGGGTCGTCAAGGTCATCTGGGCCAAGTATTACTCTTTTACGCGCAGCGGAAAGCTCACTTTTGTTGCAAAGTTTGTCGCTTTTTTCTCACCCTTTCCTTCGTGTTTTTGGACGCCGCCATCTTCACATGTCTACATCATCGATTCCCAGATGTTCGTCATGAGCTAGACATCCTGCTATTGGGCGGCTTTTTCACGCACTTCCGGCAAAGAGATGAGTCGTCTGCTCAGCGTCGACTCGCCGGCTGATCTGCCAGCGGAGTGCCGGAGTGCTTGGGCATTTTACGACAAACGAAACAAGTGTAAAACAAACGCTTAACCGTTTGTATTGAATGCAACACGGCCATAACACGACATGGATATTATCTTACCGGGGTACGTTCCATAAAGAAAGCGTTGAAGCCCCGTGGCACTTCTTTCGTGCAATCGCAGAGAACGCCCTGAGCCGAATGCCCGGGTTTGACGGATACATTTTGTTCACTTAAAACAATCCAGAGATGCGTTTCGAACGAACACAACGTCACAACATGCGTTGCAAGTCTGAACCGCGATTGACAGGCGATGGGTTGCCTCCTCCTGCCCGTCGCAAATTCGGCACTCACCTCGCGCGCGGTTTGCGGGGACGAACAGCAAGTCACTCAACTCTGGCGCGCAAGCCGAGATGGCTTTTAGCCACGCACACTGCACATACCCCATGCGAGGTTGAGTCGTACGTCGCTCGAGAAAGATAATCCAGACCATGGGAAGCACTATCCACCCGCAGAAGCACAACGTCGCATTTCATCGCGATACAAAGGCGTCCACAACACACACACCATCGCCTCCTGTAATGCCAAACGCATCTCACACTTCCTAATGAGAGTGAGTGGTACGCCTGCAGTGCCCACATATCGCGAGGTGGGGCCCCGAGCTGAACCGGGATCACGCAACCGTAACTTACTTCTGGGGCTGTTTGTGCCTTGTTGCCAAGGCAACCGATGTTTGAGATCGTCAAAGAAAGGCGCTCGCTCCAGCGCTAGAAAGCTCAGAGGCGCGCCGGAGCATGTTTTGCCAACGTTGCCGCTCTCCACCACGCGTCGCCCCAAGCTGAACTGGTCACATGATTGAAGCGTTTTGTGCACGGGTTCTGTATCGGTTTAAAATGTCCTTTTCACATGGCGCCGGCAGGAATTACGACCACCGCAAAATAAGACCCGGCACCAGCGGGGCCACATCTGATACGGCGCTTTTTGGATAAACAGTGCGCGGTGCATGAAAGGGACCGAGCGCAAGATCCTCCCCAGCGGCTGCGAGTTCGCCGCCGATTAAAAGTCACGTGCTGCACTGCAGCAACGCACAGCGCGAAAGGGCAAGGCCAGGCCACCGCACACATGAGGCCAGAATTTTCGTTCGCTTATCCATCCTTGAGCGGAGTGCGGAATTCATGGTGTCAACAAAAATTGCCCGTAGCAGACGGCAGTCGGAGGAGCGTAATAGCGGAAGTACGTCACCGCTGAAGAGCGCAGCATCATGGGAGAAGTGCTGGCGCGCCGTCAACAGCGAAGAATGAGTAGAAAGGAGGAGGAAACGCGGCGCGACGATAATGCGCGGTTTTTTATTTACGATTTCTCAGCTAATACTCATCGCTTTAACAAAATTCTTGCGGGAGGAGATTGCTAATACATTGTCTTATTTGGTTACATGTACATCCATGCATCGGCGGAAGGTATTTCAGGACCCCTTTAAATACCTTCCCTGGATGCGCTATAGCCGGCGTCACGAAGCACGCGCTGAAGCGAAGCGGGAGAATAAAAAAAATGGCTTGAATTGTTTAATTTCTCACTGAATAAGGCATGGCTTGCTGCCAGACCACCGCCTAGCACACACGAATTCTTTTGAATAAAACAAACTTGCATTTTCTTTTCTCCCCCAAAAGAGCTCTGTCTCGTGCTGCGCGCGTTACGTTCCATTTCAGCTCGAAAGCGCATATTCTCTTAGATTCTGCAGTGAACTGGAAGGGGCCGTGACGGTGTTCAGACGGAACGGCAATGTATTCGTGGTAACAAAATCAGCCGTAACAGATATCAAAATGCATTCTAGTGATCAGAGCCCGACCAAAGTTATCCTAACATTTTTGACGTAGGCGCTTCGAAAGGTGACTGCTAACAAATTACCGTACTCAGGTGACGAAATAGTAAATTCATAATAGCATTTACGTAGCTGCTGCAGGATTTTTTCTTAAGGTACACGTGGCGGAAAATTACACGTGTGGTACTTAAACATATCTCCTGCTTATGCTCTGTTGCGACGCGCCGGCCCGCTGGCCTATCTAGCGGCCTAACAGTCAGCAGAATGGGCAATTTCATATGTGGGGAGCATTTCGATTTTAGCAACAAAAAATTCAGAGCCCTTCCACCCCGTGAAGAGGGATGGCCAGCAAAGCTGCGGTGCCGAGCCTCCACGTGAGGTTTGACTGGGTCGTAGTCCAAGGGGTGCACGAAGCAAAACACGTTTGTTTGTCATTTGCGATTGAGCATTGTTCCTGGTTGTTAACACGATCTACCCAACAACAGCGCTCTCGAACTCCTGGCAGTCGAAGTCGTCACAGGACGAAAACAAAAGCAAAGCACTTTCACCTTCAATATCTATAGCAATCCGAAGCAGCATCAAAAAAGATTTCGGACCTTCATACACAAGGTGGAGCAGCTGCTACTGTGCGGAGATTTCAATGCCCCACACACAGCGTGGGGATACTCGAAAATTACAGCAAAAGGACGTAGCCTGCTTGAGGAAACCACTGAAGCAGGCTACCAACTCCTGAATGACCCATCAGTACCTACGCGACATGGCACGTCCGTGCAACGCGATACAAACCCGGACCTGGCGTTCAGTAAGTCAACCGGCCTTCGGTGGCGAAACCCGGGCGAAACCTTGGGCAGTGACCATTGTATCCTAGAGATCACAATACCCCTGCACGGCAGAACGCCAACAACCCGCAAACAGACCGTAACAGACTGGCACAAATACAGAGAAGCCCTCACTGACCTGCCGACGCAAATAAATGACATCGAGGCATGGACGCGCGCTCTCAATGCGTCAGCGCGAGCAGCCAAAACAGAAGTGGAGACAGACGAAGATACCCCGCACGTAGACAGTCGATTGGCACACCTAATGGAAGCAAGAAATCACTAAAGAACAGATGGAAACGTCAGCGGCACAACCGCAAGCTTCGCAAACGCATCGCTACGATTAATCGGGACATTGAGAAGCATAGTGCGGTGCTCTGTAAGCAACAGTGGCATGCGGTCTGCCAAGAGGCGGATGGCCAAGTGCACAAGAGCCGCACTTGGCAGCTGCTACACCACTTACTTGACGAAAATAAGACGAAAGGAACGCAACAGCACGTCCTAGCACGCACTCTATACAAAGCACAGAAAGCGCTTGGCGAAGCAGATGTCTGCAGACGCCTAAATAACAAATACCTCCCGTCCACCCCACCGGACCCCCTCCCGAACTACACGGGTGTCTCAAATGCTCAACTGGATGCAGACATCGAGGGATGGGAGGTCCGCGCAGTGCTTCAAACAATCAACTGCAAGTCGGCACCGGGGCCGGACGGGGTAACGAATAAGGCGCTACGCAACCTCAACGACGCTGCGGTGGCGGCGCTGACGGCATACTACAACACATGCTGGCGCACCGGCAAGCTACCCAGAAGCTGGAAGGACGCAAGAACAGTGCTGATTCCGAAGCCAGGCAAACCACCGAACATCGAGAACCTGCGACCCATTTCTCTAACATCCTGTATGGGGAAAGTGTTCGAACACGTGCTATAGCAGAAGGACTCTACCCAGATACGATACTCGGCTTCAGGGCCAAGCTCAGCACACAAGACGCCATGCTCCTCATCAAGCATGAAGTCCTCGACCGACCAACACACACCCTGGACAACCGCGCCGTGCTGGGCCTGGACCTACAGAGCGCGTTCGATAGAGTTCATCACTCAGCCATTCTTCGACAAGTATCACAACTAAATATGGGAGAACGCACCTTTGCCTACATTAAAGACTTCTTAACGGACCGTACTACAACCATCATTGCTGGCGACATAGAACTCCCAAGCAAAAGCCTCGGAAGCATCGGCACGCCGCAGGGTGCAGTGATCTCGCCGCTGCTGTTCAACCTGGTCATGATCGGGATAGCTAAACCACTCCAAAGCCTCCCGAACGTCAAGCACACCATCCACGCTGACGACATCACTCTCTGGATGACAGGAGGCAGCGACGGCGAGATCGAAGCATCGCTGCAGCAGGCAATAGACGAAATAGAAGACCAACTCCAGGGCACGGGACTCGTATGTGCACCGGCTAAATCCGAACTTCTCATCATACCACCACGTGGAACAACGGCACAACATGGCCAACCAGATATAAACCTACGGACGAAAGACGGAGGAAACATCCCGCACGTTAAAACACTCCGAGTGCTTGGACTCCAGATTGAAGCTTCACAACATAATGGCACTACCATTGCAAAACTCGACACGAAGATATCCACGGCCTTACGACTCCTGAGGAAGGTATCCACAAGACATGCAGGCATGAAGGAAGATACTCTGCGGAAATTGGTGCAGTCGTTCGCAATCAGCCACGTAGCCTACCTCGCGGCCTTCCACAACTAGAAAGCGGCGGAGCGCCGGAAGGTTGACGCACTCATACGCAAAGCATATAAAGTAGCATTAGGCCTCTATTCACACACAAGCACCGAACGACTCCTAGAACTAGGAATACATAACACAGAAGCACAGCGCACCGCGCAACTTGCTCGACTAGCACTCACCAAAACAGGTAGATATATACTATTCAGACTATAGGACTCTGCAGGGGGCTGCGGGAGAGTGGGGGCAGGTCGCCGCTGCCGTGCGGGCTGCTGCGCTCTTTGCAGGTCCCACCGGTTCCACGACACATGGACCCAGAAGCGGATCGGGAGCGCCGGCTAGCGAGGGCCAGGACTCTCACGGCCACACATACATCAGACATGGGCGCCTACTATGTCGATGTCGCCACCTACCCGGGTCGGCCGGGTACGTATGCTGCGGCCGTGATTGCGGCGACTTCCGGGAAGCTGTGCACGGCTGGCAGCGTGCGGGCACGGGACCCAGTACAGGCTGAAGAGCTAGACATAGCGCTGGCGCTCGCGAACCCCAACTGCACAACGATACTGAGCGACTCGAAAAGCGCGATTATGAACTTTGCCAAAAACAACGTGTCTCCATGCGCGGCCAGGGTGGGCGGGGCCCTCACACAAAGAGCAATGCCGGTGGTGCTTAAATGGTTCCCGGCGAACATGGGACCAATGGATACAGGAGAGAACCGCAACGAAGGGGCAGATCGGGCGGCGCGTGCGCTCACAAGCCGCAGCGCAGACCACAACCCCCAACCCGCGGAGGAAATCAACGACGAAGACATGGAGCCAATTACCTCCTACAAAGACGTGATGAGCTGGTACGGTGAAGGTAGGCGGAAGTACCCGCCGCCTCACAAACAGCTCACCAGGCAAGAGGCAACAATGCTACGGCAACTACAAACTCGCGCAATGTGGACACCTGTAATCGCAAAACATGTGTGCCCGGACTTATACACAAGCGACGTGTGTGCGGTGTGCGGTGCCGATCGTGCCACTATGGCGCACATGTTATGGAACTGTGCAGTAGAAGACAGTGCTACGGACGTGCTACCGCCAGTTAGCGCTGGCGGCCCTCAAACGCCAGCAGCCGACGGCGCTGCCCCCCTCACCGGGGCTCGGGCGCCTGTAGGTAAAGTGCAGGCCTTAATAAAGTTGTCTCTCTCTCTCTCCAGCCCTGTCCACTCACTGCTCCTCGCGCATGCTCAGCGCGCCTCTTCACGAGCCACGTGAAACGGCTATCAAGCGACCCCGACGCAGCGTCAGACTTGCCTGGGGTACGTGCCGGTGCCAGTGCGTCTGCCGCGGCTATGACGCAACACAATCCAACACAATCCACTTTATTAGATGTAGAGCATCTGATTCACTCGCCTTGTCCCTCCGGCGTCGTCGTCGTCGTTGTCGGCGTTGTCCGCCCCTCCCCCATTCTCCTCGCCGCCCCAGCTGCGCTCTCCGCCGCTCACCCCCTCTCCTCTCCGATAGCGTACACTCTCTCGCGAGGGGCATTGGAGTGGATTCGATTGGCTTGGATTGGATTGGCTTGGCTTGGCTTGAATCGGATTTGGATTGGATTGGATTAAAGTGGATTGTGTTGAATTGTGTTGCGTCATAGCCGCGGCACGTTGCGTCATAGCCGCGGCAGGCGCGCTGGGGCCGGCGCATGTACAGTACTCTCTCTTCCGCGGTTACCTCTCCTTAGGGCGCGCTGCGCATATAACCGGTGTGCCGTTCTCCGGCGAAGCAACATCCACGCTTGGCTCAAACACCTAGAGTCCACGCCGCTTTACAAGTACGTCAACGTCGTCATCGACTGGGACCGGCTTATGCAGTCCCCTCAACGTTATGCGCGCTATAAAACGCGGTGCCTGCGCCGCTCCGCTCCATCGTTCCAGCGCCGTTCCTCCGCTGTCCAACGCTGCAACGTGGACCCCCTATGCGTCGCATCGACACAGGGGTTCCCGCGAGGGGAGGTGGGAGTTTTTCCAATCCAATCAAAATCCGATCCAATCCTATCGAAGCCAAGCCAAGCCAAGCCAAGCCAATCGGATCGAATCGAATCCAATCAAACCAATCAAATGCCCCTCGCGCTTGCGCAGAACGGCCCTTCAGGCACACGCGAAACTGCTCAACCTCGGCCAGTGTAGCTTACGCTACAAAACACACAGGAATCGGGGGTAGAAATTTATTATAGCGCGGGTATGGTAATCGCGGCGCATGCTCTATGAAAGCCCTATGACCTTTTTTATTTTGTATGATTTTCTCCATGCCCCGTGGGTGTGGCACGCAGTTTAACGATTCCGGGTATTTGAGTGGGCTCCGCAACGTGGCACTACGCTCGCTAGCGATTCCTGTCTACATCGCTTTGGGACTGGAGACGATCTGCTGGATCCTAGCCATTTACAACTTTGCTGTAAAAGCGGTAGAAAGTACACATCCCATAATCTCTTGGCGGAGGCTTTACGCCGTCCATAGGACGATATAAGGTCTGGCTGGCAAGGTCGCTGGTGAATCTTCACTGCTTCGTCTGTATTCAATATCTGGCCTAATTGATTACAGTTGTCAATGAAACGGCGCTCTTTTTACAGGGGAAGGGTAGTATTTGGAAGAAAACGAAATTCTATTTCGTTTTTTTTTTTTATCGCTTTAAACTAAAAACCTTTTTGTCGCTCTTTGCTAACTTGACCCATTTCACTGGTTCGCGAACCAGCTCGGTACGAGATTTTATCGAAAAGGAACTGAACCAGAGCCAAATGATTTCATTTGAGCCGGGCCCAAACCGAACCGGTTTTGTTTTCGGTTCCACACACTGGACTGCAGAGGCCAATGCTAGAACAGGAGAGAGCAGGCTCACCCCCGCAAAGCTTGCCTGAATTTTCGGCACAGTGGTTTTTTTATTCAGAATAATGCCTACCAAGCGTTTGCGAGCGCAGTGGCGTTCTTGGTACAATAAGTGACAATTCACGAGCCCCAAAATCTGTGCTCAAATTTCGCGTCATGGCGGCTTACCTGTTGGATCAAAACGAGTACGAGGCATTGCTTTGCGGATGCTGCAGCAGCTGTTTCGTCCAGTACCGTTTCCTCTTGACTGGCCTTCACGTCGGCTGTCCTGTCGTCCCGTCAGATGTTCTGTGGTGTCGTCGGCTCCTGACGTCGGGAGCGGTCCCAGCAAGTCCACGGCCGACTCCTTCGACCGCTCGACCGCAAGAGCAAGTTAGTGCGTGCGCGCGTGCATGCCTTAGTCGTCGTCGTCATCGTTTAATAGCCTGGCTGTGGCCACTAAACTTCTCACTGTGTTTTTGGAATACCTGTGTTTTGCCTACGGCACACATCACTGCACATTCTTCCAACCCTCTGCTAAAGCAAATCGCATAATTTCCTTGGCCTTTACCCGTAGTGCGCGTAGCGCGGCAGCATGTTTGAACTCTTGACGCGCAAACACTGGACGATGGACCAAAGAAGCGGAGCTGTGCTTCCCACGGCCCGTTGAGGGGGCGCTTTGCGCACAGCCAGTTCTACAGTAGAACTGATACCAACTAGTCCAGTTTTCCATCTTTCTTCCTTGGAGCAATCCCCCGTATTCCAAGAGACTGTGTTGTGAAATATGTGGAATTGAGAGAGAGAGAGAGAGAGAGAGAGAGAGAGAGAGAGAGAGAGAGAGAGAGAGAGAGAGAGAGAGAGAGAGAGAGAGAGAGAGAGAGAGAGCATTTAATGAAAGCTGAAGAGGTCAGCCCCACTAGCGGTAGGGCTTGCTACTCCAGATGGGGGTGAATACAGTGAGATGATAGGGGAAAATAGAGAGAAAAAGAAAAGGAGAAAAAAAGAAGCGGGGAGGGGGGAGGGGAGGGGAGATGCACACATATATAAAATGTATATGTTCAGAGGGTTCACAGGACCTTTTCTAGCCCTGTTTCCGCAAGTAAAGTAAGCAGAGTTTCTGTTCCCTCATCATGATTTCGCAAGGGTCCAAGGAAGTGTGAGGGTTCTAGAGGACCTCCACGTATTAGTCGCCCAAGTGCCTTCGATGCTGTTGCCCGTTGACTAGCATATCGCGGGTAGGGGCTTAAAATATGCCTAATGTTCCGGTAGTAGAGCACACTGTACACAATGAAGACTCTGCTTGAACAAGAAGCTTCGGGTGTACGCAACGTTAAGTCGAAGCCGGTGTAGCACGCCTTAGGTGCGCTTGGGCAGAACCCCCGGAAGCCGGAAATTGCACTTAGGGGTGTGCGAATATTCGAAAATTTCGAATATTACTCGGATATTAGATATGCTACATTCGTATTCGCTTCGAAAACTATGTATTCGAAACATTTCGAATATTCGAAGGGGTTCCAATAATCCGATATTATCGAATATTTCGATTGATATTTTTAGGGGGGGGGGGGGGGGGGGGGGGGCGGCTTTCGACTTCTGAAAAAGGATCAAAACTTTGTTTTTTTGAACGCCACATATTAGGCTTCTATATTTTTTCATCCTGTGCGTTTGCATAGTTTTTCCGCCGAAAACCATCGCAAAGTGGCATAAAAAATACTTTTGCCAGCCGCGGTGGCAAAACGTCAGCGCAAAAGGGCGAAAAAAACGGCAATTTTTGCAGCGCTCTATCTCCCTACTATAGTGCCTAGAATATACTGGCAGTATATTCTAGGCACTATATCCCTACGGTGCCACCGGGCGCGGCCATTTTGGCACCATTGGATCGGCCGAGCGATCCTATTTCCGGTCCTGGCCGCCTCTTATCTTCGTGCATTCGCAAACGCAAGAACGACAGAAAAAGAATAGGTGCTGAAGCACGGTTGGCCTTCCGATTGGCGCGCGTTGAAACGGCCCTCCTGATTGGGCGTCGCTGCGGCAATGCAAGAAGGCAACAACGTGAACTGCGTAGTGCGTGTTTCTGAGGTCATTTGCGCTGCCTCGCTGGCCCACGTTTCTGTTCACTCATTTTGTCTGTTGTGGTATTCAACACGGACATTGTCGCGATGGGGATGCCTTGAGATCACAAGCCAGATTACGGTAAGTTCAATGGCTCGAAAGGCGGAGGTCATCGAACCCTTCGTGCGGCGCGTGACTTTATACTGAATGGTGAAATGCAGTGTGCGCGGGATAGCGGTACGCGAAGTGAACTTTTAGTCTGATTTTCGATGCTTACACACTTAAATATCGGTATGTTTGGCAGTAGGCTCGTTTGCCTTGGGACAGAGGCGGCCGACGCGTCAAAAGCTTCGGTGCACACGGCTTAGCCGGTAGACGTACCCCTGCCCACGGCAAATCTAATGTCATTCAAACTGAATGACATTCGGCTCGGCCGTGCGGGTCTACACGGCGGAATAATGTCATTTGATTGTGATAGCGGTGACGATTAGCGAGCTCGCAAAACCGCAAAATTACATTTAAAGCGCATATAGAATGTTTTCACACGTAATATTTTTTTAAAAAACGTAACAAAGGAATATTTTTTTAAATAAAAACAATGAAACCACCGATTTAGGTGACATCAGTAGACATAACAAGCTGAGACAAGTCTGCAAAAAATCCGGATTAGGGTAGGGCGCGCACTGGGGACGAGATTTTCTTTTTTGTTAGTACTTGCTGGTCTTTATTAGAACAACAATACAAAAAAGAAAATGTAAGTTTACTGACAGTTTTTAGAAACAGTATTCTTTGCTTTGTTACTGAATTTTACTGTCTAGGGACGCTCTACTGCTGTCGAGGCTACTCATTCGGCCGCCAACTGAGGTGTAAACTGAGGTCCGGGACCTCAGTTAGCCGGTAAATGTCATTCGCCTTGAATGTCATTCGGTATTCTCGTGTAGCGCCGAATTAATGACATTTAGAGCGAATGACATTTGCTGTAAATGTCATTATATCTGCCGTGTGACAGGGTGTGACAGGTGTGACAGACATACAGATATCTAAGTGTGTAAGCATCGCAAATCAGACGAAAAGTTCACTTCGCGTACCTCTATCACTAGCGCGCACACTGCGTTTCACCGTCCAGTATAAAGTCACGCACCGCACGAAGGGTTCGATGACCTTCGACTGACTGCGCAAGCGGGTACAATTGAGCGCCAGTAGTTGTAATTAATGCCGGTGACATTAGATTTAATCTTAAGAGCAACCTGACGGCCATGTTAGGGATAAACAAAGTGCGACATGTTGCGGTATACGAGCGCCGCGATGCGGGCGGGCCATATTGCTTTTTGCGCAACGTTTCCCGTGCACTTTGAGAAATCATTCAAACAGGTTCGAGTTCAGAATAAAAACGCGTTTTTTTTAGGGAATTATTAATACCAATGCATACATCTTTAGTTTAGTGCATATTGGCTGTGCTGCGAGGAATATTTGATGCCCTGAATTTCAAGAGTACTAAAAAAATGTGCATGCGTTGAAGTTGAAGTTATGCAGAATATTATACCAAGCTTCAAAGTGGCTCATTTGTATCGTTGGGGTATGTAAACTTTTGGCAACGAACACCTGCACGTAAGCTGCTGCACCAAACAAGGTTATAAAGCATAAAAGAAGTCAAAATTCAGTTTCAAAATAAAAAAAAGTGCTTCACTTGTTGCCATGGTCACAACACTGCAGAGGGAGGTTGTCCAGCGCAATGCAAGCAACCAGCTAACCTACCTTGCATTGAAAGCCATCTCCCCCCTCCCCTCCTCCCCCCATTTCGTCTGCAAACTGGGCTGTGTACTCTTCACAGAGGAGCTGAAAATGATGTTTTAAGGAAAGAAAAAGGCTGCAAAAGGCACTCCAATTTCAAGGCAAGGCATTCCAGAAGCCCCGTTTTAGAAAAAAAAAATTCCCCCGCACCTCCCCGAAGGGAATCGTGCAGAAATGCGAATGCATTGGGTGCACCGATGAGTGTGTTGCGAGTAATGGCGTAATTAATGACGAGAGTGTGAACGTAATCATTTATTCATCAGCACCTGTTTGTGTTATCGTTGTACCTGACGGCCACAATCACTGCCTTGTGATCGCTAAAGTGCACGGTCAAAGGGTCTTTGAGAAGCATACGCGCGTCACAGTTTCGCGTAAAGACCAGATCAATGCAACTCCCGTGAATGGTAGTGGGGCACGTGTCGAAGCCGGCAGAGAGACAATGCATAGATCGAAGAAACGCGCCCGTTGACCAGAGACTCGCGGCACGAGGCACACACCAGGTACGACCTGAACGGCGCCAGACGAGGGTTGTCGTCACAGACCGCGATGATGGCGTCACCGTTC
This sequence comes from Haemaphysalis longicornis, assembly GCF_048455015.1. Taxonomy (NCBI): domain Eukaryota; kingdom Metazoa; phylum Arthropoda; class Arachnida; order Ixodida; family Ixodidae; genus Haemaphysalis; species Haemaphysalis longicornis. The sequence goes on along the minus strand of NW_027526422.1, from coordinate 74,704,199 downwards.
TCATCACCTCCTCTTCCAAACTCGTTCCAAAGAACCCGAAGCGCGTTCAAACGACTAGACTCCTCCTTGATGTTCCCGAGCGCGTAACGCGTTCGGCATTACGCGCTCTTCGCTTCGCAGACTTGTCTTCTTCTTCTTCTCCAACCGATGATGATGACGTGGAAGCAACTGCAGTGACGTCACCGCCAGGGAGAGGCGTAATGCTCACGTTGCATTGTGTGAACCCCCGACTAAGAAATGCATTCGCATTTACGACGACGACGAAGGCAGAACTACGAGGCGCGCGCTCACGTGCGCTCGCGCTGGAGGAATGCAGGCGCACGCCGGCCAACGGAGCAAGACAACCCCCGGCTAATAAATGCATTCGCATTTAAAAACCCGAAAGGCTACAACCCTAGCGACCTTTGATGAATAAAATCTATGTTGCAACTTCGGAAGCCGTTTTTTCAAAACAGTTTTTTTGCCTACGTCTCTTGTTTCAGTGATTTCTTTGTGACCATTAGGTCTATTTTTGATTCCGTTCTTTGCGTTACATTCATTGATGAATAGTTCAGGTCGTGACACTCTTGAATTTACAGGATTACTTTTTGTGAATTTTTTATGCAAATAGGTTTATATGCCTGTTGTACATTCACCTATAAAAAACTGAAAACTAAAAAAATGTTTTCATAAAAAAAATCTAAGACGGTCACGACCTCGTCCATTCATTTGGGAATGCAAGGCACTTTGAACAAATTTTCTATCATGTTTTTAGGCCGCTTGAGCTCGGTACAAGGTGAACAGAAAAAGATTTATACATAAAAATGTTTTCAAACTAGCATGAAATGTTTATGGTGTTATCACACAAGCATTTGCAGTTGCTGTGCTAATTTTCATCAAAATCCACAGAGAAAAAAAAGTTCATTTCGAAAGCCACGTCCCCCCTTAATTATTCGATTCGATATTCGAAGCTAGATACAGTGGAACCCCGCTTGCACGTCCCCCGAACTTACGACGACCCGCTTCTTACGACGGATCATCGCGGTCCCGGCAAATTCCCCATAGAAAGAATGCATTAAAAACCCCGATGATATGACGCTCGGGTGCACGCGGTCCGCTTCATACGACGGACCCTGGGGCGTATAAACCGATGTTTTTTCCAATAATTTACACCGCTTCTCCGCCTTGTCCCGACCTTTCTTTATTCTGAACCCCCGTTTGACGCTGTTTGATGTGCAAAGACCTGCAGGCTGGCCAGGCCACTTGCTGAACAGACGCAAGCAAGCAGGCCCGTACTCGTGAGCGGGAGTTAACCTTCGACGGCCAAACGCGGCAGCAGTACGCCAACGCGCCAACCGCGAGAAGTCGAAGTTCAGGTGGCAGGAGGACCGTGAATTTGAAACTACCATCGAGCCGCCGAAGAATGCGAAAACATACGACGCAACCCCACGGCGATGACCGAACACTCGCTTTTCCCGCCCGCTCGTTCCAAGTTTCTTCCTTTCACGATGCTCTCTCTCTCCCTATATCTCTGCTCTCTGCTTATCAGTTTCTTCCAAAGCCGCGTTGTCACTCCGCTCCTTTCTTTGCTAGGATGGCTCGATTAACACGCGTCCGCCGCAAGGGTGGACACACGTGTAGGAACTTTATAGGTGTCATCATTGCTGCACCGATGAGATCACCATCATCGGTGCCCATAGTCGCGTGAGCAGCTCTCGCTCGAGCAGCTTCATCTTCATGGAGGAAAGAAAAGGTTAGGAGAGGCCCTGACGTCACATTTGTGAAGCCGAGTCCCGCCATGACTTGAGCCCACGGAGCCCAGCACTCTATCCCATCATCCTTTGCTGTCTCCGGTTTCATTTAACTAACATGGCGTCGCCCTGCCCTCCCGCTTCGAAGCGAAAACAGCTTCGTCGCTAATTCCCCGGTGCGATATAATGTTCTAAGCTGTTGATTTCGCCTTCAATTTGCCCATTCTAACCCTCACCCAAAGTTTCAATCGAAAAGCGGCCTTCGTTTTTGAGATAGAAGGACGATTTTTTAGCTCTTAAGCCTGGCAAAGTAGCGTTTGTCGTCGTCATAGCAACAGGCTCGCGGGATACAAGTTAAGGCCGCCTCCGACGGCGGAGTTTTCAAACTGGCCTAATCTAAAAACGTTTGTCGTAGTGAATGCGCTGGTTTGCAAGCGTAGCGAGGCAGCGACATACCAAGCGCCTTAAAAATTTGTCCGTTTTATTTGCCCAAATTTGGCCGCCGCAGTTGTAAACAAGTAAGCAACATTGTCCATGGGCTCAAGAAAAATGACGTAACTTCCTCCACACTTTTTGCAATGCATTGGGATGCTAGGGGCCTCTCCTGAGTATTCTTTCCTCCATGTTCATCTTCATCTAGTCGCCATCTTTGTCAATAGAAGCAGCATCGCATCGCCGGGACGTCGCGGCTATTGGTCTCTCCTTATTTTACAACACGTATACGCTGGCGCAGCCATTTTGGGTCACTCGCTGGTTGCTGCAGCAAGTCACTGTAGCAAGACCGCGCTATCATTTTCGTCGCAATGCGATTTACTCGCGAAGTTTTAATCATCGTATCTATTTCGCATTGCTGAGTCTTGTGGGAAACGAAATTCAAATTTCAAATTTCAAAACAGCTATGCGTTGAGCAATTTGACCACTTTGACGGGAAAGTTGAAAGGGTGTCTCCATCATGTACGGCAACACCGTTTTTTTTCACCTCCGCCTGCTACTGTCGTTGGTTTCTTGGCCTTCGCAGTTTCACACTCGCCTTTTCCCCTCTGAATTTGCTCCACCACGTCGGCCTTACCTCGCGCTCGCAAGGTGTGGGGCCGGGCAGGGGCTATAAATAGCGCCGGACGGCACGGTTGTCATGTAGCGCGTGCACGCTTGGTCGGCGGGCTTGATGGACACCATGGAGGGGAGGGGGGGCACAACATCGGCGTTGCTTTTTTTAACTTGGGATTTCAGTTAAAGGTTCGCAAATCACGCGAGAAAACGCTAAATATAGTTGTTTAAATAAGTTCTTAGCTCACCTGTCACGTGAGACCGTCTGCTAGGCCGGTTTTACCCGCACCCCGGTCTTACGACACCCCGATAATACGACGCTTTCTCGCGGTCCCTTGAAAGTCGCATTAGCGGGGTTCCACTGTATTCGTATTCGATTCGTATTCGAAATATTTGATATTCATTCGCATACCCCTAGGTCTATCACATTATGATGCGCATACCTTCTCAGAGCACCCTGCCAAGCCGGCAGCTGGAGTTGCCATGCTATATGAAATGCAGCTGCTTTGATATCCTCGTCGGAAAACGGGATTCCAACGGTGTAGTTGAAGCCGTAGGGTTCTCTGGCGGCCGCATCGAAGACCTTCTTTCCCGTTATACCACAATGACCTGGCAGGCACTGAAGGCAAAGTCCATGTCCTTCCCGCACCACACTTGCGTAAATTTTATTCATATCACAGACAAGCTGGTTGCGACAATCAGGCGGCATGTTTAGTAGTCGCAAGGCTGGCCGGGAATCGGAAAGAATTACCCACCGCCCAGAAATACTTCCGCTTATGTAATGGAGTGCTGTTCTGACAGCTGCTAGCTCAGTGGCGGTGGAGGATGTTCTGTGGTTGAGCTTTCTTTTAGGAACCATCCCGCTGACGGAATCCATAAGCCGATTTACGAAGAGGCCCAAGTCACAGATCCATCTATGTACACTTGGATGTGGTCTGGATAACGGGTGTGGTTACGCTCCAGGACAAAACATGTCGAGGCCGACGCGGGCATACACAACTTTTTGCCTATTCCAGGTACATTGGTTCACACAACCCACGCCACGTACAACCATGGTGGAGTAGCAGGCAACTTAACTTGGGTCGGACGTAATTAGACGGCAGGATGTGCACCCCGCGAGATGCAGAAGCAGCAGCCAGTGGATGAGAAACGCATCGAGAAACATGTCGAAGTCCAGTACGGAGCAACTCTTGTGAATGGAGAGTGGTCGCAGAAAAGCACCTTGCCTCAGATAAGGTTACTATCGTGGAGGTGCGTTTTGGAAGGCCCAGGCATATTCGCAGTGCTCTAACCTGCAAGCTGTCCAGAACCTTCAAGTTTGTCCTGCACACATCATGTACAGCCGGAAGGCTATATCGCATGAGGTCTACGAAGAACGCTTTAGTGCTGACAGTGGCCGCCGCAGGTTCTTTGTGTTATAATTCGCAAAACGCGTGAACGAACGAAAGGAGTCGCTCCTTTAGCCGCCTGATATGGGGAGCCCAGGACAGCAAACGGTTGGTTGTAATGCCTAGGAATTTGTAATTGCAAATATAGGGTATCTGCACGTCATTTATCTCCAGTCGGTATCGAGATACATCGCCATGGCAGCGCACTTCTCACGAGACAACAGCCCGCAGCTGCTGAGGTATTTTGTGTGTGTGTGTGGCGAACAGACCCTTCTGATCTTTTTCTCGTATGTTTCTGCGATTCCTGCGATTCCTGCAGATGCAGATAGTGTCAGCATACAGCGAGATGTGAACTCCCTGAGGTAATACCTTTGTGATGCGTGTGAGGCATATATTGAACAATGTCGGGCTCAGAACACCACCTTGTGGGACACCTTGCTTGATGGCATGTCGTGTCACCGTCTTTGGTTGTCATGTAGACATACGGATCCTTTAGGTAATCACTGAGCCAGGCTTGCATTCGGCCTCGCAGTCTTGCGAATGCCACCTCCCTTCGGATTGCTTCGTCGGCAACACTGTCAAATGCTGCCTTTATATTCAGGAAGACAGCAAGGGTGAGTGCACGAACATCTGTTACCAGGGCGATCACATTGTCAATGTTGCTCCTTCCTTGCCTGAATCCTGACATCTCGGGGCGGTAGACATTCCTGTTTTCGAGGTCCCAGACAAGCCGCTGTAGTACCATTTTTTTTCATTACCTTTCCAATGCAGCTGAATAGAGAAGTTGGTCGGTAAGAGTTTATATTTGTCGGGCATTTTCCCGGCTTGAGAACCGGTACCAGGCGAGAAATTTTGCAACTAGCCTCCACACAGCCTGTCTGCCACGATGTGTTATATATACTGAGCAACTGCTGAAGAAAATTGCTGTCGAGATATTAGCTAACTCCATCAGGCCCAGGCGAGGAAGGCAAATGAACAGATTTTAACGCCCACGATAGCTCATTGATGGTAAAGGATTCACAGCATTCGTGGTAAGAATCCACTCGGTCAACTGCCCGGGAATCAGAGAAGGACTCTGGGGAGCGCTGACTTTTATACAAAATTCTTCCGCAAGATCTACTTCACTAACTCCACGCTTGAGGGCTACTGAAGAAAATCGGTGGATCTGACTGGGTGGAGCTTTCAGTCTACGGAACACCTGCCATATGCGTGTCAGTGGCTTGCATGGATCTAACCTTGAACAAGACTGGGCCCAGCGGTTTCTGGGAAGCTTGGTCATGTGCTTCTGAACGCGTTTCTGCGCGCTGCTGGAAGCTCAGATGTCGTCTGGCAATAAGGTTTTTCTGGCCCGGCGCTTGGTTTTCCGGTGAATAGCGCTAAGATGTTTATAGACCCCATCAAATGTAGACCATGGCTATGGAAGTAGACTTTGTCGTGTTGAATCTTATTTGGCCCGACCAATGGCAACTGTGAACTCCTCACTTGTTGATAAGGTGCACCGGCATTATCTTCTCATAGGTTTTGGTAGGTGTCCCAGTTCACACAGTATACCTTCGCTTACAGGGTCCTCCACAATTCCTTCAATTATTGTGTATGTGGGCACGCGCATGGTTGCTACCAAAAGTTTCAATATCGGAACGCCAGGACACGGACGGTAGCAGGGAAGCAGAGGCCGCAGTGACATCCAACACACTTGAAGTTTTGCCGCGGAAAAATGTGGGGCATCCACTGTTTAGCACATCCAGGTGAAACCCCTGTTAGGTCCTATGCATACTAAATTAGTCCCGGCCTTAGTGCCGGCCATGGGGGCTAACAAAGGCAACAGAATAAACCTGACATCTGACGATTGGATTGGGGAGCAGAAGGCATCTGTTCAAGACAAACGCGTGGTTGAAGTGCAATAAATTTATAGCTTGATCAATAATGTGTTCGGGCGAAACAGATGCTTGCTGAACCCGCATTTAGCATCGTGCCTTCGCCGTGAGATGGGCGTCTGTGTTGCTGCACACTAAACTCTAAAAATGAGTTTTCTGTAGGCGAACGGACTCGGTGTAATTATTTGTTGCTGCCTCCCGAAGCTGACGTATGCCGCGGGGGGGTATAAGGCCACTAAGTGTGTCAATCGTGAAATGACTACCGATAAGTACCTGAGAGTCAAACGGCTTCCTCACTCGACTGTGACTAGGGGAGAGGAAGCACGTGCGCCACCTGCTGGGCGCAGAACACGCGATAGAATACACGTTGTATACCTGCGGTCGCAAATGTGCGCGCTCCGTTCGTTCCTTCTTCGGTTTGCTTCTCCTTCGCCCTTATAGCATTAGCAACGAAGATGGAGTAAAGGTCCTTGTGGCAGCGAAGAAGAAGCAAATAGGCTGCAATCGTGGACTTAACCCGTCGTGATGCTCATGAAGGCTGCGTACGGCTCGCTACCTTACGCGTTGTGGGAGCTTCCTTCATTTTTCTCTCTCTCCTGCCGATTTCATGGGATGATACTTGCGTCGGGCGGTCGCCTGTTGTCAGCCGGGCGACACGGTTCAAGTCGTCACTGGGTATTTTTCTCTTGTTTGGTATTTCCCTCACATCTTCGCATTTCGGACATCAGAATTTTATGGGCAGTATGCATAACGCCGATACTAGCGAGAAATGTTACACAAAAGTGATCGTTCTCGTTAATACAAAATAATCAGATGCCTGATTTGAAGGACACGTTAAAGGTTGTTACGATTCAGCGCGCCGCTACACTGTTCAAGCGTGCTACAAGTTAGTGTAGTGTGGCGAAGCACCTGTGCCTTGCGGAAATCCCGCCTTCCTCTAACGTGTTGAGACAGGCCCCGCCGGCGATGACTCGAGCCGCGGCAGTTGCAAAATACAAAAAGGACTGCTCGGCATGTCGAGACTTGAACCTAGATATCCCCCACCCCTCTCTCAGGTTCAACGTGCGCCGCTACTGCCAGAGATCGTGAACTCGCCAAGGAGTGTTTTTTGTGGCAATACTATTTTCGGACCGTGTGCAAAATCACTAGGAAAGCGGCGGAGCCCTTGCTGATCGAGTGCTTTCTGGGCTGACAGCAGACTCTATCGGGCTTCTGTATGGAACCCTGCTCTGTTCGAATCAGGCTGTAAGCTCGCCCGGAAGGGTATTGTTCCTGTATTGCTTCGGCTCATCTTAAGCCATGCAGTAAACCAGTTAAGTTTGCCTTCGGCTACTGGTCGTCATCACCAAGGCAGCAACTTTTGCTGGCCGCTCACCACCACGCTACCACACATGACGGAGGCGACGGAGCCCGGTTCAGGGACGCCTTCCGAATGTAACAAGTGGGGCCAGTGGTGCGAAATTTAACGCCACGGACGTCAATGCGGCAATGCTGTCAATGGTGAGTGCAGGACCTTTCTTCACTGAGATTTACCAAGCTAATGAAAATGGCTGGTAGGGCATATGTCTTTGTCGCGTGGGCTATTTTCACGAGACTATTTTGGTACAGTGAAAGGTAGTACTTTTAGACAGCCACGAATTTGTAAGCGTTAAAAAAACGACAGTTGTTGGAGCTTGCAAAAGAGTTGTGCTCGGATGTCCCGGACGCGCTGAGGAAGACAGAGCTGATGTAGGCTATACTCGCTGTTGGGGCTGACGATGACGAGCTGTCGGAAGGTGCATTGAGCTTATCAATGACAGGGAGACCGCTAAACGTCAGGCTGCACAGGCCGAGCGTCAGCGAGAAAAGCGAGAACAGGAAATCCAACTGGAGTGAGGAAAGCTTCGGCTGTAACTTAGGAAACGAGAACAGGAGCTCATGCAAAAGAAACGAAAACGTGAACTCGAGAGACAGTGAGTGAACGAAAGTCTTTTATTAACACGAGGAGCTAGGGTCGAGGGGCCAAAAGGGGGAGACAGGGGAGAGGAGGAAGGGAGAGGTGGTCAGGAGGCAATGTTCACTTGAAGATCCTGAAAAGGAATATACAGTCCCTGAATGCACAGACAGGGGTGTTAGACCCCGGCTAAACTACATTTACGAGGCCACTCTCGAGAACAAAGCCCCCAAGGATAGCGAGAAAATCGGGGTCGCTGAGAGTCGGGGGAGGGGGGGGGGGGGGTATCTCACTTGGATTGGATAGGGCGTTCAGCAGGATGGGGCGGAAAGATTGGCACGCAGAGCAGTGCCCAATAAGGTGGGTCAGATTTGCTAGTGTAGCTGCGCTGCATTCCGGGCAGGATCGTCCGTCGGGGGATGCCATTTGCGTATGATGTGGGGGGTCAATGCAGCGTTTGCGCGAACTTTGTTAATAAAAACTTGGGCATACAGGACGAGTTAGTGGTGGAGCGTTCTGCAGGAAGCATACAGGAGTGGCAGCGGCAATGCGGTTGTGCCTGGCGTCACTAAATAAAGGCTAAATAAGCGTACCTTATTTAGTGACGCTAGTTTTGCCTAGCCCGTCGAGCGTGATCCAGGTGTTACCTGAGGGAGAGCGGGGGAGCAGGGCCGTCAACCAGTGAAAGAGTTAGTTGAAGACTCTCCTGCGCTGCGTCATGGGCAGCCTGGTTGCCGGAACCCTGAGCCATATACCCCGCTATCCACGCTACACCTACAGAGCGAGGGTACGGCAGGTTGACTACCATGCTCCGCCGCACTTGTTCGATATGCGCCAAATGTGATGAAGCATAGGTTACCAGTTGTGCTTCAGCTGGCTGATCCAACACTTGACGCTATTGTTCCTGGCCAACGGGACACCTAAAATACGAATTTGCCCACTTTTACGGGAAAACGGCGTGACACAGAAGTAGATGACCTTGAGCGTATCCGGTGGGAGCTGATGCGGACCATGAGCAAGGAGAAATTCCGTCTTTTCAGGGGCAAGCTCAAAGCCCAGAGGCGGAATGACAACATTGAGGCTGTTGGCGGCACTTTAATTAGGTTGGTCCAACATGTGATCCGGATTGGAAAAGTCAGCGGCTTCTACCAAAGCCATGAGGTCATCGGCGTATATAGAAAAGCAAGCGCCACCTTGAGTCCCGTTCAAGCGTACGAGCAACGCAGACCATTGGTTAAAAAGCACGGGCTCGAGGATAGAGCCCTGGGGCACGCCTCTTTCCAAATAGTAGGTCTTGGTGTTCCACCCCGGTAGGTATACTGCTGAGACTAATCAGAAGGTTCTCAAGTAAATTGCATATTTAATTTTGGGCCCTCTGACTGGGAAATGCCTGAGGTAACTCCTCGAGAATAGCAGCCTCACTAACGCAATCGAATTCTTTGCGCACGTCAGTTGAAAGGGCGTAGTCAGCATAGGCGTAGAGTTTTCATTTTCTCGGAGGGGGCAGGGACATGGTGAGCAATCCATTCGGCTAGGGATAACAAGAATGAGACTGAACTTTTTTTATATTAACGATTTCTGGTGCAATTTCAGTAACCTGGTAAAAAGCGCGAAACATTTTCGTAAAGTTAGCCCAGGCTGCTTTGCAACAGCTTTCGGAATGGGTGAGATTATGTCCGGCGAGCTTTTGGCTGACCAGCTTTCCACCTGAGCTTCTGCCCGCACCCTTTACAGCAAAGTGCTAGCACCCCCTTCTCCTTCGATTGATTGACTGATTACGAGGTTTAACGCGCCGAAGCTACCCAGGCTCAGGCTACTCAGGATTAATTTTGACCATTTGGGAATCGTTAACGTGCGCCGAAATATCGAGCACACGGGCGTTATCGCTTTTCGCCTCCACCAGAAAAGCGGCCGCCGCGGCCGGGAATCGAACCCGCGTGCTTGAACTCGTAGCACAACACCTCAGCCAGTGAGCCGCAACGGTGGGTCCCCCTCCTTCCAAAAAAAAAAAAAAAAAAAAACTCCCCATGAAACCACCGCTTATCTCCATTTGTTTGTAATCTGGGAAAATGAGGCCTCATCAGACTCAGTGACAACGTGCGCTACACAAGAAGATTATATCCAATTTTTACTACTCCATGACAATATTCGCAGGACTACCATCACTGTTTCCTCGCTATTACAACTACAACTCATTAATTTGTACATTTTGACGCTTACGCGGTCCACCAAGCTATTTCATAGTGCCATTGTAGGTGGAGATTCCTAGTTTCGCGGCCGCACGTTCGCCAGTGCCGATCCGCATGACTTTTTCAACAAGACGCCATAGAAAACGCCAACGTGCACAGGTTTTTCTTTTTCTTTACGTGAGGAGGGGCCGTTTTTGTAATCTCCTAGAGGGGAGAATGGTGGCAGAAAGGGAATTTTCCCTAGGTAGCCGGAAAGGGGAAGATGCACACCATGCGCGTACCCACCTCTTTTTTCTGGGGTAGGGGGCTCTAAGGTTGCACACACGCACTCGGTAGTTTACAAGCGCCTTTGAGGTTTCTCTGATGATATTGGTGTTGATTATAAGGGTTGTTAATGCCAGGTGAAGTTGCGAGCTGGACGAAAATGAGCACTCCACGTAATGCAAATTTGTGCCCGTGATGCAGGACGTAATGCACTCATGGGCACCTTGCGCAGGCATTACATTACGTGATGATAGCTCCACGTGATTACTTGTGTTAAATCAACGCGTGTACATGATGAGTGTGGCTTCCACACGGATTAAGCGGAGTTTGAATTAGCGCAGGCGGGCGGTCGTTGAGCCGTGCCGCGGGGGCTAGACCCCAGAAAAACCACGCTTGGACTTGTTATCGGGAATAACGCGCGATGAGGCAGGTGATTTCGAGAATTAAGAAAATGGCGCCTTGCAACGACGTGCGCCGGAACATTGGCGGTGCCGGCGGCGCCCGCTACGCCAGCGAAAACCTGCAGCGCACCGTGCGATTCTCTGTCGTTTTGAGTCTCTAGTAAATATGATTTGGTTTTGCAGCGCATTCTATTCACTATGGGCCGACTTCCATCTCTCAGGTGCGGTATAAGCTGGGGCTGCTCGTTTGAATTAACCGCTGTGAACACTGACGCGACCGAATTAGAGGCAGTTTTCCTGCATTTAATATACACAATGTTGTGCCACGACCTGGGCGTCAGTTCGACTTAACTGTAAGTTTGATTTAATGGAGTTCGAATCAAAGAGCTTATACCGTAATAACTTAAAGACAGTGGCGTCTGATCATGCTCTTGCAGGTAGTCGTGTTCTGTGCAAGTTAACTGATTCTTCCTGGGTTTGGAATTTTCTTGTGAAATTTGTGAAAGTATTATAATAAGGCCAACTATTTTGATTTGAAGCATTAGGAAACGACGTATTTTTTACGGATGGCGGCGCTGCCATTATTTAGTCCAGTACTCATTACCGGTTTTAAAGCTTAACGGTAATGCAGCTCTTCAGAGCGTTTGAGCTTCGGTGCAATTCTTTTATGTGTATGGCTCATACAAAACTTGTACTTTTCGTTAGGGACGCTAGAAATCGAAATTATCTGGGGAAGCTGCTCGGTCCACCACAAAACAGGGAGCATAGGCAGTTGTAGAGACCCAGCACCAGCTTCGGGCGTTGGTCGACGCTCGAATCAGGTCTGCGTTTTGTTTTCCGCTTTGCATCAAGAAAACATGCATAAAGGTACGATCCCGCCATATTTAAATGCAACAAGCTACAGTATTTTGTAGGAAACTGACTGTAATTGGCGCAGCTGAAGAGAAGAAGAGGAGGGAGAAACGCGAACGGAAATGCCGAGAGGTTATCCATGCCACGGCCGGAGCTCCTCCTCCCGCGCAGGAGGAGAGTCGAGTCCGGCCGTGTCCATGCTTGGAGCCCGGCTGCGAACCACGTTTTGATGATGTCACCATAGAGAGTTTCAGCAGTCCGTCCGTTCCGTCGCTTACGTTGTTACCGGGTTGCCTGGGACCCGTCTGGGCACTTGGGCATTCGTCGCGGTAGGGGGATTAGTTCCGCGGGCCTGCCTTCGCCATGTCCGCGCCTCCTCAAAACAAAACAAAACAAAACAAAACAAAAGCAGTCGAAGAGTGGAACAAACTCCCACGTGAATGCGTTAACATTTCCTCTGCAGATTCATTTGTTCAAAATCTAGAAAGATTGTTTTATGAAGAGTAAAAGTTGCCCATTTTTGTTTGTGAGCGCTTCGGAACACACTGATCACTGTAACACCTGCTGATGCCACGATGATGTTTTGTGACCTGGCCATGATTTTGTGCAAGAGCTTCCACCGTTCAGTTTTAGTTTCACCAGCATCTTGTGATTCTGTTTCTTTCGTTATGTGCGATATTGCTTGGTTTCTACTCGAGTGTGTATATTTGCACGCCCACCCTGTATGAGCCTGAGAAAGGCTTACAGTATTAAATAAATAAATAAATAAATAAATAATAAAAGCAATTTAAGTGTGTCACCCAAATTAATGGCACAGAGCAGCCGTCACAGGTCACGTGGTGGCACAAGAAAATGAAACCAGACCCACCAAACCGTAGATGTCAGAAGCCGCTGGCGGCTGTCAATGACAACCATAGTAGCAACCGGGGTTTTATTATCTCAATATGCTGGCCTTGGCCCAAGTTATTAATAAAAGCCCCAGGCCCACAGCAGAACAAAGAACACTAATTGGTCGGCTCTTCGCTTCGTTGAATTGATCAGGCTCTTTTACGCAACGCAAACATTGAAAGGGGTCGGCGATGCTGCAGCGTCCAACGCTTCGCACATTTAGTCACCTCGGTGACCCCTCTTTTGAAGCAAAAGTTCAAAAACAACCACGTCGCTACGCTTATAAACAAGCGTCACCAATCCACTAGGTCGGTGGACCAGCTGAAAGTTCAAAGACTTAACGCACGCTTACAGTTTCAAAGGCGGTGCTGTGAAAATCTACATTGTTTTCTATCAAAGCGGCTCCAGTTCGCGACCCCGCCGACCATAACAGATCCTTCTGGGACGAAAGTTTACGAGTATAACCTTCTTTCAAGCCTCGAAAGGAGGTCTGGCACTCACTCACCTGTAGCAATTCACGGGGGCCTTAATATGTTGCGGCATCTGGTCGAAAAATATCTTGAAAGGCTCAAACTGTGGGTCAGCCATTTTTCCCCCAACCCCAAAGACCATAGAGTTTCATACTAATGAAACTCTATGGGTAAATATTTTCAGTACACACCACACCACCCCAACTGCTTTGGAGTGCAAAACTTCACTCGATTTTTTTTTACATTCGACATGTTTTCACAGTGTTTGTTTTCCCAATGAGGCACATTATGTGTGAGAAAAAAGTACCCCAAGAAAAAAAAAAAGAGGGCATTAATTTATCAATCTCATCAGAACTGCCCACTCTGTGCAGCTTCCCTACCAATTACCTCTACAATATTTGGCACGAAATAACACCGCAGTTTGCTGCGTTTCAATCTTCGCAATTTGATGGCAATCCTTCATTTCATTATTTTTGTGCTTGTTCCAAGCACAATAATATCACCTGGTGGCTTTTCACAGTCTGGGCGGAATGAAGCTTTTCACATTGTCCACGCAATAAAGGGCCTTAAGCTACTAAAAAACGGTTGTTCTCACTTTTTGTTAAATTTTGCTTTTATTATTCTAGCTGCCGAATTTTGAGCCTCGTGGGAACCAAATATTTCTTCGTTATAAAAAGAGTAAATGTCATTGAAATTAAGCCTGACCAAACAAACTTCGTATTTAGTTTACTATGTCCGATAACTCGCTATATCAGTGTTCGCTGTAACGAGGTTCGACTGTACTGCACTCGATGTACATACCTACCCATTCCTCCGATAGCCCAATTTGGCTGAAGTATGTAAAAATAAATTTGAGTGCACTTCTCTAAGTGCACTCAAGAGGTGTGCGCGCAATTCTGTTGGCCAGGAGAGAGAGGCAGCGTGTCCCCTCTCTGGCCCTGAAAACCCTTATGGAGGCTAAAATAGGGAATGGAGGCGCAGCTTGAAAATAGGGAAGGGAATTTATTTCCCCATCCATGTGAGTGCGTAGTCTAAGCGGTTTAAGCAGCAGTTTTAGTATGTAGCCACTCATTAACAGAACAGCTAGACGGTTCTGATGACATCTGGAATGACGAAAAGGCTCAGCCAATCTGGCCAGCAACCCTCACAGCCTACACCTTCCACTCAGCAGGTGCATCACTTACAGCCAAAGCTCACCACCTTAGGCCACGAGTGCTGTTAGGGCCACAATCAACATATGCACTTTCTTTAAAAACCTGTATTGCAGTCTGCAATTTCACCACCAGAGGGTTTCAATATGGAAGACCCAATGTGTACTCCAAAAATTAACGTCGCACCTTCATTGGAAATAAGTGAAAATTCAGCAGCGTGGTACTAGCTGTTTGCTTTCCACAATTACTTCTAGTTGGGGGTGTCGTGCTGGAAGCTGACAACTTGCTTGCAGCCTTGCCCGAGTGGCTACGCATGGGGGGAAAAAGTGCAAAAAAAGTGCATAACTAGAAAACCCAGTGAGTGCAAACATTACGCGTTCCATTCATATCTTTATTCGCTTTGCTCTTTCAAACACCTAGAAAAAGCTGCACATTGTCTTACATTGTTTTTCACTCTTGTGGCTGAAAAAGTGTTGCACATCTCACTTCCTATTTTCAATAGTGCACACAGCGGAACTTTTGGAAGCTAAGGATTCTTTTTCGGCGAGGATACGCACATTGTATGTACGTCAACATCAGTTCCTACTCTTCCACATCAGTCACATGCAGCTTTTGTTATTGCGTAGAATCCAAACCTCTTTTTGTCCAGATGAATTGTACATCAGCGAAGTCCACGAAAGTACTTCATCTCGCTTCAACCCACTTACTTGAGCCCTTAATTCAATATTCCCGCCATAATGTGCTTCTAAAGCATAACTACTTTTCTAGAGCTGTATCAGATACTGGCAAGCAGCAACCAACAAGTGTAGACACACACAAAAAGGCACAACCAAAGCTTCCCAAGCAGTGTATAGATTTTTCAAGGTTCATTCTAATAACCAAAATACGAGGTAGAAAAAATTGATGCACTTAACTTTAACTACATTAAACAGTTCACAAAAAGTGCTGTGACCAACAAATTTTGTCTAAAGACTATGCATGAAGCAGCCATCTAAAACGCACTTGCACTTAGCAATATTTACTGCCATGCGAAGGTGTTTCAAGAGTGGATCTCCTTAGCTATGCGAAATAGCGACTACACATACTTTGCCCTACTTAAAAAAAAAAAAAAAAAAAGAGGAAGAGATTCATTAAACAGCCTTGCACAGGGTGCAACTGTACACAGCTTTTGTCTGCCAAGAAAAAAAAAACACAAATGCAATTTGAGCTAGTTTCTTCACAGTTCCAGTTCACACATTCGCGTCCTACGAGGTCCACCTTCTTCAGCTTTCTTAAAAATTAAAATCAAGTTCAAACATTAGCTTTCAGCAAGCAGTCTTAACTTTCTGCTGCAACAATCAACAACTTGATCGTACAGTCAACAACTTGACCTCATGTCAGACTTCCTTTAATCACCACTGAAAAAGAAATCCAGAGACAGTCGGTCAATTGACTAGAAAGAAAAAATCCCCACATGAAGGAACAAAAGAAGCCTTGAAAGTGTTTTTTTCTAGCCAGTAACAACACTCGAGACTTGTCACATAAACAGTCCTGCGGCACCTTTAAATTTGTTTTTATCACAAGCACGCACACAAAAAGGAACAAGCGAATAGTCTAAGTGGTGCCGCTCCAATTTACTGGGCATTGTCAAAGCCTTCTTGTTTCTTTCTCTTCTTTCCGAGGCACTGACTTGTGTGCAGTCGCCTTATAAACGTGCTCGACAGCGCACAACATTGGTGGACGTCGCTGACACGGGCACGCTGCTCCAGACACAACTGTAAAGAGGCGGACAGGGGGCGCTTTCGAGTGTTCTGGTTTAAAGTACTCGGGGGTGGTGGTGATGATCTGGGTGATTCTGGGTGAAGGCGGGGGCAGCACCAGGGTTGCCCTTGTGGCTTAGGCAGCCACCTGGGTCTCTTCGAACATCTGCCGCAGCTCAACTTTGGGGTGATTCTCGAACAGGGCGGCGCGGTTCTGCATCTCCCCTTTCTTGACCCAGTGGCAGTAGACTCGGAAGGCACACCCATCAATGACCTGCACAGCCATCCCACCCCTCGACTCAATGTGTGCTGCATCAGTTGGGGCATCGTACTACACTCCTAAATATGCACACAATGTCTACAGTAAAGTAAAAAGACAGAAAGATGAGGTGCACCATGGCAGAGGGCTCCAGATTAATTTTGACCACCTTGGGATCTCTAATGTGCGCTGAAATCTCGCACACACGGGCGTTTTTGCTTTCCGCCTTTATCAGAAAAGCGGCTGCCATGGGCGGGAATTGAACCCACATCTTTGGGCTCATCAACAAGTTGCGCATATTGCGAAAGGAAAATAAATTACTGCACTCAGGCTATTCTAATGATAGAGGCAGCACTCGGGACGAGAGGTGGGGTGCGAGAAGAGTTTTGGATAATGGGATTCTGATGGCACCCCCTAAAACATGAAAGGGGGTATGTGTGAAAAAAAAGGAGCAGCACTGGGTCTGTACAAACTTTCTTGTGTTTCGTTGTTTTGCACTGTTCATTCCTTTTAAAAATTTACCAGCTACCGTAATCTTTCATTTTAGCTCTAAGTCTTATTTGCGGCTTTTTTTTTTCAGTGGAAATCTGAAGCCTTAGTTTACCTGTGATTGGCAGAAGAAAATACCATGGGCCGTTGATGATTTTATTGATTATGTGGTTTAACCGACGCAATGCAGGCGATGAGGCACGCCGTAGCGGAGGGCTCTGGATTAATTTTGACCACCTGGTGATCTTTGAAGTGCGCCGAAATCTCGAACACACAGGCGTTTTCGCTTTTTGCCTCCATCAGAAAAGCGGCCACCATGGCCGGAAATCGAACCCACATCCTCGTTCTCAGCAGCACAACGCCTTAGCCACTGAGCCACCACGGTGGGTCACCTTGGGCCATACACGGTTACTGCACCAACTATCGTAATAGTGTCGCAATGTGTTTGCGATGCCACTACGATAGTTTGCAATGTTTTACACAACAAGCTGGCAGGACTGTTTCTATAGCACTGGTAAAGGCGAAAAGTGGAAACGCCTGTGTGTTCAAGATTTCGATGCACATTAAAGCTCCCCAGGTGGTCAAAATTAATCCGGAGCCCTCCACTACGGCGTGCCTCATCACCTGTGAAACATCGCCGCCTTAAACCTCATAATCATCATCATCATCGCCATCATGTTTCTACAGCACATGTTCTCAGATGGCTACGGAACCCTTGCTTGAGAATGAACTGCTCGGTGGAATCCGTGCGAAGTTGGCACAGAGGGCTTGAAGTTGTCACTTTGCTGCAACTTTGAACGGGCGCTCTGCCCGCACAGACCAGTCTGGCTAGTCTATTTACTTGTCGATCGTGGGCGAGACTGGTCACCACTAAATAACCCAAGCACCTGAGAACGGGGCCATCGTACGAAGACAACGTGCTTGTACGTGGTTGGGCAACTTTTCGACGCACCTTGCGCAATGTCTTGATGCGGTACGGGTTGGTGCGAGCTATGTTCAAGGACAGGGGCTCGGGCGTGTACCGTAGCCGGCGGATGCGCACCAGAGCGCGAACACACAGGATGCCGAACTGAAACAAGGCACGGAAGTGAGAAGGAGTTGTCGCGATGACAATGTATTACTGCAAGCCCTTTGCGCAGCAAAGCCTCACATAATTTCAACGACTAATCTTGTTTGGCACACACATGTATATGTTTTATAGATGTGCTACGAGATTTTCACCACGTTTAATTCAAACTACACACAGAATTGTCCCCGAGCACTGAGTTAATGAAGTGCTAGTGAACCTAAACGCTGATTGTGCAACACACTACTTTTAGTCATTTCTTCTTACCCTAATTTGCAAATACAGTACTTATTCTTAGAAAACCTGCACCTGCCTCAACCGCGTGCTTCAGGCACAGTTGTGTAGTTGAGAGAGCTTGTCTCGGAATGTGCAGCGTCCGCACAGCGTTTAAGTCGCAACGGTGTGTTAACTCACCTGAAATGTTTTCCGTGCATTGAAGGCACGTTTTTGTACTGGTACCTAGAAAACAAAAAAAGAACATTGGCGTGAAAGTCACATTAAAATGTCTGAACTCTGCAATGACAAAATTTGCCCAGGAAGCTACTGCCATTGTTAAATTTTTTTTTGTCATAAATATGTGAAGAAATTAAGGTGGAAAAAAAAAAACCTTGACTTAATAACAACGGACCGATTTTAGTCTGCCCTGTGGTGCTTAGTAGCACCTTAAAGCAATACTAAAGAAAAAATAGGTTTTCTCTTGTCTTTCCTGCAGTGTTTTGAATTAGAACGCTGCATGGACAGTAATTATCACACACAAATACCTGGATGATACCTGGTGGTGCCCAAATGAAGCCCGGCCTGATGATGATAGCTGATAACTCATAACTTTTAATATCTTACCTTACCATAGTAATCAGTGCCAAATTTTGGTTCTGACTCATAATTCACAACTGAAGAAGTTACTATTCATGGTATGTTAAGAAAAAAAAAAGAATGTATAGCTTTAACTAATCACTCTGGATTTCAGCTTGCAAAATAAGGCTTTGAGGCGGAAATTCTAGACATTTTCATCGTTGCGCGACCACAGCCTCAAGGCGGCTTGTTAATAAAATAGCGTGGGACCATTTGGGCATTCACTGGGGACATTGAAAATTTCTTTATTTGCGACGACAACTTCATCTCTGCAGGCCTTCATCATTGCAGGGTTCAATTGTGCTACATGACCCAGGAGGATTAACAACAGCCAAACGTTGGCATAGGCTTGGCCAACGCTGCCTGTGTTGGCCAAGCCTATGCAGCCACTTTCCAACAGGAGCAGTAGGCACACCTGAGCCGTCACCACCAGTGCGCACCACACCACGGATCAGACCTAGGGGCCCTAAACACGGTGGCGTAGGACTGCCGCCTTGCAAAAACAGTACGAAACCCCACGGCCGGACTGGAGGAGCAGCGAGCACACACTTTCATATGGCCTGCGCACCCAAGAAGGAAACGATACAGCATTTTCTTGACAGAGTGAAGGTGCTTTGAACCAACCTTCTACCCTCCTAATGCCCCTTTTTCTTAGTCAACGCACTGCCTCTGGCTGAGTGAGCCGATGACGCTTGCCGCACACGTTTTGGACCTACCGCGGAATACCACCGGTACCAATCAATACCTTCACTGCTTTATCTCAACAAGAAAGAAGACTTGTGCGCTTCAATTGCACGATTAAGAGTTTTAGCTGTATGTTTTTGACAGTCTGCTCCGCTGCCGGCAGTCCGCTCAGCCAGACTGGAGCGTGAGCAGCAGAAACACTTTTAGCTAAGCGATAACCGTATCTCCCTCGACGTGGAATCATTCGCGTCACTGGTCGTGCCCTGTGCGTGTGTGCAAACCAAGACGTCATCCGAAAGAAAAAATAAGAATTGATAATTTAGTCACGGAAAATGGCGCTTTTATTGCCTGTATCACCATTTTCATATAATACAGTCGCTGATTGGATATCATAGCCTTGCATATTTTTTTCATGTGCCCCGCGTTAAAATGTTTCTTTCAAATGTTTATGATTCGCTGCTCCCGAATCGTAATGTTACGCTGTTTGACCCTTATAGATCGAATATTCAGAAGGGGGTAAGGAATCGCCTATTTTACGGACGCCCATGTAAATTAACATGGATAGGTATCGCCTGTAGCTACGACAGGGCTAGGGGAGCGGCAAATGTGCGTGCGCCGCGTCGCTCTCCTACCCCGCCTCTGCCGTAGCTCGACTGGCGAGGGTTGGGCAGCAGCGCCACGAACTAGCGGTGGTGAAAGGTGGGAACTATACCCGAAGCGCAGGCCATATTAAAGTGCGTGCCTGGCCCTCCTCGAGTCCGGCCCTGAAACCCCTAAAATAGTTCGCACCGTTTCCGTGAAGTGGCGTTACCCCGCGGGCAGCACTCAGGCTGGCAGCACGCGGAAAGTCCAGTAAGGGGAAAAGAGCAGGAGAGGGCAGCAAGAAAGTGGCTGCTTTTGCCACTTTTCAGCCGATGTGACAGGCAATGTTATAGAGGAATCGTTTGGAAAAGCGCCCATGGTTGGCTATTTTTTCTCCAAGCACCCAAGCTTAAAAAAAAAAGGTTGGGTTATAAAATTACGTAACCACAAATGCTGTGCTCTGCTACATAACAAAGGCTTGTAGTCAAGAGCCTACTCAAGGTTACTACACCGGGTCCATTTAAAGTTTATGCTCCATGGTTTCCAGTACCAACAAATGGTCATTCCCGCAACTACAGCTCGCTTCTTCATCATTCACCAATGCAGGCATTGCACTAACACTACTGGCCAATAACGCAAACTAGACGCTAATAACGGTGCAAGCTCAATGGAGATGGCATCACCAGCGATACTCACTTCTTCGGCGACGAACACAGAGGCACGTTTCTACATGAATCACAAGGCAGAGAGAAACAAGTAGAAAAGGTTGGCGTAAAACACAAGCAGTCGAGGCAAGGGCACAGAATGGGTGCAAACTCGGCACGACGAGACACACAGGCAGCGTGGCACAACAACAACACGCCAGGCAGAGCAAGAAATGGTGCAAACTGAACTGAAGGCATGCGGTAGCATTTTACTTGTACTATACGATGCAGACACAATACAGGGACTATGGGCAAGCTTTATTTAGCTGTTCACTCTGCGCACTTAGTAAAGTATTTTATTAAATCAGGAACTTCAATCAGGTAATCAAGTAATCTGATCATTTATTAAATTTGGAAATTCATAAAATCACAGCCAAATTGAAGGGGCACTGTCGAATACCGCCAATTTCTGTTAATTTGCTTTCAGATAACATAACTTTACCACTAAAGTCAACCAGACCTAGAAGCCCCGTCAACTTTGATTATTTCAATCCTCCAATTAATTACACCAAATTTTTGCAGTCCCATAAAAGCCAGATCAACGAGCCAATTACAACATTTTGTAGCGCTGTCACGTGCAATATAGGCCAATTATTGGCCCACCATACAACTAATAATAGGCCTACATTGCATGTGTACAGCCTGTACGCCAACACTACTAGCTCATGGTCAACAAGGCAGCCTGTTAGCTTACACTTATTAGCTTACACTTACACTTATTAACTTACACGCACAGTGTGAAAACCAAGTACGAGAGTAATTACTGCAGCTGTTCATCTGAGTTACACGAGTTATCAAAGGGATGAAATCCGCATCACAAAAGCGTCAGTGGAGCTGAAACGCGTAGAACTAAGTTTAAATGGCACATCGACTGGCCCTTCAACGGTGAAGCTGGTGAAAACAGATGAAAAAAGTTTATAAAGAGATCATGAAAAAAAGTTGCTTCAAAGATTGCAGGTGGGTGTTGAAAGGTATTAGGCGCGTAGTTGACAACAACCAGCGAGGTTGGAAAGGCAGATTCAGGCTCACAGGTATGCAGCATCACAGCCAGGAGTGCACAAGTGGCAGGAAAATGAGCTACAGTGACACAGTTATGTTTTAATGTCACCTTCATTAGGAAAAACAACAGAATGCATGCACATCAGAGAGAGCTTGGACAAGGATTTCATGCATCTCGCCCATTTAGTGTCAGTCTTGACCAATGGTGCTGTGCAGTGCTAGCTAAGACGTTGGACAAGGCACCAAAACACAACCGTACAAAAATAACTGGAAATTAAACAGGGGCATCACGGGGCCTTTTCAAGACATCATGGTTCAGTATGAAAGCTGTGCTAGAAACAGACTAACACTATTAACTGCAAAACAGTTTGCATGCTAGTACGTACAAAAGAAAATTGTAGGGGAAGCATGCTTCAACGCCACTTCTTCCCTTACTGTTTACACCTTTCCTTAACTTCCTTAAAACTTTGTGTGTAATTTCATCACGGGGAAAAATTGCTAGTTACAATCAATTCGATTCAGGACATGATAGTAAGGGGGAGGTCTGAGTACTTTCTCCCTCTCAGCAATAACACAGGGAGGAAAGATGGCTTTGTGGCTTACGACTGCTTTGAAGAAACAGTGCTCCAACGCTTGAGCAGCAGTTATTCGCTCCCTTGGATCTACAACCAGAAGCTTGCTGATCTGGTGCCAAGAGAAAGAAGGCAGCAACGTTCTTGAGAATGCACAACAATTTGCAAGGCTCAGACACAAGGATGCCAGCTAGAGTGGTACTCTTTTCCAGACTCTCCCTTAAAAAGTGGAACAAGCTGTCATACATACTCAAACTTCTAATAACTGGGAACTAATAACTGGGAACAAGGGACTTGCTCAACGAATTAACAAAATCTACCAGTTAGAAAAGCTCCTGGGTAGGACAAGGCTTGTCTTTTACTTTTGTGAACTGAGGAAAGAACATAGTTGCACCCAGGTGATGCTCAAGGCCCTATAATCTTCATGCTGCACATTTTGTGCTGTCCCAGTTGTGCTACAGTGTGGTTGCACCATCCACCATTTCAGTACGTGACGGACATAAATACTCGCACGTAAAAGAACAGCATACCGGTGCCCCCATATAGCTAGACTATACCGATTCCACAACTGCCTCTGAGCCTTCTGACAATAGTAGCTTTTAGCAGCAATGAAAGTGACTGTGGTCGAAAGCACCAACTTTGACAGCGTATCGCTACAGCTAGAGTAACAATTACAGTAGCCCACACAGGGTAGTTATTAGCTGCCTGAACCCAGTAAAAGACCAACAAAACTAAAAACCTTTTGCGTTTGATACTAGTATTGCCTAGTGACGCCACTTTATTAGCAACGCAATGGCTGGGTAATCTGAAGATTGTGGGCTCCTGCCCTACTCAAAATAGGCACAACAATTGGCTTTTATTTGATGCATGACGAATCACATCTGCACTAACGTGCATGCATGTTCCATCCACCACTAAAGTCTGCAGGACACGGTTTCGACTATCGTTAATTCAAGAAGCTTTTGACAAGAACTGCAAAATTTTATGCGTTGATTTGCTTAACACATATTTTTGTTTGGTGTTGCTAGTGCTACTCTTCACTTGAATCAGTGAAATTTCATGCCTATTTTCTTTTTGCACCAGTGTTTTGAGCGTGAATTAGGTTGTTGATATGGTACTCTTGTCTGCGCTGTATACTGCACACAAGAAATGCGTCTTTGTCCACGAAGTTCCTTAGTCCCTCACCAGGTCCTTGGGGGCCTCGGTGATGTCGTCCCACTCGGGGCTGCAGAACTCGTACTTGCCCTCCATGATGTTGCGAAGCATCACCATCTGCTTCCTGTGCCAGAAGGGCGGGAAGCCCACCAGCCTAGATGGACACGGAGAGAGAGACAGGGAGGGCAACAGGTGACGACACTCTATTACGGCAATGCGAGACATTTTAAGAGCACACTCATTGGCCGGCGTGTAAAATGTTAAAACAGTAATACACGCATGCACGCAAAAAGAGGATTAGATGTGAAGAGCCGCACTGAATTTGGAAACTACGCTGCATCACAACAGTGAAGCAGTGCAAGAAAAATAATTCCTGCGAAATCACCCTGGCTGGTGATCTCCAAAAAACAACTGCTGTAAGAAGCCCTGCTTCTGTCAGGAAGCATGCAAACCTAGCTATGACATAGGAGCACACGATCTGTTCCCACATGCTTTTTCACAGCTCACATTAGCAGGGCTGAATATTGAAATAAATTAGCAAAAGCTGCTTAAAATTTACCTTCAATGATCTTTCAAGTCTTGCATTATTACTGCACTGCACCACAACTTGCACTTAAGCTGATTATTACATTCTGCTTCATCATCCAATAAAAATACAATTAAACTTCTATCCGTGACTGATAAAAAAAAAGAATAAAAGAAGGGAAAGGTGTCACTGTGCCTATTCGTAACCATCCCTGGTAAAGCTCACAGCTTTTGCTCTACGCTACAATCAAGGCACACAGACCCCTGGCTATTTTCAATATACACTACTTTGTGCACCTGAAAGGCACTTATACAACAACCCTCCCACCTTTTATCTGGGCATCATAGATGAAGGTCGAGCGAAAGAAAAGTTGATTGTTAAATCTGGATGCTACGGCTCAGCGAATCTTTATCAGTTGCCAACAAATCTACTAGCATGGCAAAGATTCTGCACACTTACAGCGTGTACATAATGACACCACATGCCCACCTGGAATTAAGGAGAAAACCAAGTTAGGGCAACTCCACAAGGCACTAGGGCCAGCGAAGCATAACAGTTGCACAAAAGGGGAGAACACTGAACTGCTCAAACATCCACTGTCAGCAAGAGAAAAGCCAAGAACACAGCGGATCCGTGTGCATTCGTCATTTAAATTTGTATGTGTGGCAGAAAAAAAGCTGACGCATCACACTTGAGTCCACAATCTGAAAGGTTACTGGCCGGTAAAACACACCGCCTGGCCAACACTATCACTCACTAATAACTGCATCACTCATGTCACAGATCGACTAAAGAATAATCTAGGCTAACACACCATCACTTCCTAAAAACTCTCAATCCCTCATGTCACATATCAACTGGAAAATATCTGCCAATGTAAACAAACAATATATGGTTTCAGGCAAGAAGTTATGAGGGAACCGATTTAATGGCCACAGAAGTTTTCAAATTTAAGGAATCGGTGGGCTGAAAACCTGAAATTTCTTAGGAACTCGTTCAACTTACATGTCTACTTGTTTGTCATAACCTTCGGAGCTTTCGTACATCGACGCCTTCAGCAGCTCAGGTGCCAAGTAACCGGGTGTGCCACAGAGTTCTGCAACCCCAGTAGAGCGCACATTTCAGTGACAGGGTGTTTCATCCAGCATTCCATTCATTCTCCTTGCGGAGTAAAATTTTGGTTTCAAAATACAGAACAGCCCCACAGTTCCCTACACGCTGGAATTATTGCCTACTGAACAACAAGAACCAGCACCAGTAGATCTACCCAGTGTACCTGATAAAGTCTCGCCCGGGGCAAGCTCAGTGGCAAAGCCAAAGTCTGTGACCTTAACATTGAGTTCGTCGTCCAGAAGGATGTTCTCCGGCTGAAAGACAGAAAAAAAAAACCACTGAAAATAATATTCTGCAGAAATTTAGAGAATCACCTACTAATGTGTAGCATTCTTTTGTTTTTTACAGCCAAATTTTTTTGTTTTTCTCAATCTTGTCCGACCAATTGTCTCCACTGATGTTAATATAACAATTACAGGTGGAACTTCCACAAAATCTGCATTACCATGGAAATGCAGGACATTACGCGGTTTGCCATTTTCCGTATTTCTTTTCTTCATATTTTTTCTATTTATTATTTTTTCAAAATTTCGTTCGATCAATCATCTCCATTTACGTCATTACAACGATTCCAGGCGGAACTTTCACTAAATCTGCATTGCTGTGGAAATGCAGTGTGTTATATGGGTTGCCATTTCCCGTACTTTTTTATATTTTTCTTTCTTTCTTTTTTTTAGTTTTTCGAAATTTCGTTCGGCCAACGCTATTATAACAACTAAAAGTGGAACTTCCGCGATGTCTGCGTTTTCGTGGAAATGCAGGGTGTTACACGGTCCTGGCTGTGGGGCATTCTTTACTCGGCAAAGAATGCTACGCATTAAAAGGTGTGACAGGACAGAAAACAAATACTGTGGCCGGCAGATTTTGCCTCCGGGTGTGCCACAGAGTTCTGCAACCCCAGTAGAGCGCACATTTCAGTGACAGGGTGTTTCATCCGGCATTCCATTCATTCTCCTTGCGGAGTAAAATTTTGGTTTCAAAATACAGAACAGCCAACAGTGGCATGCATTCTGCTTGAAGAAAAACGAAGCTGTGTTTGATGCCTGAAAAGGGGGCGTGCCACTCACTTTGAGGTCACGGTGGACAATTCCTTGCGAGTGGATGAACTCAACCGCTTCAAACAGCTGCTTCATGATGCTCCTATGCAGAGCAACAAAAAAAAAAAGGGGGGGGGGGGGGGGGGTTAAAATTTGTGGGCTACGACTAAGGCGCACAAAACGAGTTGCAGCTAAACAAATCCAGACGAAATTAGGCAACCTGATGCACTAGATATGTTATTTATTTTTGCTGCTAGCCGCTTTGCGGAACTGACAACATGTGAAACAACCATCTTGAATGCAAGGCCCAAAACCAGTTTAAAGAGCACTGGAAGCACTGAAACAACCATGCCCCATAAGGAAGCGGCTCTGAGATTTGTAATGAACAGCCACTTTCTATTGAAAGCATCATCATCATCATCACCAGCCTATCTATGCCCACTGCAGGGCAAAGGCCTCTCCCATGGATCTCCAAATATCCCGGTCTTGTGCCAACTGCGACCAATTTATCCCCGCAAACTTCTTGATCTCATCTGTCCACCTAACTTTCTGCCACCCCCTGCCACGCTTGCCTTCTCTAGGGATCCACTCTGTTACCCTTCATGACCTACGATTATCTTGCCTTCGCATTACATGCCCTGCTCACGTCCATTTCTTCTTTTTATTTCTACTACCGTAATTACCCGATTCTAACGCGCCCCCGATTATAACGCGCACCCGAGATGCGTTTGTTCCCTGAACCACTCCGATCTCTTCTTGCCCCTCAGTGTTACACCTTTCATCTTCCATTCCATTCCTTGCTGAGTCGTCCTCATCTGATACCTAATATTAAATAAAATTACGCCCATTATGCAAAACGAAGTGGCAGCTCATTATCTGCTTGCTTCAATAAAGCATGCCAGTATTTGAAAAAGTGATCTCGTTCGTACGAACAGAGTACACATGTATGTTGTGCTGCAAGAGTGATTTTATTCTCGAAGTTGTAAAACATAAAAAGGAAAGGCGGCTAAACATGCATCTTCCCAAGAAATTAGCACCTGAGTGGTGCATTCTGCCGCCACGGTCACAACGTCTGCAACTCCCGATGCATGGTCTATTCGAGTACAACTTACGGGGGGAAACTGCTCTCAAAACAACTTCTTTTAATTTTTAAGTAAACTGTGTGATACTTGTCAGTCTTGCTGCTTTTCTCCCGCTGGTTTCAAATATGCCATTATTTATTGAGTCAGTCAATTAGTTACCAGGATAATGAGAGATAATTAGCCATTTTTGGAGGAACAAGAGACAAAAAAGTGTTTTATAAAACTGCAATCTTTACATTTTCCAATACTATGAACCCTGGTGAGTGCAATGAGAGAATCGGTTTTTTGATTCGCCGCTTGGAAGTAATTTTACAGCTCATTAAACTTTAGTGGCACCAGTGGCAAGGAATCACTTTGAATGCCCATTTCAAACACCAAACTTTAATGAGCTGTAAAATTAGTTCCAAGCGGCGAATCAAAAAACCGATTCTCTCATTGCACTCACCAGGGTTCATAGTATTGGAAAATGTAAAGATTGCAGTTTTATAAAACACTTTTTTGTCTCTTGTTCCTCCAAAAATGGCTAATTATCTCTCATTATTCTGGTAACTAATTTACTGACTCAATAAATAATGGGGCGGATTTGAAATCAGTGGGAAAGAAAAGCAGCAAGACGAGCAAGTTTCGCAGAGTTTACTTAAAAATGAAAAGAAATTGTTTTAAGAGCAGTGTCTCCCCTTAAGACCGACAACAGTGGTCACCCTCTGCCCCGTTACGACACCAGCTGCTCCTCCATGCAGCGCAGAGTGCCTTAATGTGAGTGTTTTGAACAAGACACTAGTCGTTTCCATGATTGTTCAAGCTTCATGTGGTTATAAATTACTGCAGCTCAAAAAAGAAACTAGGTGACAAAATGTAGACAATGCCATCCATTAACCACAAATTCCTTTCAAAATGCCCCCGCACGTTGACGTCCAGGTCCGTCGCTTCGGCGGAGTGATACACCACAAACTATTGCCATTCTTAACTTGTACCCGTGTATAGCAAGGCATGGGCAGTGTTATCTGGAAATTTTATCACCTCTGATTAGTGCAAGGATTGCACACACACCACAAAAGCCTGCAATGGCCTCTGTGCCCATCAAAAATTCACAACAAGCCTTCCTGTCTGTTTTGAACGGCAACAATAAATTGCTTTCCATGCACACCTTTTTAAATTTTCAATATCTGATCTGACGCGTATGGGTGGCTTTGATAGGCACGATCGCTAGCAAAGAGAGATGTGGCACAAACAAAATACTTCATACACAGTGCCTGGAGCCGGATACAATCACAACAAAATGACGTTTCCTCAAATACTGACAACATCCTCCAGCCCCATATGCATTCATGCGAAATGTGAAGGGGCATGGGAGATGCCAACAAGTGGATACACTAATCCCTATAAACTAAACAAAATGCGAGGGTAGAACGATACAGCAATACAAATGCTACCTCATTCTAAATCCATTTCCAGCGAAAAATCGGGGTAACGGTATGAGTCGCACCCCGATTGGGGGACGTGACCTCAAATTTGCGAGAAAAACTCGCAAGAACACCAAACAGGCAGGCCAGGGCGCCCTTACTTTGTTTTCTTCTCCGACAGGGCTACAACGCTCGTGAGGTAGTCGAAGAGCTCCCCGTGGCGGCACCTGGAATGTGCGCAAGGGGAACGTTAAGCTCATCAACACATATTTCTGGCACCAGGAACAACACAGCTTCAAATAGCATGTTACGCACGCTTTACATGCGACAGGCATATCTCGCTTGATAAGCTACAGGTCAAAACAATGCTGCAAGAATAGAGCTGAGTGGGCATGCCAGAACACAACGTGACACCATGGCCACAGAAATATGCTTATAGTACAGATAAATGGCCTTCTCTGGGTTCTCTTTCAACGTATGCAAAGAGATAAAAGCATACGCACACAACCGATGCCAACAACACTCCCAATGAGTCACTTCCAAATTTACCAACAACAAAACGTTTTTTTCCTGGCGCAGATTTATACAGGGACCCTGTGCAATTGTATCGAGTACAATAGGATGCTTCACTATACACGTAAGAGTGGTCAAAAGTTCAGTATACTGGGCATGCAATTCCGTAGTTTGTTCCCAGAAAATGCGAAACTACGAAACCCTGCGAGATTGGCCATTCACCATGAAACCCTGCGAGATTCGCCATTCAGAATACTGGGTTCAGAATTCCGAAGAAAGTTCAGAATACTGGGCATGCAATACCGTAGTTTGTTTCCAGAATATGTGCAACCACGAAACCCTGTGAGATTGGCTATTAAGAAGTTGTTCCCAGAACAGAGCAGATATTTTCATAAACAGAGACTGATTACGGGGGGGGGGGGGGGGGGGGGGGGGTGAGGGGTGAAGGGGGGGCAGGTGGCCCTTTTTTTGTGTGTGTGCAGCCAGGCACTGTTTAAGGTACCTGCTCAGCAAATAAAAGAAAGAAAAACCAGGCCTAAATATTTGGCTGGGTTATCCTATTTGAGGGACAGGATATCTCTTGAGATTTTGCGGTAGACCTACGGTGCCCAAAGACTGCAGTTGTTGCTTCACAAACAGTTTTTCCAAGTTGTTTGCTGCTGCACGATATGCTTGGAGAGACTGTCCACTGGCCTTCCAGCAAATCTATTATGGCGTCAAACTGAATAGTCAGAAGCATGCAAACTGATAACATGACCACAAAAATCAATTAAATTGTTAAAGGAAGCTATTGAAAATTTGACAACAGTAATCATCTGGGGAAAAAGAATTATGTCAATGAAAATAATAATGCAGATAACTAAGAAACTTTGCGAATTCCATAAATTATTTTAAAAAGAGCTGTCACACTACCACCTTTCATGTCCACAATTTTCAGTGAGTGTAACTATTCAGGATTATGCTCCTACCTTACAAAGAAATGGGGCCATTTGAGCAACAGTTCACATACGACGGCTTCTAAATCGACATATCAGTACCTAATTAATAAAGCAACATGCAACCTACACGGGACCTTACAGAGCTATAATGCAGACCTTCTGGCAAAAAATGCACAATGCCGTGAGTGTGTATGTGCATGTACAGCCACAATCAACAACACCAAGCAAAGCTGTACTCACAGTTCCAACACCAGGAAGATAAATGTGGTCGATTCAAACACATCGTGCAGCTCAACTGGAAACGGAAGTGACAAAATCAAGCTCAGGTAATACAAAAGGACACTGTGCACGTAAACAAAAGTTTTCCACACATTTGAATGGGACAATACATTGAAACGACTTAAATGCGATAATGAAAAATAAGCCTTCTGAGTTGAGCAAATGAATTGTGAACAGTCGAGATGCTAGAGAATTATGGGTCCATGACCTACCTATTTCTCTCCCGTCTTTTTGTGTCGCATGTATAACAACTGCATTACCAGCACCACTGGGGGGGTCTCCAAAGCTTGACTCTAAAGCTACCCACTGCTCAAACAAATTGTCGAGATCTTGTTCCCAAGTCACCCTAAATAAACTTACAATGTCCAGTTAAAAAAACAAATTCCAGTGTCCACAAGCTTCAAGGTGATAGTGCAACATCATCAAGGTTCACCACTGTGCCCACTCCTGTTTTACACACTTATCTGTACTATGACTTGATGGGTGAAAGAATAACTCTCTTGACTGATTGATGCGTGCTGTACACAGACAACAAAAGAATCACAGCAAGATCAATGAGCAGGAAAACAGCTTTTGGAGTAATCCACTACAAAAGCATTCCAATCAAGCTTAAAGGTCACAGGCACAGGACAAGACCAATGATGCTGTGCAACTAAAACACTCCCCCCCCCCCCCCCCAAAAAGTCCAACTGCCTAACCGAAAATGCTGAGATGGACATAAGGTGAAAAAGAAAATGTAAATTGGAATTCATACCAACAGTCCAGTGCGCAAAAATACGGAGACCGCAGAAAGATACACATATTTGTCATGCATCTTTTTGTGTGCTGGTCAAACGTTTGAATCAACCGTATTACAGATATTGAAAGTACAGTGTTCAAGAAGGAAGATCATTGCAAGAAGGGTCAGTCACTTAAAGAGGCTTCAGTCAAGAAGGTACTGATGTTGAAGTTGAAAGAGGGCATCATCGAGGAGAGACTCTCATTGCAAACAGTGATCCCACATAAGAAAGGGGTGAAGTGGTATGCTCAAGAAGTGGGTCGTTTTGTTTGAACCAGGAAAAAGAAACTCCTAGACAGACGGCCGTCGCTCTATGGCAACGTCGAATCGGAACCCTGTCGACATGTAACAAACAGAGCAGAACAAGCACACATTCACAGTTGAAAAGGCACTCACTAATGTAGGGATGACCAGCCACTTTCTTGAGCACTTCGATTTCCCTCTTTGTTGCCTGGTAGAGACTCGTCGGTCCTGACCCTTCAGTGTCTGAACTGATGTCGATGATCTTCGCAGCATACTCCTCCCCAGTCTCCTTGTCTATGCATCTTCGCACCGTACTACTTATTCCTCTGCAGCAATATTACAGCAAATTTAGCGTGATGACAAAGTAAAAAAGAACTTAACATGCACGCTACTTTTACAGACTGAAAAATCAAAATTCCACAGGGCACGCAACCACTTCGCCTAACTGAACGTGAGCAATGCTTCATGTAAAAAAAATGGAAAAGCGTATAGTACTAAAAAATAGGGAACGTGTATGCACTAGTAATGTGGAGCATACAACGAGAACAACAAAACCATGACCTTTTAGGGGCCTCTTGTTGTCGGCGTCTCATGTCGTCGTATTCTCATGTGGTCACGGTACAGGACACTAATTTTCCAACGCCTCGCGCAAGAACGCAACGCGTACTAAAAGAACAGAGCGGGAAACTCGTTTTCCCACGCCTGGCGCTGCAACGTTTCATCTCCATGGGCTAAAACGCGGACTGAAAGAACACACGGGGCACTCGTTTTTCGTTCGCGCACCCGCTTCTTTAACATTAAAATTCGCCATTCTCCGTTTCGAACTTCACTTCTATTCTGTCTTCGTAATTGGGATGCCGCGCGCTGTGTGGCAAGGGAGACTTGAATACACTTATACACTGCATGCTTCGCCCCTCCCCAGGCTACAGGTTAGAGGAGACGGCCCGGTTTTTTAATTATGCGTTTTTGCCTCCTTCAATCCCTTAACGTACACCTTCTTTCTCTCCCTTCGTTTGAATGGTGATCATTCGGTCAGTTTTCACGAGAAGCCCGTGCGGGCGTACAAGCCGGATTTGGATCAACGAAAGCGAAAGTACTTCGCGAAGAGAACATCTCGTACCTTCCCAGGATTTCTTTTGGCTCGTACTTCGCGTAGAATTCTTTTGCGACGTCCTTGTCGGGAAGATCATCCTCTTGAGCCTTTGAAGAAACCATCACACCGGCTTCAGTCTACCTGGAAGCAATGTGCGAAATCGTACGTTGTAGACGGAATGGACTGACGGAGCGCTTTTCTCACATCGCAAATTGTTCTTTCGCATGGCACGACTGGCACGCGTCCAAGTGAATCGAAATGCGCATTATGAACGTGCTTAGTCCAATTTAATTTTGCAGGATTGTTCCAGCCGTCCGAAGTTAGCGTTTTTAGTGGGTTAGGATGCAGTCCGCAGGTACCAAACGCTGCTCACGAGGAGAATCGCTTGCCCGACCTCTATCCATGACCGTGAAACAGAATAACCACCCGCCGTTTAATTAGGTTGCAAATTGGACGCGAAAGCGGTAGCACAACTATTATTTGTGCCACAGAACAATGGGCAGTTTTTAGAAACATTTTGGCGCACCGCGGTTGTTCTAAAATTACGCTGACTGTCTCACCTCACAACGATCGCAGTTATGTTCAATCCATGCTATTTTCGAAGCTTCATTGTCCAAGGAGTGGGCGCGAACAAGCTTGACGGTGTCTTCCGTGCAGCAACACAGCAAATCTGAAAGCACGGCAACAATCACAAACAAAAAGCACCGTCCATGAGGAGGTGGCGCAGCGGGCGCTCGTGGCGGCTTACTTCCGCGCATGCGCAGAGTGGTTCAAAGATATGTTTGATGTCTGGCATGGAGGAGGCGTCAGGTTAATATCCAAATTTGCTTCTGAAATAACTGGCACCGCCTAACTAACAACGGCTAACCCGCTTCACTAACACTGGATAACGATGGAATTTCAACTTGACAGAAGAGCCCCCGTCGGTTTGTGCAAGCTGTCTAAATGTGATTGAGGACGACGAGTGCCTGCAAGCGCTTCACACGGTGTGGCATACCGATTGTTTCAGGTGAGATATGCCACTTCATGTCCTTAAAACCAAATGAAAAACGAGCAGAGAAAATGCACGCGACTTAGTTCGGTGTTGCTTGAATGTGACGTTGAAGCCCGTCGAAGCTTGAAAAAGGTTTGGCTGCTGTCTTGTTCTTTCATTTTCAACTTGGCGCACGCATACGCGCTCAGGACTTCGGGTGCAATAAACGCTATTTCACTGCGTCTTTTTTAGCCCCTTTTGTCGGGCGAATTCGCTAAAGGCCTTGTTAGCTGGCCGGTTGCCCGGCGTTTTGCACTTTTGTGTTTACCATTTTGCAGCACCTCTGCTGCCCAGGAAGCCTCCGGCCCGTAACCTTAATCGAATACGCCGCTGTCATTTCATACAAGGCTGCTTCCCTGTTTCGAAGGTCCCCTACTCCTTCTCTGGTTTACGTCTCTCGAAGGGCGTGAAAGGTTTGTTACCGCCGATTGTCACGTGTCGCGCTGGGTCTCGCCGCGACCCAGCTTACGAGCTCCCGGCCAACCGAGCTGCATATCCGCCAGCGTTGCCCCAAATGCATAGCGCGGCGGCAGCGCGGTTCACCCGACTCGTACTACGCGTGTAACCGAGAGGCGTTTTGTTTGTGCGGTCGTGCAGTACGTGGTGGTACCCTCGCGCGGCTAGGAAAGACGCAGTGGCTTTCTGAGTCACCGCGTGTTTATCGATTGGGGCGATTGGGAAGTGTTCGCCGAGGGGCTTGCCGATATCTTGGGTTTTACGTAGTGATGAACGTGGATGCGCGCGCCGGGCGTCATACAACCACGTTCGCACACTTATCTGTCTCCGCAAGTTCCGGTGCAGTGCGCGTTGTTCGCCGCATTTAGTCCGTTTCTCCATCGTAGTATGATATGACCTAGGGGTTTGGGTGGCATTTCCTTCTCCCTTTTTCCGCCCTTTGAGCTAAGTTCCTTTTTCTCCAATCTTTGCTGCGCGGAGCTTTCCTCCTGGCGTGCAATCGTAGCTGTCTCCGATGCCGTTACCGTGAGTTGTAGCCGGGTGGCGACGGCTTCAAGTTGCTTGGGAGTCGTCATTCGTCACTGTCTGTTGTATCCAGCATCGTTGCTCCGTTGGTGGCCTGCAGTTTTCTCCATTCGCGCGTGGAGGGCATACTGTAAGTCTTCTGAGTTCCGCCTATTCTTTTTGTGATTGCGTGCGCGCTGACTGCAACGTTTTTGTGATCTCGAACCGAGTATCTCGAAACTTGCTTCACCCGGCGTGATCGCTGTCCTGTAGAGAAATATTGCTATGATCTCCAGGAAATAATTCATGGAATTTTTGTGTAGTATACCCTCATATTCTGGCTATGTTGTTCCGCATGTGTCTTGGTGTATGCACACTCAAGGGAGCCAGGACACCGTTTTGAAATTTTGTCTTTACCCCGCGCTTGGTTTTGTCAGCATGTAGGGTTGGCGTAAGAGTTGATGACGAGAGAACACAATGATTGATTCTGTCACCTACCTGTGGATAGCTGACACAACGGAACGATGCCCTAGTGATCATAGGGTTGTTGCCTGGATCAGCACAAAGACGTGATAAAAGAGGAATGTGTGAGATACCACAGAACGCTGCGTGACTACATGGTGTGGAATGCGTGGGGTTATCCAGATTATATAAACGGAGGTTTCATGGTGCTTGTGCAGTTAAGTGTGATGTGTTTGTATGGCCTACCTCAGTTCCTTGCAGCTGGGGCTCCCAGCCTTTTCGTCGTTGACTGGGCTATAAGACAAACAGATGCCAGGACTTTTCGGGAATTAAAAACCTCCATATGGTGTGTGCAAAGCAGTCACATTGATGTATGGCAGTGGTTACGTCTTATTCAATGTTAATATCTCAACAACATGGACAGAAAGCAAATGTCTGATTTTGTTTCATAGCTATGTTTCACGCCTAGGCTTTGCTTTGTACTAGTTATCTAAAAAAAATAGCACACACACACAAAAACATTGAAGCATGCAGCATCTGGTTTCATCGTAACTCGCACTATAAAAAGAAAATATGCCTGAAAGCCATGCAGCTGTAGGTGAGTCACAAAAGTGTTGGAGCAGCAGCAAAGCGCTTCCTTCCGTTAGTGGTTGAGGAATGTACGCTAAAATCCAGAGGATGCTTCACCTTCTCCCCCTTTCCCCTAGAAACTAACCTCTCTGGTATTTCAAGTATTCAGGGTTTTATGTACCTGGCGAGGACCAATGATAACAGCTGCATAGAAGCAGCTTGGCAAGCCCGTCTGCCCTGTGACACACTCCTCATTCCCCCTTTCTTTTTCCTCTTTTCACAAGCACCGTGGTGAAGCATCCTCTCGTATGATGCAAGACGGGCCACATATATTTACTAGATTTGCTTTTTGATGAGCTATCTCTGTATTTTACAGTGGTCAGAAAGGAGGTATCAACATTGTTCTCTTTGAAAAGCTTTTTTGCGACAGGTATGCTCCTTACATGGGCAGTGCTGCACAATTGTAATGCAGAATAATGTACGGGTGGTGATACCTGTCTTTGCACTTGTGGCATTTTCTGCAATAATAAACCATGGAGCTACCACAAGATGTATATTTGCATTAATGGTGGTGTAGGCTACCGAAACGGGCAACTTATTTACTTTCATACTTTTTAGTGTCCCTCAAGAATGAAATGTGAAGTTGCCTTGTCAAAATTATTTTCGTGGTGCTTATGCTCAGAAGTATTTAGTGTCGCCTTTCAGTAAACAAATGGTTTAATTTGCTACAGTGAGGCTTAGCATTCTATACTGGCTGAAAAGTGGGCTGGAACTGGTCGTTGCTGTTTCTAATGCTTTTATCTCGAAATTCTGCCGAGTATGTATTGACCTCCACCTCTCTTATTTTTTACTAACTGTGAGCAGAAATTTACGGAAAGTTATAGCGATCTTGTAATTGGAAATAACATGACCCTTTGTTGTGACTTGATATCAGTATTAAATCCTTCGTGAAGTTTAATCAAAAACCACTGCAAGGCTTGTGTAGACATCACAAAGCTAACTTCAGTGCAGGGAAGTTGGGGCTTTTTTTTTTTTTCGTATCTTCTTGCTAAGTTACATCTAGTCCAATGCTAGTCATTGAA
Organism: Haemaphysalis longicornis; assembly: GCF_048455015.1. Lineage (NCBI taxonomy): Eukaryota > Metazoa > Arthropoda > Arachnida > Ixodida > Ixodidae > Haemaphysalis > Haemaphysalis longicornis. The sequence goes on along the minus strand of NW_027526422.1, from coordinate 74,667,799 downwards.
AAATGTTCGTTATATTGCTCCCACAGATTTTCTTAATAAGTACAGAGTAGCTGTAACACATAAAAACTCTTGACGTGAAGATTAAAAAAAAAACATTTGAAACAATGCCATCCTAAATCTTTTGGTAATGACATCAATGTAAAAATACTTGTAAAGAGAAAAGTGTTTAAAGAGGTAAAGCCCCCTTTGGTTTGCATGTTCGAGATGGCTGTACAGAAGCCAATCTGCAGGTTAGTAAACTTGTTAAAATTTTAAAATTTGGTTACTTGGACACGGTTCACTCCCATCTCCCTTATCATGGAATATGGTGTTCACTGGGATTCAAGTGAAAACAAGTCTGTCTGTGCAATTATCGTGGTATCATCACCTCCGCCACCATGACCACTTCTTCGTGACTACTACTGAGGAACATAGTATTTATGCGCGGGGCTCACAATCCCATCCCACAATGGTTTTCTTTCTTTCTTGAGCATGGGGCCATGGTGCAACTCCTGCTCAATCTGTCGATGGAGTGCTGTGCTGTTGCTCATTGTTGTACACATGTGGTTCATCTCTCGTGCGCCAACCAGCCGCGAATCGTACCTCTCCACTGTAATTATTTCTGCACTTTCTCTGCACCAGCCAAGTGCCTGCATGCATGCCTGCTGTACCGCTTCCAGGCTTCATGGTACATGTCTGACCACATTTAATATGAGGGTGGTTACTGTTTTTAGCTTAATCGATTTTGCTTGGAATAAATGGTTTAAGGGAAGGCCACAGGTAAGGGTTAGTTAGTGGAGTGAAGGGGAAGCTTGCTGTCTTTTTGTAAGGGGGGTAACACCTCCGACCCCGAGGGAATGACAACGGGCCCCTGATGTCTCGGTGTTCGCTGTGCGCTCGTGTGGTGCAGGTGCTCGGTGTGCGATGCTTCCCTGAACAGCTGGTACTTTGAGAAGGATGGGATGCTGTTCTGCAAGAGTGACTACCTGTCCAACTACGGCGAGGCCTGCCAGAATTGCTCCGAGGTCATCACGGGCCCCGTCATGGTGAGCTGGCTGCTCTGCATCCCCTGGTGTGTTCCCGGATTGCTGACGGGGGCGGCATAGAGTTTCGTGCTAATATGCACTAGAGGGAAATATGGCCCCACTGCCTAGGTGAGCCGTGCTTCATTGAGTGTTCCGTGATGTACCGGGCAGGCAGGTTCAACTTGTCTTTGGCATGGCTCATGGACAGGCCTGAAAGTTTCCTATGGCTGCAAAAAAGCTACAATATTTCCATAGAAGAATAACCAAATTTGTTTTGTTATTATAAAATTGAAGCTACAAAAAGATTTTTTTTGTCGGAAATTATTTAGAAGCTTCATGCAAGATGATCAAGAAAACATGCTACCCTTTTTGGTTGATTTTGGCCGCGAGACAAAAAAGAAACAAACAAAAAAACAAGAAACTCGTCGCAGATGGCACAACCGGCACACGTAATTAATATGTGCACTCAACTTAGTTGCTGTGCAACTTCCTGTAGTTAAGATTTTTTAATTTATTTTGTGTCGACTCCGTGGTAGGAAGTAACAAGTAACCTCACATCACTTATTTTTGTTTACACCTGCAGACATTATTTTAACTTGTTGAAATCTTAAAGCATGAAACAAAACCATGACTTCCAACTTTATGCAGCACTGCTTTGGGATGCTTGAGGGAGTGCTAAAGGTGTGTTAACTTGTGAGGCATTGAGGCATTGAATGAGGTACTGCGTGTCTTCTTTCAGGTTGCAGGAGACCACAAGTTCCACCCAGAGTGCTTCTGCTGTGCGAGCTGCAATGCATTTATTGGGGACGGGGATGCGTATGCCTTAGTGGAACGTTCTAAGCTGTATTGGTGAGTACATTATTTATTCTGGCTGGCCGTTGCCACACAATCATGTGAATTTCATTTTCTGGTAACATTTCCTTTGTCTTTTTTGTTTTTGCATTTCTTTATCGGAATTTTATTTAATGGGATGCAAATACTTGTCACTGTTTTGCTGGCCTTTCTGTTAGGGGGCAGTGCAACTGTCTGTGCTGTTAACTCCCCAGAAAAAGACAAGTTTGGCTCAGGGAAAAATGTGTCCCCATTTGCATGCGTTTTTTGAAAAAATTCCGGTCTTTGTCCCCAGTGCTACAAAAATAAAAAACTCGTATGTCTGGGATAAATGGAGGGCTGTTTTCACTTGTGACATGGTTTAAAACAATTATGCAAATAAAGCTTTACTGAAATTCACTTTGCGAAGGAGACAGTGTTAACAGACAGGAGTAATGACCCTGACGTTACATTGCTGGATGTGGTGGCTTGAATTCTCTTTCACAAAACCTTATTAATTAGGCTTTTGTAATCACATAGGCTGTAGTCTAACTCCTACTCTATGAACATGCAGTTACTGTGTTTGTTGAAAACATACCATGCCTAAGTTTTGCGGAACGGGCTGTGAGCACAAATATGTTGAGAATGAGAGTTACTGGTATGATGCAGAGCAAAGGCCTTAACTGGTTTGATAGGAGCTAAGCACATGCAGTGTTGTGTCTATGCTTTCGTGGGAAAGCATGGTCAGATAGAAGAAACACTAGTGACAGCATTTTCAAGGTGTCCGAACACCACCTTGAGTAGTCATGCCATGCGCTCCTTTTTGTTTACACTGCCTTTTTCTCCATTACTGAGCTGCGACTTGAGTCACCTGCGGAGGATCTTTTCTCATATTTTTTTTCTTTTGTGCAATGTTTCCTATTTTTGGCATTGTCGGCTTTAAGGGACATGCGTTGCTGGACATTTACAGTTGAGTCATGGGAAGAAACAGAATTTTGAATTTCAAGGAAGTGTTCACAGTTTTTTCTTCAGGTGGGGATGCTTGCTTTTGGCACAGGGCGGAGATTTCGGCACGCGTTAAAGATCCCCAGGTAGTAACGATTAAACCGGAGCTCTCCACTACGGCCCGCCTTATTGCCTGTGTAGCATCGGAACGTTGAACCTCATAATCAATCGACTGTTTGCATTCTGTCTCTTGCCTGTGCAGCTTAATTCTGCTACAACAAATTCACAGTTGTAGTTAAGGTTTCGCTGGCATAATGTGTAAAAGTAGCAGCAAGAAATGGTATTTAAATGTACAGAAAATGCAATCTTAGTGCTTTGTCGGATTAAAGCATTGGACTTCACCAGTGGCAGTATGGTTGTTTTCGCCATCCATTGAGAACAGTCTTGGAGTGTTTTAGTTAGGAACCTTTGTTTTTTGGAGGTGAATGCTTAGAGCTTTTCGTGTCTCTTTGTTACCAAAACTGGTGAGGTTGCACATTGGAAAACGAATTGTTTACGGAAACTGATTAGCTTAAAGTGCCGTGCACAAAAAGAAAAAAAAAAGTAAAGAAGAAAGATGTTCGGTGCCTTGTTTGGAGAGCCTGACTTTGTTCGTTTGGGTCAGCGCAAGCGTTGTTGAGGTTTCTCTTCCTCCTCCTTCTCAGTTTCATGCTCCACCCCCGTAAAATGGAATTTTGATGTCACGCTTTAAAGGAGCCATGAAGAGAAAATGCAAGTTGGTTTTATTCGAAAGATTTCGTGTTTTATAGTGCTCCCAGCGCTTGTCCGGATACAAACGGTGCTTTATTCACTGAGAAATTAAACAATTTAGGTTAAAATTTTGATTTTCCCGCGCAATCGTGCGTTTTCGTGGTCCCAAATGACATCACAGGAACCGACCGCTCTGCAGCCTTGAGTACAGCCGGTAAAAGGCTTGTCTATAACACAGCGTTCGTACTCTCAGCCCTATCCTGCCCCGCCGGAACGGGATTTGAATAAAACTACTGCGGAATTCTGAAGTCTTAGCCCTTCGCTTTTGCCTCCGACATGTTTGGAACGAGTATGTTTCAGTAGTTTTCGGATGTAGTTGGTTGAAGTCGAAATCGCTGTTATAGACAAGCGTTTTACCGGTTGTACCTTCATTCACGCATCCGCCGTACAGGGTAGAGACACGTATACGCTGCCGCCGCCATTTTCGGTTGCTCACTCGCCGCCGAAGCAAGTCATTGTGTCAAAACCGCGCTAAAATTATCGCCGCAACGTGGTTTACTGAAGAAGTTTGAATCATATTGTCTGTTTCGCGTTGCTAGGTCTCGTGGGAAACGAAAAGAATAACGCGTTGAGCCCGTTGGCCCAATTGCGGCGGCACGGGACCGTTCAAAGGTTGTCTCCACCCTGTACAGCGGTGTTGGTTTGTTCTCGCGTTTCTTTACGTTCCGTAACCTAGATGGCGCCACCATACCGTGGCAAGCGTTTGGTTTGTTTTTGCCCGCATTTAAACCTGGCTTGTTTTTGTTCTGGGAGAAAATATTCGTTCCCTGAAACAGTGCTCGCTCGACAAATGGGGTCACGTAAGACACCGTTGCTTGCGTCAATCGGCCAGTGTCGTCTGAGACAACCCCAAGCCCCGTAGTGCTGTGCAGCTAAACCAAGCATGCTATGCGCAGTACGAACAGCAGAACGCATCAGTACTTCTATGTTTACATGTGCTTTCGTAACTTCCACTGTTTGTCCCATCATTCTTATTGCTTTGTAAAGAATGTGCCCTAAATTTAAGCGCAAATCGCTCGTTCGTCTAGTTTGTAAGCTCTACCTAATTTGTGTCTGCTTCTGCCAGCCTCCGCCAATCGCGGAGCTTAGCTCATGTGACATCACAGGTTCTGTTGTGGGAAATGAGCTGGTGGGTCGCATGACCATTCCCGTTTTTCCTAATTATGTAGCTTATTTGAGCGAAGTTTACGTTAAAAGTGGTGTCAGTATGATTCTAACGAGACAATCTTTTGAATGAACCAAACTTGTGTTTTCTCTTCATGGCTCCTTTAAGGGGGACACTGGTCTTGAGGACATTTTTGTTATTTTTTAACCTATGTACTTGAGATTTACACATTGAGTGTATTTCAACATTCTGAGCACAAATATGCAGTCAGTTTTCGTCTATGGGGTGTATGTTTAGAGTTGTGCAACATGTTTTGTCACTCCGTTTCGGGCAATTTTTTCATTATGTACCTATGAAATACTCAAAAAGCTTTTATCCCTTTGTGCTCTAGGACCAGGGAGTGCAACTATACCACTACAGTAATTTTAGCATGGTTTCTGCAAACGCTGTAAAATTCGTAAATGTCAGGTCATCAATTTACAACGTTTTTGTAAAACTAACTGCATAAAATCTTGTGCCAGCAAAAAGAAATTCTGTGCTTTTGTGGCTTTATTGCACTGTTCAGTTCATAAGCTTTCGAATGCAGCAAAAAATGATGTAAATCGAACCAGTACATCCCAAGATATTGTACCCGACAGCTGACGATGTGGGAAAAAAAACTGGTTCTGAGAAAACAGGGCACGAAGTTTGCAAACATAGGCAAAAATGGTCATTTAGGTGACTTCAAAGGGCAACAGCTTTGTGAATACTTATGATACAGCTATGATATTTTGCAGGTACATTCTTTGGGACCTGTAGACTGCAAATAAAATTAATACAGAAAATTGATTTTTTGGCAAATTTTCGGTCCTCAAGACCAGTGTCCCCCTTTAAGTGAACACTTTTCAGAACAAGGCTGCAAGTGAATGAGAGAAGTAAGTGTAACAAGTGCTGCACAAGACAGGAAGCAGTCAGTGGGAGGCAGGGAACTAGGTGCAGAGGGAGGAGAAAAACTGCGATCAAAGACTGGTTTTCAGTGATGGAGAACAAGGAAGTTGTTTTGAATGGTGGGTGTGCCGGACAAGTGGCTATACGCCTCGAGATTCGCGATCGCTGCGCCGCCTGCCGCCGCGTTTCCGCGGCGTTTGCGGGATTAGCGCTGCGTGGCTGATAGGTGGTCATGCACTGTTTTGGTTCTCTTTCGCTTCTCTTTGCCTTTCCGCGCACTAAACAATTTGTTATGGTGACGTCTGTAAGCTAACTGCACGTTTAGGGCACTTAAAAAACAGCGGCGTCTTGTATACAGAGCGCCCTAACGCCATCAAGAGCTACCCGGGGAGGCGATTCTGCGCGCTTCTTGGCCGCTCTTGCGGGCGTCGGCGACGGCAGCAGCATATCACCGCTGTCACCTTCGAACACATCAGCACAAGTGAATTCTATTTATTGTCGCCCCGTTTAGACCTGATATTGGCACCGTAAGAGGTTGGTTCGTTTTGCAGCGCAGACAACAAATGCGGCTTTGCTTCGAATATGTATGTCGTAGAAAAATATGTTCGGGGATGTGATAATTAACCCAGTAGCTGACAAAAAATTGTGCGTTTTATGGGAATATAAGCCACGCGAAAATGTTAAGTACACTCAAAGGCTGTGCATTGTAAGATATGTGCCCACTCGTGCCTTATAGTAAGAACCAAGGTTAATGAAACCACGGGAAAATGAATGGTCTGCAAGTCAGGAATAAATAGAATAGTCGTACGGGAATTAAAAAAAAAACTGAGTGCAGCTTCTGAAATGCAAAAGACGTTTGTTTGAGCAAGGTAGTATTCACCAGACCAACTAGATGCTAAATGCACTGATATTTCGCTAGACATGGGGGGGGGGGAGGGGGGGGGAGGAGGAGGACGCTTAACTATCGTTGTTTACAAATGCGGAGCGGAATCAACGAATGAACGTTTTACTAATCACACACACAAGCTTCGTGTTCACTTTTCGTTTGTTTTTCGCCTTCAACGAACGGCTGATCACTCGGCGGACGCATTTTTAAGTGCGAATGCACTTCTTAAGCGACCCTGAATCACGCGTCCACCGCCGTCCGTCCATCCGCACCACATACCCACTTAGGGCGATTGGCCAAGTAGAGTTTTTAAGTGCGAAAGCGACCCCACCACATACCCACTTAGGGCGATTGGCCAAGAAGAGTTCCTTCGCATCACCCGTGCATTCGCACTTCCCCATGCTCCCCTTCGGGGAAATGCGGGTGAATTTTTTGAAGAATACAGGGTAGGCAGTTCACAAGCGATACGAGGTGTCGTTGGAAGAGTTGATTGATTGATTGCAAGGTTTAACGCGCCGACGCAACGGAGACGATGAGGCACGCCGTAGGGGAGGGCTCCGGATTAATTTTGACCACCTGGAGATCCTTAACGTGCGCCGAAATCTCGTACACACGGGCTCGAGCGTTGGAAGAGTGTCGTATCTGATAAAGGCATCTGATTTCAGTTTATGCTAGATTCTGCAGTCTCCCTGTGTCATATGACGATGTTTCGAAGCAGAGTTTGGTCACGGACGCGGATTACTCTATGAGCCCATCTTCGCGCTTCTCGTGGAGGATAAATGTAACAGATGAATCTTTGCGAGCGCTCACCTCGGGACAAGACGACCCAGCATTAAATTTGTCGTCATGTGCTGGCTCTGGAGTATAATTTTGCATTATCCATCGTACTTCTTTGGTACAATGTTTGTGAAATTTATGTAGCATTGGCTTTTTCATGGTACTGATCAATATCTGATATGTGATATTGGCAGGCGTAACTTGCGTGCTGTCAGGTATGAGTGCTCCGCTGGATTTTGTAAGTGCACAAAGTCGATTTACATCATAGTGTGTATGGCCGCAACATGACCATTGGAGGAAACACTGCTTACGGAGACACTGCCACTAAATTTCAGGGCAGTGGAATTGCAACCAGCTGCATGCAAATGCTGGCTTCGGAACGCCGGCCTGTGACACACGCCCGGCGCTCATATAGATCTCACTAAGATCGCGTCATAAACGTTTATACTCTCATGAACACACCACGCTTGCAAACAGAGTGCCTGTTCCACGTTATTCTGTATTTTGAACGCTCACAAACGGTAAATCGCTGTCTTGAACGAGCCCCAAAAGCAACGGCGACAGGTGGGAGTGGGCCGGGGACTCCCGCGCCTGCTTTCGAAACGGGCCGCTAGGGGGATTTCAGTGGCGCCCCTACAGGCCGCGCTCGAGGCGTATATCGAAGCCACTCGTGCTTGCCATACAAACACAACCGCACGCAAAAATATAGTTGGGGGAAGTAGAACTGAACTGCAGAACACCCCCTTTATAACGAAATTGCTTTTTTGGAAATCTTGCTTTATTTGGAGGGTTTCGGGCTCTCCACTGCAGTGCATTGAGATAAGGTCGTTCTAGCTACATACCTGCCAACATTCTCGAATTGTCCGGGAGACCCCTGACTTTCAGCCACATCTCCCGACTGTATGAATGCTGTCTCTAATCTCCCGAAAAGTGGTCACTTAATCACGCGCGCAGTCTTCCCTGCTGCGACATTTGCTGTGCTGGGGAAGAGCATTCGCCACATACTTTTTGTTCTTTTTAACCATACTGTGGAGTACTGCTAAGTGTATTTGCAGCTCTATAGTACCGCGTGCAGCGTGCATCTGGGTACGGCCGAAATGTTGGTTGTAGCTTACAAAGGCTGACCCCGAGGTGCGTTTGCCACTTTACTGCAAAGGCATGAGAGCTTTTGCGTCTGTCTATCTCGTAATAAAGCAACCCAAAATAAACGCCCTTAACCTCTGCGGATGTCGGTCTCCAGTCTCGGTAATTTCCAAAATGTAAACCGAAAGAAATGCTGCAATCCCCCGAATTTTCGTGTTGCTGCTATGTTGGGGGGTCTGCAGCAACTGATGAAGTATAGCTTACGATGAGGCCACATTTCTGTCCCGAGTGGTTAGGTAGACGGGGGGTTCACTGCGGGTTTGTTGTTTGCGCAGCGGCCCCTGCTACCGGCGCCACATGCAGCCCCTGGCGCAGCGCAGCGCGGTGCTGGGCGGGCCCCAGCCGCACAGCATCCAGCTGCTGGAGATCCCGGCCGGGGCCGGGGCCGGGGGCGCGCGCAGCATCAAGCTGGGCCCCCCTTGCCTGGGCCGCCACGGGGTGCACATTGCCGACCTGGACGTGAGCCCCGACCTGATGGCCCTGCACATCGGCGACCGCATCCTCGAGGTCAACGGCACCCCGCTCGGCAGCCAGTCCCTCGAGGAGGTCGGTGGGTGGGGGCAGGGCTAATGAGAAAGCGTCAGCTGGCGTCTGTAACGGCGAGGCATTGCATGGCACGCTCCTAACTCTTTCGTTACAGTGGAAAAACAGCCGATTTTGAGTGCTTCTACAAAGCTTTTTCTTCCTCTTGAGCTACTGGACACATTTGGCATTGCAATGCATGAAATTGTAGCTTATAGATTGCTTTTTCAGACATATAAAAGCAGTTCTGTGAGAGGTACAATTATTTATAGTTTATTGGTCAAATAAACAGAAAAAAATGCACAAAAAAGTATACACACAATGTATATTGGCGATTGTACTGAGCCTAAAAATTATTTTAGGAACTCTAAGATATACAAGTTGTTACTACTTTCCTAAGCTATGATTCAATATGTACATAAATGCTGTACACCAAGTTTTGGATTTCTGCGGGCCCGTCAACCCAGCAGCCCTTGTCCGATCCATGTCCGATGGCCTATGGCGCTGTAAAAAAAGTTAAAATGAGCAGTAGCGGAAGGTGGCTATGTACACCAGTACACCACACATCAAGCACAAGGGTGGAAGAATGCAGCCTAATGGGGATGGACGGGCAGCGAAATCCACTATCGTCATCAACTGTCACAATGTAATGCTGCAGGAATGACACAGACACAAGGCAAAAGCGGATTGTGAAGCAGATTGTCTCAAGCGGCGAGAAGATGAAGCCATTTGATAACACGGGATGGAAGCAAAGCATTGCGGCATTTATTCGGACAATTAAAGCTTTCGCATTCAGAACCCTGAGCGTTTTTTTTTTTTTTTTTTTTTTTTTGCTGGGACTTCTGGTACGTTTACTGGGGACTTCTTTCTAAAATGGCGGTAGTGTCAATACTTGACATCCAGCGCTAGCACTGAAGCTTCAGCTAGACGACTCCTTTCATGCCATTACGTTAATAGAGCTCATAATACGCTGCTATTGCACTTGTACTTGTTCATGAACTCAGTCTGAGCAGAAGCAAGTTTTTTTACCACAAGCTTTGACGTGACAAACTCACTCGCATGTCTGAAAGATGCCAATTGTATGATGCAAATAACTTGAAGTCGTTTTATGGTTTATTTGTTTTATTTATCACATACTGCGGACCAAGTATGGTCCATGCAGGAGAGGGCAATGCAGTTCAAAAATCACCGTTTATGTACACTGTTCTCTGTATACCCTGGTGTTTCTCTCTTCTTTGGAGTAGCTTAGGTGTGCACAATCAGGGGCAGCCCAAGCTTGTGGTCTGGTTGGGATGAGGGTTGCCCCCTTACAGAATGTCCTCTGACTCCCAGGTTGAGGAGCTCATCAAGTCGACCAACAAGGTGTTGCAGCTGACCATTGAGCACGACCCCAGCAGTGTTTCCAGGTGCGCCCTCTTGTGCCCTCCCAGAAGAAAGGCCCTCAGCGACAAGGAGAGGCGCTACAAAAAGAAGGTGCGCTTCTGCATATTCTGATTTCACTGCACGTTAAAGGAGCCATGAAGACAATACACAAGTTTGGTTCATTCAAACGATTGTCTCGTTAGAATCATACTGACACCACTTTAACGTAAACTTTGCTCAAATAAGCTACATAATTAGGAAAAAAGGGAGTGGCCATGCGACCACTAGCTCATTTCCCGCAACAGAACCTATGATGTCACATGAGACAGCTCTGTGATTGGCGGAGGGCGACAACAGCAAACGCAAATTAGGCAGAGCTTATAAGCTTGCTGAACGAGCTATTTGTGCTTAAATTTAGGGCACATCCTTTTTAAAGCCCTAAGAATGGTGGGGCAAACAGTGCAAGTTACGAAAGCACGCGTAAACATAGAAGTACCGATGCGTATACTGCTGTTGGTACTGCGCGCACTATGCTTGGTTTAGCTGCACAGGACTGCAGGGCTTTGGGGTTGTTTCAGACGACACTGGCCGATTGACGCAAGCAACGATGTCTTACGTGACCGTATTTGTCGAGCGAGCACCATGCTTCACGAAACGATTATCTGCATGAACAAAACAAGCCAGGTACAAATACGTTCACAAACAAACCAAAGGCAGAAAACGGCTTGCCGCGGTTTTGTGGCGCCATCTAGGTTCACTAACGGTAAACAAGGCCCTGTGGTGTCATTGCAGACCACGAAAACGTGCGATTTAGTGGGAAAATCAAGATTTCAACTTAAATTAATTAATTTCTCAGTGAATAAAGCATTGTTTGCATTCGGACAAGCACTGGGGGCACTATAAAACACAAAATCTTTCGAATAACATAAACTTGTGTTTTGTCTTCGTGGCTCCTTTAAAGATCCCCAGCCAGCCAATCTAAGTTGATCCACATTCCTCCATGGCTGATTACCCGAGTGCAACTTCATTATGTAAAACCCTTTGTGGTCCATTGTCCAGCCCTTGTCGGGCACTGCCCAACAAGGATGTGCGGGTTTAAATTATGCGGTTTTTCTCACTGCGATGCCTGTACATTCTTTGTATACATGATGCGCCATCTCTTGAGGGATAAGTGAACTCTGTTTGTTAAAGTTTACTTCTTTTTGCACTAGGGTGCTGCATAATGTTCAGCACAGGCCTTCTGGATCCCAGAGCTTTCAGAACTTGCGCGTGGTTTGCTAAGAAGCGTGGCCGTATTTTTACCGCGTGCGTTTTACTGCTGGTGCACTTAACGAAAACAATGATGACTTTAGGGAGGAAAAGAATTACGTGTGTCCATCAGGTAGTGATGACAGTGGTTCGACAGGAGCAAGCGCAAGGACCTCTCAAATATATGTAAACAAGTTGCGTGCAGAATGCAGGAGAAAAAAATATATTAAGTTCTTGCACAGTTTGTGTTTTTTTTTCGCGGCACCAGAAGCTGGCGAAATATTTCTGGACCAGGACAGCTGAAAAGTGGGTAAAAGTTTCAGATCGGACAGGGTTAATGTGAGTTTGAATTGGCGTAATTCGACACGTTTGTTTGGTACTGTTCATGAATTGCATCCTCAGTATAACAAATGATGCTCATAAGGTACTGTCAGCTTCAGTGGTTGTTTTTAAACGGGAAAAACATGTGAGGATGCAGCTGAGGCTGTTTTGCAATCCTTTTTTCTTTTTTCCCCAATATTTCACTGATGTCGATTTGCAGATCAGTTCTTGTCTAGCTGAAAGAATTGTCACAGTAATGTTAGCAAGCCTCTTATAATGTAGGTTTTCTTTTTGTGCATTACATTTCAAGTAAACGTGGCACTGCGACCCCATTTCACTGTTAATTTAAGCATCTTGATAATTCTGGTTACTCGCTCATTTTAAAGTATTTGTTCTGTTGGCTACTTCTTAAGTCTGCTTACCTTTTCTAGCTGCACAAATTTGAACCTGTGCGGATCTAGCGGGGAGTGTTATGGATAAGTGCGGAGCACAGTTTAATGCAAGATGTACAGCTTGCCTGGCATTCAACTGAACCTTGCTGCTGCTTCCGCCGCTCTGCAGGACGAAGGCGCCGTTGGCACCAGCGGTGTGCGATCGCGCCAGCTCAAGAGGACCAGTGGCGGAAGGGAGCGCTCCTCGTCTCTCCCGCGCCTGCTAGTCAGGTTGGTCGCGGAGCACTTGCCAACACCTTCTCCCGTTGCTTTTTCCTACCTGCTGCCTGTGTACATTTAGCATTGTGCCCAAAACAAATGCACTGTAGCTCTGTGTTCCTCTCTGTCTCAGTCAGCTTTGGGCATCTGGTGAGCCTGTTGTTGGGCTCACGGCCTAGAAGTTCACTACTAACCATTGCTCTCTCTTGCCCTACCAATGTGTGTACAATGCAACACTGTTGGGGAGATTTTTTAAGTGCAGAGCACTTTAGAGGCTTGCCTTGTAGTCTGCACAGCGTTCTGTCGTAGCGGCTGTCCTCGCAGTGTAACCCGGAGGCTTTAAAAGCCAAGCAGTTTATAAAGTCATAAGCGTTCGAAACTCGTGAACCACCGGTGCTTGTCATGCATCTCCCCATTGTTTAGCGCAAAGAAAACTGTAGGTACATTTGAGGCAAAATATATGTAATTAACCGGCGGCACCCGTGTTAATTTAGCTAGTAATGCTCGTAGGGTTGGTTTTTACTAAGCGAAAAAACTGGCAGTGCAACGCCGGCATGTGCGGGAAGAAAAGCAAGCAGGAAAAAAACAGAACTCCCACTGGCGCAGTTTCAGGCAGGGAAATTTGTGAAGGCGGGAAATTTGATTTGCATTGGGTGGTAGCAGTGAGTGGATAATGGCGCTACAGCCCATTATGACAAATCACTGCTCTGCACTTCCGACAGCTTTCACATTGAATGGAACGGCTTTAATTTTTTAGTCAGCTGCTGGGTGTGGGTTCTGTGGCAGTTAGCTGCTAGTTATTGCGCGAGGAGGGTGGGATGACAGAATGGAAATGGAGGGCGATATGACATGTTTTTAGTGGTTGTACCATTGAGCGGTGTCAGTGCAGGTGAGCCCGTGTTAAAGATGCATTTTCAAAACTGATGGGCTCGCCAACCCTTCGTTTTCATCACCTTGTTTGCCGAAATTTTTCTGTGGGAGCTAACCATACCACGGGTATCTGGGTTGGGTTGGTTCCAATTGTTTCAAAATATATCATCCAGGGTAATCACAAGAAAAAATGAATTATAACACTTCCAAACATTAAAAAAAACGATGTACAGTCAAGCCCACTTATAACGATACCGTTTACAACAATATATTGGATGTAACGGTGAACAACTAGGGCACCCTCCACTTTTGTATGTGTTCTAATAAACCGCTTATTACAATCCTCCAGTGCTGCGCTATCGGATATCACAATTGAATCAGGTTACAGCATGCACTGAAAATGCGAGCTGCTGCCGGCTCTCCGTGCGAACGGCATGCATTGCGAGCCACCCTGTGCTTCGCATCCCTTCCTCCCCTCAGAAAACGAGTCGACTCGTTTTCTGAGGGGAGGATAACACCGCCTTGGTATCATCTGAGCACCCATCACATGACATTGGTGGGGCTTTTAAAAAAACGTGGCGCGCAGAACAAAAAAATAACAGAGGATTTAAGTGTCTTTACTACTTAGTAGGTAGTGCCAGCTCTCAGAGCGCACTCAGAAAGCTCCAAATTCGAAAGGGAAAAGGTCCAAATTTGAATTCGAAAGCACCGATAGTATACTATCGATTTGAATAGGCGTGGGCAGGAAGGTGTAAAAGTGCACACAGCAATAAAATTTGCTTTTTTTTTTTATCCTAGGAAATTTTGGTGAGGAGCATTCTTGTTTTCAATGAAACCTAGACAAAAGCTGGGTAGTCCAACAGACCTCCAATGTCCTTGGCAGTGGAACTCAGTTATAAGGTGTACGTGTTAAAGTAGCTCATAAACGACTGCAGACTGCACTTGTTCTTGGCAAATGTTTGGCTGCAACCGGCACGTGCTTGGCTATGCTTGGACACAGTGCAGGCATTGATTGGCTTGACGGCGTTGCTTGTTGCAGTGACTCTGCTGAATGCACCAGCCAGCCGCCCTACGACCTGAGTCGGACGAAGTCGTTCCGCATTGAGCCAAAGAACCAGAGGATTTTTCGGGCCTCTGACCTGGTGCAGGGAAGACTCCTAGGCAAGGGCTTCTTCGGCCAAGTGTACCTGGTGAGCAGAGGAGCTCGAAAACAACCCTTGTAGAAAGGGCCGTTCTCCTTAACTTTGTAATACTTTCCCGATTCTGAAGTTTCTGCTGATTTCAGAACTTAAAGAGGGTAGTGTCTATTGTCACGGCAACTGTGAGGATTGCCGTCAGAAATTTCTCACAACAGTTGCCTCTGTTTGGCTAAGCACTCCACCCGCAGATTCTAAGTGGCAAATATTCCCTGTAAGCTTGTTCCCACAGCTAATTTTGTGGCGCTGTGGTATAGCACTTAGGTTCAAGTCTCTCTCTCTCTCTCTCTTTTTTTTTAAATAATTTTTGGACCTTTCATTATAGTTAGTGGTTATTTTCATCCTGGCTATTGCTATATCAAGAGAGGATGCACAGGACTTCTGGAATGGGCTGGATTAAGTTTAATATATGTTCTGTTCTGTGTCGTTGGGCTGGGTTAGGTTAGGTTTGTTGCAGTTGGGCTGGATTTGGGTAGTTATGCTAGGCTAGGTTCTGCTAGTTATGCTAGGCTAGGTTCCTAGCCTAGCATACTTAGGTTATGCTAGGCTAGGTTCTGTGAGGTTAGGTTATGTTAGGTTATATTGGGAGGTAATATTATTCAGCGAATTTTAGGCCAGCCAGCTTTTATAGAAACTGCCATGAGAATTTCTCTGAGGTAATTCTCACGGCTACCGTGAGATTAGACGCAGCCCTTAACCTTTTGAGGGTCAAATGTTCTTCGAAAAAAAAAAAAAATACTTTCCCAGATGGTCAAATTTTTTTATGGTGATACATTTCGGTAACAAATAAGCTAAGAGCAGCGCCAATATAGGTAGAAATCAACTTCCACTGCCCCTGCAAGGGAGTGCCAATAAGGATA
This sequence comes from Haemaphysalis longicornis, assembly GCF_048455015.1. Classification (NCBI taxonomy): domain Eukaryota; kingdom Metazoa; phylum Arthropoda; class Arachnida; order Ixodida; family Ixodidae; genus Haemaphysalis; species Haemaphysalis longicornis. The sequence goes on along the minus strand of NW_027526422.1, from coordinate 74,652,363 downwards.
AAAATCAATTTTCACGCGCCTCCATTTCGATCCGATGGGGAAATTGAAACCATGAAAGGGCGTTGACACAGACCATGTGACGCGCTGAAACTATAGTTTTGTTTCTCTGCAAGAAGGTAGCACAATCAAATTTCAAATGCTTCTTGTAAGTCCTAGGGGGTTGCAGCACCTGCCAGTGAGCATGCATCTTCATTAAGGCGCGAAATTTCAAGCGGAGGGTCGAAACTGTACCCGTACGGCAAAGACCTTGCGGAATGGAAAAATGCCGCCGAACATATATGGCAAAAACCCTAAAATGTTTAAGAAACCTAACTATGCACAGGCCTTTGTTTTTGCACGTTTGAAACTTGGCATGCACAGAGTGAATTCTCGAGGCTTGAGTCTGAGTGAACGGTTCCATTTGTAAGCAAGTTCAAAAGCAGATATCTCACGCAGCAGTTCTTCTTTGTTAACCAATAACTGAGGGAAGTATATGCGTCAGTGGTAACTACTTGAAGATTTATTTTAAGAGTCACCGAAGTGAGTGTGGCGAAGTGAAGGGACACTGAGAACAGCTTATGAGATAGTCTAGAATGTACATGCGATGTTCCAAAGTATGCCCGTTTTGTAACGAGAGTCTGGGCGGCACAGATTACGAGCAAACAGAAGCCAACGGAAGAGGCCTTCAGTGTACGCAAGATGGGCAGAGTAGCGGCACGAGAGCACTAACTTGTCTCCTGCACTGGCCAATAGGTGACCCACCGGGAGACAGGTGAGGTGATGGTGGTTAAGGAGCTCCACCGCCTGGACGAGGATGCGCAGCGCAACTTCTTGCGGGAGGTGGCGGTGCTGCGGTCGCTGCAGCACGAGAACGTCCTGCGCTTCATCGGGGTGCTGTACCGGGACAAGCGGCTGCACCTGGTCACAGAGTACGTGAGCGGGGGCTCTCTGCGCGCGCTGCTGCACGACTCGGCCGAGCCCCTGCCCTGGCTGCAGCGACTGCGGCTGGCCCGGGACATCGCCGCGGGCATGCGCTACCTGCACTCCCGTGACATCGTCCACCGAGACCTCAACTCTCACAACTGCCTCGTCAAGGAGGTGAGGGGGGCACACCCTTTCAGGTCCCCTTCATCATGGCAGGGCTGAGTTAAAGGTTCATTGTAACGTGCCTAGTTTGCCTAATTTAATCATTTTTGTGTCTCTTGGTGCCCAGCTTAGCAATCCTCGGGGGAAAATGGCCCCGACTGGCTAGGGTAGCGCATGAACTGCAAAGCCACACTATGACTACTGTATTTATTCAAATATGAGGCGAGTTTTTTTTTTTTTTTTTTTTTTAATTTATAGTCTCAAAATTATACTCCACCTTATATTCAAAGCTCAGTATATATATATGGCGATTTTTTTTACTCTTCAAACTGAACCCTCTCCTTATAATTGAATAAATATGGTACGTAGCAGTGCTCAGACTCCTACATGGTAAACAGGTTCCCATGCTTCGGTGGCAAATGGTGGTTTTATTCCAGGGGTACAAGCAGCATGTAATACAACATCATGACTCTTGCTCACAGCAGAGACTGCCCGCAGTGCTGAGTTGCTAAGTTGCGTATGGGCTCACCTTAGACAGCTGTCATTGTGGGGCCAGGGGCTAGGTAACCCCGTGACCAGCTGGGACAGAATATCCCAGCAGACTTCCAATCTCCTGTCTCTCCCAGCAGAAACATGACATGTCCACATGAAAAATTGGCCAAAACTTGCAATGCCAATATTTTACTAGTATTTATTTGATTATAAGGTGGTCACAATTATAAGGCAAGGGTGCAGTTTGGAGAGCCAAAAAAAGAAAAGGTATATTCCTACCAATATAAGGCTATAGAAACGAAGGAAGCAAGTCAATTAAATTTCTTACCTTTCACCAAACCAGACACCAAGTATTCATGAACTGTCTGCGCCACAAAGATGCTTGTTTGGAGCAAGATGACAGACAAAGTTGGAAACTGTTGTCCTTAGAGGTGGTGTTATTCAAATCTTCCTTATCACTTGCGCACTCTAAGAGGTCAGCACCCCCAGTTCCATCCAGCGCATTAGAAACTCATCACTTGCGAAACGATGTCGCCGCACTGTCTTTTGGGATCGCTGCCTTTGCCGTCGCTTCACGGGCTAAGAGCAACATCTTTTGTTTGCTTCCAATGACGCACGTTGTTCTCTTAAAAGCCAAACTTTCGACCCGCCGCGCAGTTTTCAATGACTTTCGCCTCTGGTATGACCTTTCTCTTGAAGGCTGTGTTATAGCGGCAATGACGACTCACTATTGCGCTGGTTGTGTAAATAAAAAGAAAACAAGTACTGAAAAAGAAACTCTTACAACAAGGACTCCAAGCATTCCAGCAAAAACTCCACTCAGCTCGTTGACATGGTCGAGCGTGTCTGCTGCCATGATGTCATCTGTAAGTTTTATTCTGAAATCTTTGTTACATTTCCAACCGTGTTGTTGGGCTCTTTTGGAAGCTTGGAAATGGTTGAAACGCAGAAACCAAAAGTTTCACTCTAAAATCGCCATATTGCTATACTGGGCTTCAAATATAAGGAGGAGTATGACTTTGAGACTATGGATTTTAGAAAAAAAACCTCTCCTTATATTCAAATAAATACAGTAATTCTAGATGCGGCCTCATGACAGATTCCCACACTTTTTTATTTTCTTTTTCATTTTAGAGCTGCAGTGTGTAGGGCATACTGCAAGAACTGTTGCCCCTGGACCACAATTGCTGCATGGCTATACATCAATAGCTTTGGCATTTTGTTCGCAATGAAGGGAAACAGATCTCACTGAAACATAGTTTTGTTAGTCCTGAAGGAAAATAGTAGCTTGTGTGCAAACTTGTCATGGGCCAAATTTGGGGTGTGCTGCTTTTTCCTTAGTGTTCTGGAAGTGAACCACTGCCCGGTGTTATGTCGTCCAGGACCGGACGGTGGTGGTGGCCGACTTTGGCTTGGCTCGGATTATGAGCGACCAGGGCGTGGCGGGCCGTCGGAGCAGCAGCGGCGGGGGCAGCGGTGGGGGGGCAGGCAGTGGCGGCGGCAGCAGCAAGCGCGCCTCGGGCAGCAAGCGGCCCGAGCGCAAGAAGCGCTACACGGTGGTGGGCAACCCCTACTGGATGGCCCCCGAGATGATGACCGGCAAGCTTTACGACGAGAAGGTCGACCTCTTCTCCTTCGGCATCGTCCTCTGCGAGGTGACTGGGCTCCTTCTTCGGTGGGGGGGGAGGGTTGGGAATCGAGTGCTGTGGTAGTGATGCCTGCGGTGCCCCCCTAAGGCTCCTGAGGCACTAAGGAAACTTTGCAATAAAGCAGCATTTTTTGGGCTGTTTAAGTACAGTTCCTAATAAGTGACACTTGTTTCTCTAAAATGTACTGGGACCTTTATTAATGGTGTGTTCATAATAGGCACTAGGGCCTAGGAGTGGGCTGCTGCAGAGTGTAGTATAGGAGGAGAGCTTCCTCCCTCTCCTTGCTTGTACCTGCTGCACAGTCTTCCTATTCCAACTCTGCATCCGCCTGACAGGAGGGGAAGACACAGTGCTGTTCTCCTTTCTCTTTTCCCGCGTAGAGTAAGTGCAGTGCCTTTGTTTCTAGTACATCTTGGTAAAAATAATGGCCAGTAAACAGCAAGCGAAGAGACAGGGCCACTGCTTAGTTGTCTCGTGTCGTGTGGGTTGACCTGTGCTGCAAGCCTGAGACGGCCGTGGTGTGACTGAGCACCGGTCCCTCTCCCCCCAGATCATCGGGCGGGTGCAAGCGGACCCCGACTACTTGCCCCGCAGCAACGACTTTGGCCTCAACACGGTTGTGTTCAAGGAGAAGTTTTGTGCCACCTGCCCCGAGCCTTTCTACCGCATTGCCTTCCTGTGCTGCGACGTCGACCCCGAGAAGAGGTGGGCGCTGAGCGCTGCGTTGTTATCACGGATCGTGAGCTTGCTTGCATCTTGCTGGCATAGGGAGAGCTGGAGAGGTTTGCTCTGATGAAAGCAGGGATTTCCACTTTTGATGAGATTGAGAAAGTGAAACTCCATAAGTGCAGCGCAAGAGGTGATGGTGCCCGACGGGAGCTCATAAAGCTTGCACTTTGGCACCACTCGCAAGAGGCCAGATAATTTTGTTTGTCTCAGAGTTGTGCGAACGAGTTCGAAGGTTTTTTTTTATGCAACCGATTTGCGATGAAAGACTGTTCTTTAATTTGAAAGTCAGTGTGTTCTGTCCATGTGGTTGTCTGAAGCAATTGAAGCTTGTGCAAAGGAACACGGAGATAATCCAGAAGTAGGAAAAAAAAAAGGAGTTATCATTCAGAAGTGGCTTTTTTACAATACTTAACTATTTCATTACTGCCAGGAAAAGTCCTGTTTTTGTGGGGTACAGCAAAAAGTTTTTGTTATCACATAGAAATTTTTATATAGAAGGTAATACAGTGAAAGTCCGCTACGTGCGAAAAATTTCGTTGAGGTGAAATCTGCCCCAGCAGACCACGGAGGGGCAAGAAAAATAGCCCCATATATTTCCGCATCATTCGTAGCATAATACAATATTTAAAAAAAGGAGTGACGCCCAATAGCGTCGTGTATATCCTGATAACAAACATACCAATGGTTATCTTTTTTTTTTTTAAATCCAAATTTAATCCGAGCGCCAACCAAATTAATCCATCTATCAGAAGAATGTTCAGGAGTGTTTTGTGTGAAATTACGCGCAGCTTTGTGGACTTTGTTGCGCGTGGTGCGGTGAAAACGGGGTGTTTCTTGATCCATTATGTGCAAAATATCATATGCGCGCAGCCTAATGGACATTTACTGACACCCGCAGACCAGCAGAGCGATCTCATTTGATCCGTTGGTGCCGTGTGCTTATCGTCTGTGAGATCGTCAGAAGTATTGTCTGCTCGCATACTGTTACGCCAGCATATTTGCCAGCATATTGTTACCCGAGCAGACGACACTTCTGTTGCGAGCAGGCAATATTTCTGACGATCTCGCAGATGATATTAGAATCTGAAAATAATGCTTAACACTGCCTGCAGAAAAGCATTCAATTATTGAAAATCAGAATGCAAAGGGCATTTAAGTAATGTGGTTTTATCAAAGGAGCTTCTGAAGGCATTGTTACGTGAAGAGCAGATGATACTTCTTACGTGTGTTATTGACGGCGCTCTCGCAGACGATCAGCTCACAACCCGCCGCGGTGGCTCAGTGGCCAAGGCGTTGCACTGCTGAGCACGAGGTCGCGGGTTCAATTTCCAGCCGCGGCGGCCGCTTTTCTGATGGAGGCGAAAAGCAAAAACGCCCGTGTGTACGAGATTTCGGTGCACGTTAAAGATCCCCAAGTGGTCAAAATTAATCCGGAGCCCTCCACTAAAGCGCGCCTCATCGCCTGCATTGCGTTGGCGCGTTAAAGGAGCCATGAAGAGAAAATGCAAGTTGGTTTTATTCGAAAGATTTCGTGTTTTATAGTGCCCCCAGCGCTTGTCCGGATACAAACGGTGCTTTATTCACTGAGAAATTAAACAATTTAGGTTAAAATTTTGATTTTCCCGCGCAATCGTGCGTTTTTGTGGTCCCAAATGACATCACAGGAACCGACCGGTCTGCAGCCTAGAGTACCTTCATTCACGCATCTGCCGTACAGGGTAGAGACACGTATACGCTGGCGCCGCCATTTTCGGTTGCTCGCTCGCCGCCGAAGCAAGTCATTGTGTCAAAACCGCGCTAAAATTATCGCCGCAACGCGGTTTACTGAAGAAGTTTGAATCATATTGTCTGTTTCGCGTTGCTAGGTCTCGTGGGAAACGAAAAGAATAACGCGTTGAGCCCGTTGGCCCAATTGCGGCGGCACGGGACCGTTCAAAGGTTGTTTCCACCCTGTACAGCGGTGTTGGTTTGTTCCCGCGTTTCTTTACGTTCCGTAACCTAGATGGCGCCACCATACCGTGGCAAGCGTTTGGTTTGTTTTTGCCCGCATTTAAACCTGGCTTGTTTTTGTTCTGGGAGAAAATATTCGTTCCCTGAAACAGTGCTCGCTCGACAAATGGGGTCACGTAAGACACCGTTGCTTGCGTCAATCGGCCAGTGTCGTCTGAGACAACCCCAAGCCCCGTAGTGCTGTGCAGCTAAACCAAGCATGCTGTGCGCAGTACGAACAGCAGAACGCATCAGTACTTCTATGTTTACATGTGCTTTCGTAACTTCCACTGTTTGTCCCATCATTCTTATTGCTTTGTAAAGAATGTGCCCTAAATTTAAGCGCAATCGCTCGTTCGTCTAGTTTGTAAGCTCTACCTAATTTGCGTCTGCCTCTGCCAGCCTCTGCCAATCGCAGAGCTTAGACATCATAGGTTCTGTTGCGGGAAATAAGCTGGTGGGTCGCATGACCATTCCCGTTTTTCCTAATTATGTAGCTTATTTGAGCGAAGTTTACGTTAAAAGTGGTGTCAGTATGATTCTAACGAGACAATCTTTTGAATGAACCAAACTTGTGTTTTCTCTTCATGGCTCCTTTAAACCCTACAATCAAATCACTCAATTGATCAGCTCACAGCACGCGGAACCAATGGTCTACGCGTGTTGGTAAATGTACATTAAGCTGTTGGCATCAGATATTTTGTTCATAATGGCACAAGAAACACCACCTTTTCACCACACCACATGCAACAAAGTCCACAAAGCTGCGCCTAATTTTGCACAAAACACTCCTGAACATTCTTCTTGTAGCTTAATTTGGTCGGCGAGAGGAAAATTTGGTTGGCACTTGGATTAAATTGCATGGCATCTGGATTAAATTAGATGGTGGTTGGATTAAATTGGCTGGCACCGGGATTAAATTGGGCGGGAAAACCTGCAGTAGGTGTTCTCCCTCTGCTTGGTTGAGTGCACATGTCGGTCAGCATCGCTTGATGTTTTGCAGCCACATCTAGCATTTGCTAAGTTGAGAGGACAAAGGAGTTTGTGGACCCTGAGAATATCTTGTACTAGCGAACCCAATTTCCATAGAACAACTGTAATTTAAGGCAGAACTGGAACCTGTGGGTCGCTATTTCTGTGTCCTGCAGAAACCTTCAAAGGCCAGAATGAGTGAAGCTTCATTTCTTTATCTCTTGTCACAATGTGCAGGCCACCATTTGAGCTGCTGCAGAAGTGGTTGGAAAACATCTCCCTGCACCTCATAGTGGACAGTCCACTGCCGACGGAGCTAGTGAGCGACATAGTCAACTACCAGGGCACCGCCGTCACGGCCAGCACAACAGACTCCACTCCAGAGTCGCTGACCCCTCCAGAGTGCCGACGTTCTCCCCTGAGGACCATCAGTGAGCAGGCTTTGGACTCTCCGCGCTCATCACTCGAACTGGACTGAGTTTGCCGCGCTCTCTGGCCTCGCCACGGTGAAGTGCTCACTGCTGTACACTGCAAATTTGGGGACGTTGTCCATGTCGTGCACAGAGTTCGGACTATTATATGTGGGTATTGCAGGGATGTGTGCCCCGTGTGTAATTTGTGCAAGTTTATGACTGAGTTGTGAATTCTTTTCGGGTGGCTGTTGCTACAGTACAAGAAGATTGGTAATAGCCTTTGAAGCGATGGGCAGAAAGTCAAATAGTCATTACCTCAAACTATTGGCACCTATGCAGTCTATTTAGCCTCGCAGCATGATGCAATTTGATGGAGCTCGCTGTATTGAATATTTACATACATTTAGTAGTAAAAACATTACGGCTTGTGCTGAAGTTATGTTGGTCGCGTCACAGCGCAGGTGAAAAGCACCAACCAAACATGGCGCTGAACGGTTTTCTGGATATTTACCTTGATTGCACTAATGTTAGGTGCCTTAGGTGGTCGAAGTTGCCAGCTGTGATAAGATAACTCAATTGACCCTAAGTTGAGTGGTTGACATATTCGTTATAAAGTGAAAGCAAAATCTTCACTTGGCAACTGTTATTGTTATGGAGTGGCGCTAACATTCCCCCATTAGGAGCGCTCATTGAAAACACCTACTTTAGAGGTACACGTTTCATTTACATCCGTTTCTTGGCCTCTAAAGAAAATTATTTTCGCAAAGCTTTAAATTATTTTTTTTTAATTTCTATGCAAGTGGAATCTCTACAAATGTGGATCCTTTGCAGCCTTTCATTCAGTTGATTAAGGCTTGAGCAGAAACCAGTGTGCCCCATGCTTCGTTTTGGTGTTAACGGCTTGCACGGGTTGAGAGGTTCGAAGAAGGGTTTGTGCTAATTGGTCAGAAACTCTACCCATCTGGATAGTTTCTGAAGGCAAAATTTTTGGAGGCTCAAAATACCCTGCATAGTGAGCTCTGGTCTGAGGACAGTAGTGTCAGCATTTATGCTGCTGGTAAAATTCCTGGGTTGGTGTAGTGCTGGCCTTAACACTTTAAATAGGTTTCACATCAGTGTGTTTATTTTATGACTTGTGTGACATTGTTACTTTTTTTTTTTGCTTGCTTGAAACACGCTCGTGACTTGCGAGTGCAAGCAAAATACCTGCAAGCGCTGTTGTAAGGTGGTGTCGGCACTTAAGCTGTATATCTTCGTCTGCATCCTAAATCAACATGCATTGACCAAAAGAAAATGAACAAATTAACGTTCATGTTTTATCCATTCACGTTTTGTTCATAATTCATCAATCCACATCGTGCTTTGTCGAGAAATTTTGCTTTATTCATAAATACAGGGCTGAGGGCAAATTTAACATGCACAGCCTGCATTGATCGTTCAGTGTGCCTAGGTGATACAGAGACTGTGCTTGGTGGTAGCATTTTTTTAATTGGCTTGAGAATGACAAAACTGTAAACTGGTTGGGTACGTCACAAATTGCAGAAGGCAATGCACCTTTTCACCCCTTTGCTTTGGCTGGTTCGACGTCCTACTCCATGTCGCTTTCCGTCCGCTTTGCATTCCAGTCGGTGCCCATTACAAATGGAGGTTGAGGGACTTGATGATGTATGTACGGACAAATTTTTTGCTGAAGCAAGACATTCATAACATTCTTCGCTAAAATGTGTTGTGGTAGTCCTAATGAAAGAGTTATGTTTTCTAGAAGAAATGGCACCGAATATGAAGAAGTCACTTATGTTTAAGGAAGGACACTGCTCTTAAAACAACTTCATTAATGTTTAAATAAACTCTGAAACTTGTCAGCATGCAGCTTTTTTTCCCCACTGATTTAGCCATTATTTTTTCATATGCCATTTTTTTTCAGTTGGTCAATCACTTCCCAATATAATTGCAGATAATTAGTCAGTTTTGGAGGAACAATAGACAAAACTGTGAGTCACAAAACTGTAATCTTTATTTTTTCCAATAGTACGAACCCTGGTGAGTGCAATAAGAGAGACGGTTTTTTGATGCACCGCTTGGAACTAATTTTACAGCTCATTAAACTTTGGTGGCACCAGTTGCAAGGAACCATTTCAAAGGGATATTTTGGGTTTGCGCAGGTACATGTAATTTTTCATGCAAATCTTTTTTTTTTTTTTCTTTCCAAGGAAGAGGGCTATGACGCTTGCTGGCATTGTTGCACAATTGCTTTGATAGTTCATTGAAAACGACCTTTATCGTGTTCTGCACAGGGTAGGGAAAGTATCAGGGGTTAGTCTCTTCTCGCCTGCTATAAAACATTTCCCGGTTCGTTTCTTTCTTGTGATATTTTTGTTTTGCGCTAGCTGTCAAGCTGTCCTGTGGTATAACCACATTTTCTAGACCGAGGGTTCTGGTACAGCCCCGACCCCAGCAACTCATTCCCTTTTTGCACACTGCAAGTGCACGCATTTCATTTGGGACCACTGTTTTCGTCACTGCATTCCCTATTTTCACTTCTCTGTTTATCACCTCGCAATGTCAACTTTCGTGTGAATGTTTTGTACATAGGTACGCTGACAGAGTGTACGCATGGAATCTGCGTCTATGTTGTTTTCTTTTTACTCGTGTTGCCTGCTTTATGGCTGCCTAGTGTGTACATGTATGTGGGTAATGGTACACGGCCACCGGGCTATGACCGTGCAAGTGGAAATTGGAGTACTGAGTTGCCCAAACAAAATTGAGGGCCATTGTTTTTGTAGAGCCTGTGTTACCCGGCAACTTTCAATTGGCAATTGAACACTCGCCCACAAGTGCGCCCTATGTATTTAGAATGAGCACTTGATAGACAATTGGTACAACAGCCCTCAGAAGCCTTCCAGACAGCCGTGTAACACAGGTATAAGACTCTCAATGCACAAGTTCTGGATGCCTAGAAAGGCTGGAAAGTACCCTTGGCTTTGGTGATGCTGTTTTCACTTTAATTGGCCCAGTATCTTCTTTTTTAAATTTGTTTCTTTAACATGTTTTTAAAAGTTTTTTTGAGTGTCAATTTAACAGGTCCAGATTCTTCATGACTGGCAGAGCCTCCCCACTCACACGTTGACTGTTCAGAAAAAAAAAAAATTATGGTTTTACATGCTAAAGCTTTATCCGGGCTATGGGCACTCCACGGTGAAGGGCGGGAGACCTTATCAATGGGGCGAAACCTTGATGTGAAGGTGTTTTTGCATTGACCCATATTGTTAACTCGCACCCCTCCTGGTTTCACAGCGGCACTCGCATTGATTCTTTTGCTTTATCTCTTTTCCCTGCAATATTTGTGGGCACATGTTCTAAACAAGCAACCAAAGCCGAATGATGCAAATATGAACTTACCGTAGCCCAGTCTTCAGCATAAAAGCGACTTGCGTAGGTGCATATTGTTCAGCTAAAAGGAGGTCTATATGTACGATATGTCAGAAGTATATATAGCACACAGGTTGTTGACCCTATGGCATGCCGCTATGGCTTGTCCGTTTCACATTGTGTAATCCATTCCAGATCTGTGTATAATAGTGTGCGCAACAAATCAAAAACTTCACTTCATAGAGAAGTTATTTATTCCTGTGCACAGTTAACCCTTTCCACTTTTCTCCTTTTTTTTTTTTTTTTTTGAAAGTGACTTCTACATGCCCTGTGCCTATGTGTACATACCTGTAACCTTTAACTTATTTACCTTGTCAAGTGTTGCTCTTTCTTTTTTTTTGTCATTTGTTGTCGTAAAGAGTTTGTGTTTACGGTTTCAGTGCACAGGTGTTTTTATTTGAGTCTGCCTGTTTCTGAATGGATTTACCCTTGCTTTCTCCACAATTGCCAGGTCTTTGTAGTTTATTGATGGCAGACTCTTTCTATTGACGACTGTCTTGCAATGTTACAAAAAGGTTGTGTGAAGGAAGTTGAGGTGAAGAAAGGGTAAGCGACATATCGTAGGCGTGCCGGAACAAACCCAACTAGTTCTTCGAAGTACTGTACCTATACACTGCAAACCTGCATTTTATAAAAAGGCTGCATACGCAGTGTAATGTGTTGAAAGTTGTCTTGAACTTTCCAGGAGAGGCTGTCCTGAAGTGAGTGCTGCCATCGCTTGCATTCTGAAGCCTTGATAGTTATCGTAAAAGGTCTTTACTTGTAATTTATGCCTAGAAAACGTGTAAAATAATGGAAAAGGCAGAAGTATGATGGCATTTCGCCAAGGTACAGCCAGAAGTTTTATTCAAAGGCTATGCCACTTCCAAATGTTTGTGCATGTGTTTAGACCAAACTGCTTTAGATTCACGATGCCTCCATTTTATTCACCCTTATACCTGCACTGCCAATATTTGTCGGCTGTTAGCAGAATGAAATGCAGCTTCACCTAACCGCGAAAGTCTACAGCAGGTGAAATGCCTACCATAATGTTGATGGCAGCCAGGTTGCCCAAAAGTCTGCTTAAACCAAGCGCTCATTGACGGATATGTGCTAATGAAGAGATGCCAATGGCATGTCTGTATCGTTAGACCCGGTTAAGCAATACCTGTTGTGGCAATACTGGGTGCGTGAAAGTTGTAAGGATTTTTTAAGTGGAGTCTGGTTGGGAGTGATTCAACATATCTTTTCATGGTTCAGCGCATCTAATTTTTAAGCCAAGCTACGTTTCGAGCACGTTACATTTGCATTGCTGGGGACACTTTTTTTGAGACAAAGTTTGAGATACAACTCTCGCCCAAAGCTGTCTTATTTCACAATTGATACATTTCCAGCAGATACTTTTCTTGGTCCTTGCGAATTTTTCTGTACCTGAAATAAACACAATTTTGGTGGAATTTTTTAAGCGTCCTGCTTCCAAACATCTTCACCAGGGTGGGTGAACAACTTCGAGGTTGCGTGTGGATCACCGAGAAAAATATCTGGCAGTGATCACTTGCATGCATGCAGGTATTACCTTGCAAATTTTTCTGTACCTGAAATAAACAATTTTGGTGGAATTTCTTGGCATCCTGCTTCCAAACATCACCAGGATGGGTGAACAACTTCTAGGCTGCGTGAGGGTCACTGAGAAAAGAATCTTGCAGCTGTAACTTGCATGCATGCAGGTTTAAACACCATTTTGGTGGAATTTTTTTTGCATCCTGCTTCCAAACATCTTCACCAGGATGGGTGAACAACTTCTAGGCTGCATGCGGGTCACCGAGAAAATCTGGCAGCGATCACTTGCATGCGTGCAGGTATTACCTTGCAAATTTTTCTGTACCTGAAATAAGCTCAATTTTGGTGGAATTATTTGGCATCCTACTTCCAAACATCTTCACCAGGGTGGGTGAACAGCTTCTACGCTGCAGGCGGGTCACCGAGAAAAGAATCGGGCAGCGATCACTTGCATGCTTGCAGGTATATTACCTTGCAAATTTTTCTGTACCTGAAATAAGCACAATTTTGGTGGAATTTTTTAGCATCCTGTGTCCAAACATCTTCACCGGGGTGGGTGAACAACTTCTAGGCTGCAGGCGGGTAACCGAGAAAAGAATCGCGCAGCGATCACTTGCATGCGTGCAGGTATATTACCTTGCAAATTTTTCTGTACCTGAAATAAGCACAATTTTGGTGGAATTTTTTGGCATCCTACTTCCAAACATCTTCACCGGGGTGGGTGAACAACTTCTAGGCTGCAGGCGGGTAACCGAGAAAAGAATCGCGCAGCGATCACTTGCATGCGTGCAGGTATATTACCTTGCAAATTTTTCTGTACCTGAAATAAGCACAATTTTGGTGGAATTTTTTAGCATCCACCTTCCAAACATCTTCACCAGGGTGGGTGAACAACTTCTAGGCTGCAGGCGGGTCACCGAGAAAAGAATCGCGCAGCGATCACTTGCATGCTTGCAGGTATATTACCTTGCAAATTTTTCTGTCCCTGAAATAAGCACAATTTTGGTGGAATTTTTTAGCATCCTGCTTCCAAACATCTTCACCAGGGTGGGTGAACAACTTCTACGCTGCAGGCGGGTCACCGAGAAAAGAATCGGGCAGCGATCACTTGCATGCTTGCAGGTATATTACCTTGCAAATTTTTCTGTACCTGAAATAAGCACCATTTTGGTGGAATTTTTTAGCATCCTGTTTCCAAACATCTTCACCAGGGTGGGTGAACAACTTCTAGGCTGCAGGCGGGTCACCGAGAAAAGGATCGCGCAGCGATCACTTGCATGCTTGCAGGTATATTACCTTGCAAATTTTTCTGTCCCTGAAATAAGCACAATTTTGGTGGAATTTTTTAGCATCCTGCTTCCAAACATCTTCACCAGGGTGGGTGACCAACTTCTAGGCTGCAGGCGGGTCACCGAGAAAAAAATTGGGCAGCGATCACTTGCATGCTTGCAGGTATATTACCTTGCAAATTTTTCTGTACCTGAAATAAGCACAATTTTGGTGGAATTTTTTAGCATCCACCTTCCAAACATCTTCACCAGGGTGGGTGAACAACTTCTAGGCTGCAGGCGGGTCACCGAGAAAAGGATCGCGCAGCGATCACTTGCATGCTTGCAGGTATATTACCTTGCAAATTTTTCTGTTCCTGAAATAAGCACAATTTTGGTGGAATTTTTTAGCATCCTGCTTCCAAACATCTTCACCAGGGTGGGTGAACAACTTCTAGGCTGCAGGCGGGTCACCGAGAAAAGAATCTGGCAGCGATCACTTGCATGTGTGCAGGTATTACCTTGCAAATTTCTCTGTACCTGAAATAAGCACAATTTTGGTGGAATTTTTTGGCATCCTACTGCCAAACATCTTCACCAGGGTGGGTGAACAACTTCTACGCTGCAGGCGGGTCACCGAGAAAAGAATCGGGCAGCGATCACTTGCATGCTTGCAGGTATATTACCTTGCAAATTTTTCTGTACCTGAAATAAGCACCATTTTGGTGGAATTTTTTAGCATCCTGTTTTCAAACATCTTCACCAGGGTGGGTGAACAACTTCTAGGCTGCAGGCGGGTCACCGAGAAAAGAATCGGGCAGCAATCACTTGCATGCTTGCAGGTATATTACCTTGCAAATTTTTCTGTACCTGAAATAAGCACAATTTTGGTGGAATTTTTTGGCATCCTACTTCCAAACATCTTCACCAGGGTGGGTGAACAACTTTTAGGCTGCAGGCGGGTAACCGAGAAAAGAATCGCGCAGCGATCACTTGCATGCTTGCAGGTATATTACCTTGCAAATTTTTCTGTACCTGAAATAAGCACAATTTTGGTGGAATTTTTTAGCATCCACCTTCCAAACATCTTCACCAGGGTGGCTGAACAACTTCTAGGCTGCAGGCGGGTCACCGAGAAAAGAATCGCGCAGCGATCACTTGCATGCTTGCAGGTATATTACCTTGCAAATTTTTCTGTACCTGAAATAAGCACCATTTTGGTGGAATTTTTTAGCATCCTGTTTCCAAACATCTTCACCAGGGTGGGTGAACAACTTCTAGGCTGCAGGCGGGTCACCGAGAAAAGAATCGGGCAGCGATCACTTGCATGCTTGCAGGTATATTACCTTGCAAATTTTTCTGTACCTGAAATAAGCACAATTTTGGTGGAATTTTTTGGCATCCTACTTCCAAACATCTTCACCAGGGTGGGTGAACAACTTTTAGGCTGCAGGCGGGTAACCGAGAAAAGAATCGCGCAGCGATCACTTGCATGCTTGCAGGTATATTACCTTGCAAATTTTTCTGTACGTGAAATAAGCACAATTTTGGTGGAATTTTTTAGCATCCACCTTCCAAACATCTTCACCAGGGTGGGTGAACAACTTCTAGGCTGCAGGCGGGTCACCGAGAAAAGAATCGCGCAGCGATCACTTGCATGCTTGCAGGTATATTACCTTGCAAATTTTTCTGTCCCTGAAATAAGCACAATTTTGGTGGAATTTTTTAGCATCCTGCTTCCAAACATCTTCACCAGGGTGGGTGGACAACTTCTAGGCTGCAGGCGGGTCACCGAGAAAAGAATCTGGCAGCGATCACTTGCATGTGTGCAGGTATATTACCTTGCAAATTTCTCTGTACCTGAAATAAGCACAATTTTGGTGGAATTTTTTGGCATCCTACTGCCAAACATCTTCACCAGGGTGGGTGAACAACTTCTACGCTGCAGGCGGGTCACCGAGAAAAGAATCGGGCAGCGATCACTTGCATGCTTGCAGGTAGATTACCTTGCAAATTTTTCTGTACCTGAAATAAGCACAATTTTGGTGGAATTATTTAGCATCCTGCTTCCAAACATCTTCACCAGGGTGGGTGACCAACTTCTAGGCTGCAGGCGGGTCACCGAGAAAAGAATCGGGCAGCAATCACTTGCATGCTTGCAGGTATATTACCTTGCAAATTTTTCTGTACCTGAAATAAGCACAATTTTGGTGGAATTTTTTGGCATCCTACTTCCAAACATCTTCACCAGGGTGGGTGGACAACTTCTAGGCTGCAGGCGGGTCACCGAGAAAAGAATCTGGCAGCGATCACTTGCATGTGTGCAGGTATATTACCTTGCAAATTTCTCTGTACCTGAAATAAGCACAATTTTGGTGGAATTTTTTGGCATCCTACTGCCAAACATCTTCACCAGGGTGGGTGAACAACTTCTACGCTGCAGGCGGGTCACCGAGAAAAGAATCGGGCAGCGATCACTTGCATGCTTGCAGGTAGATTACCTTGCAAATTTTTCTGTACCTGAAATAAGCACAATTTTGGTGGAATTATTTAGCATCCTGCTTCCAAACATCTTCACCAGGGTGGGTGACCAACTTCTAGGCTGCAGGCGGGTCACCGAGAAAAGAATCGGGCAGCAATCACTTGCATGCTTGCAGGTATATTACCTTGCAAATTTTTCTGTACCTGAAATAAGCACAATTTTGGTGGAATTTTTTGGCATCCTACTTCCAAACATCTTCACCAGGGTGGGTGAACAACTTTTAGGCTGCAGGCGGGTAACCGAGAAAAGAATCGCGCAGCGATCACTTGCATGCTTGCAGGTATATTACCTTGCAAATTTTTCTGTACCTGAAATAAGCACAATTTTGGTGGAATTTTTTAGCATCCACCTTCCAAACATCTTCACCAGGGTGGGTGAACAACTTCTAGGCTGCAGGCGGGTCACCGAGAAAAGAATCGCGCAGCGATCACTTGCATGCTTGCAGGTATATTACCTTGCAAATTTTTCTGTCCCTGAAATAAGCGCAATTTTGGTAGAATTTTTTAGCATCCTGCTTCCAAACATCTTCACCAGGGTGGGTGAACAACTTCTAGGCTGCAGGTAGGTCACCGAGAAAAAAATTGGGCAGCGATCACTTGCATGCTTGAAGGTATATTACCTTGCAAATTTTTCTGTACCTGAAATAAGCACAAATTTGGTGGAATTTTTTGGCATCCTACTTCCAAACATCTTCAGCAGGGTGGGTGAACAACTTCTACGCTGCAGGCGGTTCACCTGAAAAAGAACCGGGCAGCGATCACTTGCATGCTTGCAGGTATATTACCTTGCAAATTTTTCTGTACCTGAAATAAGCACAATTTGGAGGAATTTTTTGGCATCCTACTTCCAAACATCTTCACCAGGGTGGGTGAACAACTTCTACGCTGCAGGCGGGTCACCGAGAAAAGAATCGGGCAGCGATCACTTGCATGCTTGCAGGTATATTACCTTTCAAATTTTTCTGTACCTGAAATAAGCACAATTTGGAGGAATTTTTCGGCATCCTACTTCCAAACATCTTCACCAGGGTGGGTGAACAACTTCTAGGCTGCAGGCGGGTCACCGAGAAAAGAATCGGGCAGCAATCACTTGCATGCTTGCAGGTATATTACCTTGCAAATTTTTCTGTACCTGAAATAAGCACAATTTTGGTGGAATTTTTTGGCATCCTACTTCCAAACATCTTCACCAGGGTGGGTGAACAACTTCTACGCTGCAGGCGGGTCACCGAGAAAAGAATCGGGCAGCGATCACTTGCATGCTTGCAGGTAGATTACCTTGCAAATTTTTCTGTACCTGAAATAAGCACAATTTTGGTGGAATTATTTAGCATCCTGCTTCCAAACATCTTCACCAGGGTGGGTGACCAACTTCTAGGCTGCAGGCGGGTCACCGAGAAAAGAATCGGGCAGCAATCACTTGCATGCTTGCAGGTATATTACCTTGCAAATTTTTCTGTACCTGAAATAAGCACAATTTTGGTGGAATTTTTTAGCATCCACCTTCCAAACATCTTCACCAGGGTGGGTGAACAACTTCTAGGCTGCAGGCGGGTCACCGAGAAAAGAATCGCGCAGCGATCACTTGCATGCTTGCAGGTATATTACCTTGCAAATTTTTCTGTCCCTGAAATAAGCACAATTTTGGTGGAATTTTTTAGCATCCTGCTTCGAAACATCTTCACCAGGGTGGGTGAACAACTTTTAGGCTGCAGGCGGGTAACCGAGAAAAGAATCGCGCAGCGATCACTTGCATGCTTGCAGGTATATTACCTTGCAAATTTTTCTGTACCTGAAATAAGCACAATTTTGGTGGAATTTTTTAGCATCCACCTTCCAAACATCTTCACCAGGGTGGGTGAACAACTTCTAGGCTGCAGGCGGGTCACCGAGAAAAGAATCGCGCAGCGATCACTTGCATGCTTGCAGGTATATTACCTTGCAAATTTTTCTGTCCCTGAAATAAGCACAATTTTGGTGGAATTTTTTAGCATCCTGCTTCCAAACATCTTCACCAGGGTGGGTGGACAACTTCTAGGCTGCAGGCGGGTCACCGAGAAAAGAATCTGGCAGCGATAACTTGCATGTGTGCAGGTATTACCTTGCAAATTTCTCTGTACCTGAAATAAGCACAATTTTGGTGGAATTTTTTGGCATCCTACTGCCAAACATCTTCACCAGGGTGGGTGAACAACTTCTACGCTGCAGGCGGGTCACCGAGAAAAGAATCGGGCAGCGATCACTTGCATGCTTGCAGGTATATTACCTTGCAAATTTTTCTGTACCTGAAATAAGAACCATTTTGGTGGAATTTTTTAGCATCCTGTTTTCAAACATCTTCACCAGGGTGGGTGAACAACTTCTAGGCTGCAGGCGGGTCACCGAGAAAAGAATCGGGCAGCAATCACTTGCATGCTTGCAGGTATATTACCTTGCAAATTTTTCTGTACCTGAAATAAGCACAATTTTGGTGGAATTTTTTGGCATCCTACTTCCAAACATCTTCACCAGGGTGGGTGAACAACTTTTAGGCTGCAGGCGGGTCACCGAGAAAAGAATCGCGCAGCGATCACTTGCATGCTTGCAGGTATATTGCCTTGCAAATTTTTCTGTACCTGAAATAAGCACAATTTTGGTGGAATTTTTTAGCATCCACCTTCCAAACATCTTCACCAGGGTGGGTGAACAACTTCTAGGCTGCAGGCGGGTCACCGAGAAAAGAATCGCGCAGCGATCACTTGCATGCTTGCAGGTATATTACCTTGCAAATTTTTCTGTACCTGAAATAAGCACCATTTTGGTGGAATTTTTTAGCATCCTGTTTCCAAACATCTTCACCAGGGTGGGTGAACAACTTCTACGCTGCAGGCGGGTCACCGAGAAAAGAATCGGGCAGCGATCACTTGCATGCTTGCAGGTATATTACCTTGCAAATTTTTCTGTACCTGAAATAAGCACCATTTTGGTGGAATTTTTTAGCATCCTGTTTCCAAACATCTTCACCAGGGTGGGTGAACAACTTCTAGGCTGCAGGCGGGTCACCGAGAAAAGGATCGCGCAGCGATCACTTGCATGCTTGCAGGTATATTACCTTGCAAATTTTTCTGTCCCTGAAATAAGCACAATTTTGGTGGAATTTTTTAGCATCCTGCTTCCAAACATCTTCACCAGGGTGGGTGACCAACTTCTAGGCTGCAGGCGGGTCACCGAGAAAAAAATTGGGCAGCGATCACTTGCATGCTTGCAGGCATATTACCTTGCAAATTTTTCTGTACCTGAAATAAGCACAATTTTGGTGGAATTTTTTAGCATCCACCTTCCAAACATCTTCACCAGGGTGGGTGAACAACTTCTAGGCTGCAGGCGGGTCACCGAGAAAAGGATCGCGCAGCGATCACTTGCATGCTTGCAGGTATATTACCTTGCAAATTTTTCTGTTCCTGAAATAAGCACAATTTTGGTGGAATTTTTTAGCATCCTGCTTCCAAACATCTTCACCAGGGTGGGTGAACAACTTCTAGGCTGCAGGCGGGTCACCGAGAAAAGAATCTGGCAGCGATCACTTGCATGTGTGCAGGTATTACCTTGCAAATTTCTCTGTACCTGAAATAAGCACAATTTTGGTGGAATTTTTTGGCATCCTACTGCCAAACATCTTCACCAGGGTGGGTGAACAACTTCTACGCTGCAGGCGGGTCACCGAGAAAAGAATCGGGCAGCGATCACTTGCATGCTTGCAGGTATATTACCTTGCAAATTTTTCTGTACCTGAAATAAGCACCATTTTGGTGGAATTTTTTAGCATCCTGTTTTCAAACATCTTCACCAGGGTGGGTGAACAACTTCTAGGCTGCAGGCGGGTCACCGAGAAAAGAATCGGGCAGCAATCACTTGCATGCTTGCAGGTATATTACCTTGCAAATTTTTCTGTACCTGAAATAAGCACAATTTTGGTGGAATTTTTTGGCATCCTACTTCCAAACATCTTCACCAGGGTGGGTGAACAACTTTTAGGCTGCAGGCGGGTAACCGAGAAAAGAATCGCGCAGCGATCACTTGCATGCTTGCAGGTATATTACCTTGCAAATTTTTCTGTACCTGAAATAAGCACAATTTTGGTGGAATTTTTTAGCATCCACCTTCCAAACATCTTCACCAGGGTGGCTGAACAACTTCTAGGCTGCAGGCGGGTCACCGAGAAAAGAATCGCGCAGCGATCACTTGCATGCTTGCAGGTATATTACCTTGCAAATTTTTCTGTACCTGAAATAAGCACCATTTTGGTGGAATTTTTTAGCATCCTGTTTCCAAACATCTTCACCAGGGTGGGTGAACAACTTCTAGGCTGCAGGCGGGTCACCGAGAAAAGAATCGGGCAGCGATCACTTGCATGCTTGCAGGTATATTACCTTGCAAATTTTTCTGTACCTGAAATAAGCACAATTTTGGTGGAATTTTTTGGCATCCTACTTCCAAACATCTTCACCAGGGTGGGTGAACAACTTTTAGGCTGCAGGCGGGTAACCGAGAAAAGAATCGCGCAGCGATCACTTGCATGCTTGCAGGTATATTACCTTGCAAATTTTTCTGTACCTGAAATAAGCACAATTTTGGTGGAATTTTTTAGCATCCACCTTCCAAACATCTTCACCAGGGTGGGTGAACAACTTCTAGGCTGCAGGCGGGTCACCGAGAAAAGAATCGCGCAGCGATCACTTGCATGCTTGCAGGTATATTACCTTGCAAATTTTTCTGTCCCTGAAATAAGCACAATTTTGGTGGAATTTTTTAGCATCCTGCTTCCAAACATCTTCACCAGGGTGGGTGGACAACTTCTAGGCTGCAGGCGGGTCACCGAGAAAAGAATCTGGCAGCGATCACTTGCATGTGTGCAGGTATATTACCTTGCAAATTTCTCTGTACCTGAAATAAGCACAATTTTGGTGGAATTTTTTGGCATCCTACTGCCAAACATCTTCACCAGGGTGGGTGAACAACTTCTACGCTGCAGGCGGGTCACCGAGAAAAGAATCGGGCAGCGATCACTTGCATGCTTGCAGGTAGATTACCTTGCAAATTTTTCTGTACCTGAAATAAGCACAATTTTGGTGGAATTATTTAGCATCCTGCTTCCAAACATCTTCACCAGGGTGGGTGACCAACTTCTAGGCTGCAGGCGGGTCACCGAGAAAAGAATCGGGCAGCAATCACTTGCATGCTTGCAGGTATATTACCTTGCAAATTTTTCTGTACCTGAAATAAGCACAATTTTGGTGGAATTTTTTGGCATCCTACTTCCAAACATCTTCACCAGGGTGGGTGAACAACTTCTAGGCTGCAGGCGGGTCACCGAGAAAAGAATCGGGCAGCGATCACTTGCATGCTTGCAGGTATATTACCTTGCAAATTTTTCTGTACCTGAAATAAGCACAATTTTGGTGGAATTTTTTGGCATCCTACTTCCAAACATCTTCACCAGGGTGGGTGAACAACTTTTAGGCTGCAGGCGGGTAACCGAGAAAAGAATCGCGCAGCGATCACTTGCATGCTTGCAGGTATATTACCTTGCAAATTTTTCTGTACCTGAAATAAGCACAATTTTGGTGGAATTTTTTAGCATCCACCTTCCAAACATCTTCACCAGGGTGGGTGAACAACTTCTAGGCTGCAGGCGGGTCACCGAGAAAAGAATCGCGCAGCGATCACTTGCATGCTTGCAGGTATATTACCTTGCAAATTTTTCTGTCCCTGAAATAAGCACAATTTTGGTGGAATTTTTTAGCATCCTGCTTCCAAACATCTTCACCAGGGTGGGTGGACAACTTCTAGGCTGCAGGCGGGTCACCGAGAAAAGAATCTGGCAGCGATCACTTGCATGTGTGCAGGTATATTACCTTGCAAATTTCTCTGTACCTGAAATAAGCACAATTTTGGTGGAATTTTTTGGCATCCTACTGCCAAACATCTTCACCAGGGTGGGTGAACAACTTCTACGCTGCAGGCGGGTCACCGAGAAAAGAATCGGGCAGCGATCACTTGCATGCTTGCAGGTAGATTACCTTGCAAATTTTTCTGTACCTGAAATAAGCACAATTTTGGTGGAATTATTTAGCATCCTGCTTCCAAACATCTTCACCAGGGTGGGTGACCAACTTCTAGGCTGCAGGCGGGTCACCGAGAAAAGAATCGGGCAGCAATCACTTGCATGCTTGCAGGTATATTACCTTGCAAATTTTTCTGTACCTGAAATAAGCACAATTTTGGTGGAATTTTTTGGCATCCTACTTCCAAACATCTTCACCAGGGTGGGTGAACAACTTTTAGGCTGCAGGCGGGTAACCGAGAAAAGAATCGCGCAGCGATCACTTGCATGCTTGCAGGTATATTACCTTGCAAATTTTTCTGTACCTGAAATAAGCACAATTTTGGTGGAATTTTTTAGCATCCACCTTCCAAACATCTTCACCAGGGTGGGTGAACAACTTCTAGGCTGCAGGCGGGTCACCGAGAAAAGAATCGCGCAGCGATCACTTGCATGCTTGCAGGTATATTACCTTGCAAATTTTTCTGTCCCTGAAATAAGCGCAATTTTGGTAGAATTTTTTAGCATCCTGCTTCCAAACATCTTCACCAGGGTGGGTGAACAACTTCTAGGCTGCAGGTAGGTCACCGAGAAAAAAATTGGGCAGCGATCACTTGCATGCTTGAAGGTATATTACCTTGCAAATTTTTCTGTACCTGAAATAAGCACAAATTTGGTGGAATTTTTTGGCATCCTACTTCCAAACATCTTCAGCAGGGTGGGTGAACAACTTCTACGCTGCAGGCGGTTCACCTGAAAAAGAACCGGGCAGCGATCACTTGCATGCTTGCAGGTATATTACCTTGCAAATTTTTCTGTACCTGAAATAAGCACAATTTGGAGGAATTTTTTGGCATCCTACTTCCAAACATCTTCACCAGGGTGGGTGAACAACTTCTACGCTGCAGGCGGGTCACCGAGAAAAGAATCGGGCAGCGATCACTTGCATGCTTGCAGGTATATTACCTTTCAAATTTTTCTGTACCTGAAATAAGCACAATTTGGAGGAATTTTTCGGCATCCTACTTCCAAACATCTTCACCAGGGTGGGTGAACAACTTCTAGGCTGCAGGCGGGTCACCGAGAAAAGAATCGGGCAGCAATCACTTGCATGCTTGCAGGTATATTACCTTGCAAATTTTTCTGTACCTGAAATAAGCACAATTTTGGTGGAATTTTTTGGCATCCTACTTCCAAACATCTTCACCAGGGTGGGTGAACAACTTCTACGCTGCAGGCGGGTCACCGAGAAAAGAATCGGGCAGCGATCACTTGCATGCTTGCAGGTAGATTACCTTGCAAATTTTTCTGTACCTGAAATAAGCACAATTTTGGTGGAATTATTTAGCATCCTGCTTCCAAACATCTTCACCAGGGTGGGTGACCAACTTCTAGGCTGCAGGCGGGTCACCGAGAAAAGAATCGGGCAGCAATCACTTGCATGCTTGCAGGTATATTACCTTGCAAATTTTTCTGTACCTGAAATAAGCACAATTTTGGTGGAATTTTTTAGCATCCACCTTCCAAACATCTTCACCAGGGTGGGTGAACAACTTCTAGGCTGCAGGCGGGTCACCGAGAAAAGAATCGCGCAGCGATCACTTGCATGCTTGCAGGTATATTACCTTGCAAATTTTTCTGTCCCTGAAATAAGCACAATTTTGGTGGAATTTTTTAGCATCCTGCTTCGAAACATCTTCACCAGGGTGGGTGAACAACTTTTAGGCTGCAGGCGGGTAACCGAGAAAAGAATCGCGCAGCGATCACTTGCATGCTTGCAGGTATATTACCTTGCAAATTTTTCTGTACCTGAAATAAGCACAATTTTGGTGGAATTTTTTAGCATCCACCTTCCAAACATCTTCACCAGGGTGGGTGAACAACTTCTAGGCTGCAGGCGGGTCACCGAGAAAAGAATCGCGCAGCGATCACTTGCATGCTTGCAGGTATATTACCTTGCAAATTTTTCTGTCCCTGAAATAAGCACAATTTTGGTGGAATTTTTTAGCATCCTGCTTCCAAACATCTTCACCAGGGTGGGTGGACAACTTCTAGGCTGCAGGCGGGTCACCGAGAAAAGAATCTGGCAGCGATAACTTGCATGTGTGCAGGTATTACCTTGCAAATTTCTCTGTACCTGAAATAAGCACAATTTTGGTGGAATTTTTTGGCATCCTACTGCCAAACATCTTCACCAGGGTGGGTGAACAACTTCTACGCTGCAGGCGGGTCACCGAGAAAAGAATCGGGCAGCGATCACTTGCATGCTTGCAGGTATATTACCTTGCAAATTTTTCTGTACCTGAAATAAGCACCATTTTGGTGGAATTTTTTAGCATCCTGTTTTCAAACATCTTCACCAGGGTGGGTGAACAACTTCTAGGCTGCAGGCGGGTCACCGAGAAAAGAATCGGGCAGCAATCACTTGCATGCTTGCAGGTATATTACCTTGCAAATTTTTCTGTACCTGAAATAAGCACAATTTTGGTGGAATTTTTTGGCATCCTACTTCCAAACATCTTCACCAGGGTGGGTGAACAACTTTTAGGCTGCAGGCGGGTCACCGAGAAAAGAATCGCGCAGCGATCACTTGCATGCTTGCAGGTATATTACCTTGCAAATTTTTCTGTACCTGAAATAAGCACAATTTTGGTGGAATTTTTTAGCATCCACCTTCCAAACATCTTCACCAGGGTGGGTGAACAACTTCTAGGCTGCAGGCGGGTCACCGAGAAAAGAATCGCGCAGCGATCACTTGCATGCTTGCAGGTATATTACCTTGCAAATTTTTCTGTACCTGAAATAAGCACCATTTTGGTGGAATTTTTTAGCATCCTGTTTCCAAACATCTTCACCAGGGTGGGTGAACAACTTCTAGGCTGCAGGCGGGTCACCGAGAAAAGAATCGGGCAGCGATCACTTGCATGCTTGCAGGTATATTACCTTGCAAATTTTTCTGTACCTGAAATAAGCACAATTTTGGTGGAATTTTTTGGCATCCTACTTCCAAACATCTTCACCAGGGTGGGTGAACAACTTTTAGGCTGCAGGCGGGTAACCGAGAAAAGAATCGCGCAGCGATCACTTGCATGCTTGCAGGTATATTACCTTGCAAATTTTTCTGTACCTGAAATAAGCACAATTTTGGTGGAATTTTTTGGCATCCTACTGCCAAACATCTTCACCAGGGTGGGTGAACAACTTCTACGCTGCAGGCGGGTCACCGAGAAAAGAATCGCGCAGCGATCACTTGCATGCTTGCAGGTATATTACCTTGCAAATTTTTCTGTCCCTGAAATAAGCACAATTTTGGTGGAATTTTTTAGCATCCTGCTTCCAAACATCTTCACCAGGGTGGGTGGACAACTTCTAGGCTGCAGGCGGGTCACCGAGAAAAGAATCTGGCAGCGATCACTTGCATGTGTGCAGGTATATTACCTTGCAAATTTCTCTGTACCTGAAATAAGCACAATTTTGGTGGAATTTTTTGGCATCCTACTGCCAAACATCTTCACCAGGGTGGGTGAACAACTTCTACGCTGCAGGCGGGTCACCGAGAAAAGAATCGGGCAGCGATCACTTGCATGCTTGCAGGTAGATTACCTTGCAAATTTTTCTGTACCTGAAATAAGCACAATTTTGGTGGAATTATTTAGCATCCTGCTTCCAAACATCTTCACCAGGGTGGGTGACCAACTTCTAGGCTGCAGGCGGGTCACCGAGAAAAGAATCGGGCAGCAATCACTTGCATGCTTGCAGGTATATTACCTTGCAAATTTTTCTGTACCTGAAATAAGCACAATTTTGGTGGAATTTTTTGGCATCCTACTTCCAAACATCTTCACCAGGGTGGGTGAACAACTTTTAGGCTGCAGGCGGGTAACCGAGAAAAGAATCGCGCAGCGATCACTTGCATGCTTGCAGGTATATTACCTTGCAAATTTTTCTGTACCTGAAATAAGCACAATTTTGGTGGAATTTTTTAGCATCCACCTTCCAAACATCTTCACCAGGGTGGGTGAACAACTTCTAGGCTGCAGGCGGGTCACCGAGAAAAGAATCGCGCAGCGATCACTTGCATGCTTGCAGGTATATTACCTTGCAAATTTTTCTGTCCCTGAAATAAGCGCAATTTTGGTAGAATTTTTTAGCATCCTGCTTCCAAACATCTTCACCAGGGTGGGTGAACAACTTCTAGGCTGCAGGTAGGTCACCGAGAAAAAAATTGGGCAGCGATCACTTGCATGCTTGAAGGTATATTACCTTGCAAATTTTTCTGTACCTGAAATAAGCACAAATTTGGTGGAATTTTTTGGCATCCTACTTCCAAACATCTTCAGCAGGGTGGGTGAACAACTTCTACGCTGCAGGCGGTTCACCTGAAAAAGAACCGGGCAGCAATCACTTGCATGCTTGCAGGTATATTACCTTGCAAATTTTTCTGTACCTGAAATAAGCACAAATTGGAGGAATTTTTTGGCATCCTACTTCCAAACATCTTCACCAGGGTGGGTGAACAACTTCTACGCTGCAGGCGGGTCACCGAGAAAAGAATCGGGCAGCGATCACTTGCATGCTTGCAGGTATATTACCTTTCAAATTTTTCTGTACCTGAAATAAGCACAATTTGGAGGAATTTTTCGGCATCCTACTTCCAAACATCTTCACCAGGGTGGGTGAACAACTTCTAGGCTGCAGGCGGGTCACCGAGAAAAGAATCGGGCAGCAATCACTTGCATGCTTGCAGGTATATTACCTTGCAAATTTTTCTGTACCTGAAATAAGCACAATTTTGGTGGAATTTTTTGGCATCCTACTTCCAAACATCTTCACCAGGGTGGGTGAACAACTTCTACGCTGCAGGCGGGTCACCGAGAAAAGAATCGGGCAGCGATCACTTGCATGCTTGCAGGTAGATTACCTTGCAAATTTTTCTGTACCTGAAATAAGCACAATTTTGGTGGAATTATTTAGCATCCTGCTTCCAAACATCTTCACCAGGGTGGGTGACCAACTTCTAGGCTGCAGGCGGGTCACCGAGAAAAGAATCGGGCAGCAATCACTTGCATGCTTGCAGGTATATTACCTTGCAAATTTTTCTGTACCTGAAATAAGCACAATTTTGGTGGAATTTTTTAGCATCCACCTTCCAAACATCTTCACCAGGGTGGGTGAACAACTTCTAGGCTGCAGGCGGGTCACCGAGAAAAGAATCGCGCAGCGATCACTTGCATGCTTGCAGGTATATTACCTTGCAAATTTTTCTGTCCCTGAAATAAGCACAATTTTGGTGGAATTTTTTAGCATCCTGCTTCGAAACATCTTCACCAGGGTGGGTGAACAACTTTTAGGCTGCAGGCGGGTAACCGAGAAAAGAATCGCGCAGCGATCACTTGCATGCTTGCAGGTATATTACCTTGCAAATTTTTCTGTACCTGAAATAAGCACAATTTTGGTGGAATTTTTTAGCATCCACCTTCCAAACATCTTCACCAGGGTGGGTGAACAACTTCTAGGCTGCAGGCGGGTCACCGAGAAAAGAATCGCGCAGCGATCACTTGCATGCTTGCAGGTATATTACCTTGCAAATTTTTCTGTCCCTGAAATAAGCACAATTTTGGTGGAATTTTTTAGCATCCTGCTTCCAAACATCTTCACCAGGGTGGGTGGACAACTTCTAGGCTGCAGGCGGGTCACCGAGAAAAGAATCTGGCAGCGATAACTTGCATGTGTGCAGGTATTACCTTGCAAATTTCTCTGTACCTGAAATAAGCACAATTTTGGTGGAATTTTTTGGCATCCTACTGCCAAACATCTTCACCAGGGTGGGTGAACAACTTCTACGCTGCAGGCGGGTCACCGAGAAAAGAATCGGGCAGCGATCACTTGCATGCTTGCAGGTATATTACCTTTCAAATTTTTCTGTACCTGAAATAAGCACCATTTTGGTGGAATTTTTTAGCATCCTGTTTTCAAACATCTTCACCAGGGTGGGTGAACAACTTCTAGGCTGCAGGCGGGTCACCGAGAAAAGAATCGCGCAGCGATCACTTGCATGCTTGCAGGTATATTACCTTGCAAATTTTTCTGTACCTGAAATAAGCACCATTTTGGTGGAATTTTTTAGCATCCTGTTTCCAAACATCTTCACCAGGGTGGGTGAACAACTTCTAGGCTGCAGGCGGGTCACCGAGAAAAGAATCGGGCAGCGATCACTTGCATGCTTGCAGGTATATTACCTTGCAAATTTTTCTGTACCTGAAATAAGCACAATTTTGGTGGAATTTTTTGGCATCCTACTTCCAAACATCTTCACCAGGGTGGGTGAACAACTTTTAGGCTGCAGGCGGGTAACCGAGAAAAGAATCGCGCAGCGATCACTTGCATGCTTGCAGGTATATTACCTTGCAAATTTTTCTGTACCTGAAATAAGCACAATTTTGGTGGAATTTTTTGGCATCCTACTGCCAAACATCTTCACCAGGGTGGGTGGACAACTTCTAGGCTGCAGGCGGGTCACCGAGAAAAGAATCTGGCAGCGATCACTTGCATGTGTGCAGGTATATTACCTTGCAAATTTCTCTGTACCTGAAATAAGCACAATTTTGGTGGAATTTTTTGGCATCCTACTGCCAAACATCTTCACCAGGGTGGGTGAACAACTTCTACGCTGCAGGCGGGTCACCGAGAAAAGAATCGGGCAGCGATCACTTGCATGCTTGCAGGTAGATTACCTTGCAAATTTTTCTGTACCTGAAATAAGCACAATTTTGGTGGAATTATTTAGCATCCTGCTTCCAAACATCTTCACCAGGGTGGGTGACCAACTTCTAGGCTGCAGGCGGGTCACCGAGAAAAGAATCGGGCAGCAATCACTTGCATGCTTGCAGGTATATTACCTTGCAAATTTTTCTGTACCTGAAATAAGCACAATTTTGGTGGAATTTTTTGGCATCCTACTTCCAAACATCTTCACCAGGGTGGGTGAACAACTTTTAGGCTGCAGGCGGGTAACCGACAAAAGAATCGCGCAGCGATCACTTGCATGCTTGCAGGTATATTACCTTGCAAATTTTTCTGTACCTGAAATAAGCACAATTTTGGTGGAATTTTTTAGCATCCACCTTCCAAACATCTTCACCAGGGTGGGTGAACAACTTCTAGGCTGCAGGCGGGTCACCGAGAAAAGAATCGCGCAGCGATCACTTGCATGCTTGCAGGTATATTACCTTGCAAATTTTTCTGTCCCTGAAATAAGCGCAATTTTGGTAGAATTTTTTAGCATCCTGCTTCCAAACATCTTCACCAGGGTGGGTGAACAACTTCTAGGCTGCAGGTAGGTCACCGAGAAAAAAATTGGGCAGCGATCACTTGCATGCTTGAAGGTATATTACCTTGCAAATTTTTCTGTACCTGAAATAAGCACAAATTTGGTGGAATTTTTTGGCATCCTACTTCCAAACATCTTCAGCAGGGTGGGTGAACAACTTCTACGCTGCAGGCGGTTCACCTGAAAAAGAACCGGGCAGCGATCACTTGCATGCTTGCAGGTATATTACCTTGCAAATTTTTCTGTACCTGAAATAAGCACAATTTGGAGGAATTTTTTGGCATCCTACTTCCAAACATCTTCACCAGGGTGGGTGAACAACTTCTACGCTGCAGGCGGGTCACCGAGAAAAGAATCGGGCAGCGATCACTTGCATGCTTGCAGGTATATTACCTTTCAAATTTTTCTGTACCTGAAATAAGCACAATTTGGAGGAATTTTTCGGCATCCTACTTCCAAACATCTTCACCAGGGTGGGTGAACAACTTCTAGGCTGCAGGCGGGTCACCGAGAAAAGAATCGGGCAGCAATCACTTGCATGCTTGCAGGTATATTACCTTGCAAATTTTTCTGTACCTGAAATAAGCACAATTTTGGTGGAATTTTTTGGCATCCTACTTCCAAACATCTTCACTAGGGTGGGTGAACAACTTCTACGCTGCAGGCGGGTCACCGAGAAAAGAATCGGGCAGCGATCACTTGCATGCTTGCAGGTAGATTACCTTGCAAATTTTTCTGTACCTGAAATAAGCACAATTTTGGTGGAATTATTTAGCATCCTGCTTCCAAACATCTTCACCAGGGTGGGTGACCAACTTCTAGGCTGCAGGCGGGTCACCGAGAAAAGAATCGGGCAGCAATCACTTGCATGCTTGCAGGTATATTACCTTGCAAATTTTTCTGTACCTGAAATAAGCACAATTTTGGTGGAATTTTTTAGCATCCACCTTCCAAACATCTTCACCAGGGTGGGTGAACAACTTCTAGGCTGCAGGCGGGTCACCGAGAAAAGAATCGCGCAGCGATCACTTGCATGCTTGCAGGTATATTACCTTGCAAATTTTTCTGTCCCTGAAATAAGCACAATTTTGGTGGAATTTTTTAGCATCCTGCTTCGAAACATCTTCACCAGGGTGGGTGAACAACTTTTAGGCTGCAGGCGGGTAACCGAGAAAAGAATCGCGCAGCGATCACTTGCATGCTTGCAGGTATATTACCTTGCAAATTTTTCTGTACCTGAAATAAGCACAATTTTGGTGGAATTTTTTAGCATCCACCTTCCAAACATCTTCACCAGGGTGGGTGAACAACTTCTAGGCTGCAGGCGGGTCACCGAGAAAAGAATCGCGCAGCGATCACTTGCATGCTTGCAGGTATATTACCTTGCAAATTTTTCTGTCCCTGAAATAAGCACAATTTTGGTGGAATTTTTTAGCATCCTGCTTCCAAACATCTTCACCAGGGTGGGTGGACAACTTCTAGGCTGCAGGCGGGTCACCGAGAAAAGAATCTGGCAGCGATAACTTGCATGTGTGCAGGTATTACCTTGCAAATTTCTCTGTACCTGAAATAAGCACAATTTTGGTGGAATTTTTTGGCATCCTACTGCCAAACATCTTCACCAGGGTGGGTGAACAACTTCTACGCTGCAGGCGGGTCACCGAGAAAAGAATCGGGCAGCGATCACTTGCATGCTTGCAGGTATATTACCTTGCAAATTTTTCTGTACCTGAAATAAGCACCATTTTGGTGGAATTTTTTAGCATCCTGTTTTCAAACATCTTCACCAGGGTGGGTGAACAACTTCTAGGCTGCAGGCGGGTCACCGAGAAAAGAATCGGGCAGCAATCACTTGCATGCTTGCAGGTATATTACCTTGCAAATTTTTCTGTACCTGAAATAAGCACAATTTTGGTGGAATTTTTTGGCATCCTACTTCCAAACATCTTCACCAGGGTGGGTGAACAACTTTTAGGCTGCAGGCGGGTCACCGAGAAAAGAATCGCGCAGCGATCACTTGCATGCTTGCAGGTATATTACCTTGCAAATTTTTCTGTACCTGAAATAAGCACAATTTTGGTGGAATTTTTTAGCATCCACCTTCCAAACATCTTCACCAGGGTGGGTGAACAACTTCTAGGCTGCAGGCGGGTCACCGAGAAAAGAATCGCGCAGCGATCACTTGCATGCTTGCAGGTATATTACCTTGCAAATTTTTCTGTACCTGAAATAAGCACCATTTTGGTGGAATTTTTTAGCATCCTGTTTCCAAACATCTTCACCAGGGTGGGTGAACAACTTCTAGGCTGCAGGCGGGTCACCGAGAAAAGAATCGGGCAGCGATCACTTGCATGCTTGCAGGTATATTACCTTGCAAATTTTTCTGTACCTGAAATAAGCACAATTTTGGTGGAATTTTTTGGCATCCTACTTCCAAACATCTTCACCAGGGTGGGTGAACAACTTTTAGGCTGCAGGCGGGTAACCGAGAAAAGAATCGCGCAGCGATCACTTGCATGCTTGCAGGTATATTACCTTGCAAATTTTTCTGTACCTGAAATAAGCACAATTTTTGTGGAATTTTTTAGCATCCACCTTCCAAACATCTTCACCAGGGTGGGTGAACAACTTCTAGGCTGCAGGCGGGTCACCGAGAAAAGAATCGCGCAGCGATCACTTGCATGCTTGCAGGTATATTACCTTGCAAATTTTTCTGTCCCTGAAATAAGCACAATTTTGGTGGAATTTTTAGCATCCTGCTTCCAAACATCTTCACCAGGGTGGGTGGACAACTTTTAGGCTGCAGGCGGGTCACCGAGAAAAGAATCTGGCAGCGATCACTTGCATGTGTGCAGGTATATTACCTTGCAAATTTCTCTGTACCTGAAATAAGCACAATTTTGGTGGAATTTTTTGGCATCCTACTGCCAAACATCTTCACCAGGGTGGGTGAACAACTTCTACGCTGCAGGCGGGTCACCGAGAAAAGAATCGGGCAGCGATCACTTGCATGCTTGCAGGTAGATTACCTTGCAAATTTTTCTGTACCTGAAATAAGCACAATTTTGGTGGAATTATTTAGCATCCTGCTTCCAAACATCTTCACCAGGGTGGGTGACCAACTTCTAGGCTGCAGGCGGGTCACCGAGAAAAGAATCGGGCAGCAATCACTTGCATGCTTGCAGGTATATTACCTTGCAAATTTTTCTGTACCTGAAATAAGCACAATTTTGGTGGAATTTTTTGGCATCCTACTTCCAAACATCTTCACCAGGGTGGGTGAACAACTTTTAGGCTGCAGGCGGGTAACCGAGAAAAGAATCGCGCAGCGATCACTTGCATGCTTGCAGGTATATTACCTTGCAAATTTTTCTGTACCTGAAATAAGCACAATTTTGGTGGAATTTTTTAGCATCCACCTTCCAAACATCTTCACCAGGGTGGGTGAACAACTTCTAGGCTGCAGGCGGGTCACCGAGAAAAGAATCGCGCAGCGATCACTTGCATGCTTGCAGGTATATTACCTTGCAAATTTTTCTGTCCCTGAAATAAGCGCAATTTTGGTAGAATTTTTTAGCATCCTGCTTCCAAACATCTTCACCAGGGTGGGTGAACAACTTCTAGGCTGCAGGTAGGTCACCGAGAAAAAAATTGGGCAGCGATCACTTGCATGCTTGAAGGTATATTACCTTGCAAATTTTTCTGTACCTGAAATAAGCACAAATTTGGTGGAATTTTTTGGCATCCTACTTCCAAACATCTTCAGCAGGGTGGGTGAACAACTTCTACGCTGCAGGCGGTTCACCTGAAAAAGAACCGGGCAGCGATCACTTGCATGCTTGCAGGTATATTACCTTGCAAATTTTTCTGTACCTGAAATAAGCACAATTTGGAGGAATTTTTTGGCATCCTACTTCCAAACATCTTCACCAGGGTGGGTGAACAACTTCTACGCTGCAGGCGGGTCACCGAGAAAAGAATCGGGCAGCGATCACTTGCATGCTTGCAGGTATATTACCTTTCAAATTTTTCTGTACCTGAAATAAGCACAATTTGGAGGAATTTTTCGGCATCCTACTTCCAAACATCTTCACCAGGGTGGGTGAACAACTACGCTGCAGGCGGGTCACCGAGAAAAAAATTGGCAGTGATCACTTGCACGCATATGCAGGTATTACCTCACATTTTTTGTGAAAAACCGGCTGACAATTAACACTCCCTGCTCCATGTACATAGTCCCTGTGCTCTCTACTCTTACTTGTAAGCCTGAAAAAAAAAACGCCTCGTTTGAATAATGAAAGCGGGCTAAGGCTAAGGTGCCTCGTTTCCCTACCACTGGTTGAACAACTATAAGCATTGATAAATATTGAGAATATTCTGAGATGTGTTCGAATTAGCCGCGGTATTTTTGTCTTTCTGGTACTCCAGTTTCTTCCAGGGTTTGGAGAGCCTGTAGTATTCATCAACCTGTCCTAATGGACCTTTTTCCATTGGCAATGTGCGCATGCGCGGGCTGCCGGTCCGCCATTCTTGGCAGTCCCCTCGGGCAAAATAAACAAAAGCGCGCCCCTCGGTTTCCTGCTTTAGGGAGTGGCTGTAATCTGCATGTTTTCTTTTTTTTTTCTCTTTGGACTCCTCGTGGTGGGTTCGTGCGTGCATACAATAATGGCTTTCTAAGAAAAGGGGCGAAAACGCTTGAGACTGACTATGCTGCCAGCACATGGCTGCCAGTGAGGGGGTTACGGAAATTAAAAAGAAAAGGGGGGGGGGCGCTTCGAACACGGCAGATTAGTCACGAGAACGTTCGCCTGCTACCGTGACATTGATGTGAAAGGTGTGGGTGATGGGTCAGTGTGGGAGGGGCTGCAGGACCAGGATATTTTGTGCACGAGTTCTCCGAAAGCCAAACTTTCTTGGGGGTGCGCCTTACTGCCATTTTTAGTTCGCCGTGGCGGCCGCTAGAGGGACCGGTACTGGAAAAAGGTCCATTGTGTTGACGCTCGTATTTCCTTTTTTTAGTGACTATTTTTGATGTCCAGCATAATCAAATGGAATGGAAGCCCAAATGCGCTAGCGCGTCATGTATAAAATTATTGTAGGAAGTCATTTGCTTGCCCCAAAACACTAGTGGTAATTTGTTAGGAACAAGTTATAAGAAAAGGAAGAAGATGAATGGGAAATAAATAATGGTTAGCCATTGCAGACGGGACGTGCACGGGTTCTGGAAAAGTGACTCTTTTCTATTGTGACTCGCACTTTGAACAAATCCTGGCAGTTTTTTTTACTTGTTTGTTTGCTTTAGAGCCATAACTTGCCTAATCCTGGAACAGGAATCTGACGTGCAGTTAATACAACTATGGTTTTAGTACTGGCCCATATCCATCTATGTTACGTCACGGCAGAGCAAAATTTGAAGGCTTTTAATATTGTTTCGCATTTTTTCGATGAAGCGACGGTCTTCCGTGGATGAAATAGACCTGAGTGACTTACCACAGGCTAATTTCTTGAAATTGAACGGAGTTGTACATTGTCTTCATCACAAAAAGATGGTATAGTTTCTTCGTGTGTCACACGCGACGTTTTGTTTATGCACTCCGTGACGAGTTTTATATTCTCTGAGTAAATTGCATGGGTTCTTCAGGTGTGGCAAAAAAATTATTTATTATGTCGCTCGGTGCCCAAACATCGTATATTTCGTAAAACTTGAAACTCTGCTCTAAGATACTCACCTACAGACATAACTACAGGCACGCAACAGATGCCTAGCTCTTCTCCAGTAGCGATGTAATAAGGCGAAATTATCAAGTGTCCCATTCTGCGAAAAACCATCGTTGCTATAGTAGTCCGGCCGGTCAAGAAAACGGCGGCAACTCCTGAATAACTCACAAAAAGTGTGATCGGATTGGATTTGAACCCGAGTCTCCACAATAGCTGCCTGATACACTACCCCTCTGCTATCTCTGCACTTTGTTTTTTTAGCGTAAGCTGCACTGGCCAAGGTTGAGCAGTTTCGCGTGGACCTCGAAGGGGCGCGCTGCGCAAGGGCGAGGAGCATTGGATTGGCTTGGCTTGGATTGGATTCGAGTTGGATTGGATTGTATTGTATTGTATTGAAATCCAATCCAATTGGAGTATGGGTGTGCAGAGAAATGGGTCTGCACATTCGCCGGTCTGCGCATTCCAGAGAAGTGATGACGTCATAGCCGCGGCAGACGCACTGGTGCCGGTGCGTGCCCAGCTGTGCGCCTCCATTGCGCAGTAGCCAAGTCTGACGGTGCACCGGAGCCGCTTGATAGCCGTTTCGCATTGATCCTGGAGAGCCGTGCTGCGCATGTGCGAGGAGCAGTGACTGGACTGGACTAGAGTGGATTGGAAATCGTTTTAGCAGCAGTAAGCATGATAATCAGCTAATCCTAGACAACCAGGAAACCTAAGAATAACTAGCCGAACCTTATCTGACGTCACGTATACTGACATAGCCGAGCTAAGCCACTACTAATTTTTCTTTCATTTCTTCTCGGCACATACACATTTGGGGGGTTGGCCAGGAATCGGGAGCTTTGAGGAGAAATTTGTTCCCACTTCCCAAAAATCAGAAAACTGTGAAGTGGAAACGTAAAAGCTGTAGAATTTGTAGAAGAACCAGTGCACTCCAGCTGTGCAAAGCCCCGATTCTAGGGAAGCTGTGATGTGCGCCAGTTCAGTTCAGTAAAACTTTATTGAGGTGGGGGAAGGGATTAAAGGGAGAAACTTGGGTGGAGTCCTCTTTCCAGGGCCCCAGAAGCTTGTGCCCCGGCCCAGGCCCTGTCGATCAGCTGGCGCTGGTCTTCCAAGGCCTCGCTGGCCAGAGTCGCCTCCCACGTTTCTAGTGAATGAGGTGTATTGTTCTGTGTTTGCCATATAACTGGGCAATTCCATATGGTGTGGAAAAGGGTGGCTTTTTCATTGCATTCATAACAGTCCTCGCTAAATCTGTCTGGGAACATAAGCGCCAGCCTTGATTTGTGTGGGAATGTGTTGGTTTGTATTCTTCTCAGTGTTTGTGCATCGTGGGCGTTTAGGGCCATGTGAGGAGCGGGTAGCGTTCTCCTTTAAAGTCTTTTTCTTTTAAGACGTTCTCCGTAGGTTTCGTATGGTGGAAGGGCGTAGGAGTGGTCCTCGTCGCTGCGGTTCGTAAGACTTCTCGCAAGCGAGTCAGCGCTCTCGTTTCCTTCCAAGCCTTCGTGCGCAGGGCACCATGTAATGTTGTGTACACGGTTCAACTCCCTTGGGATGATATGTTTAGAGCCAATGGGTATTACTCCGGCAGTGATGTTTTTGATAGCTCTTGTCGAGTCTGTGATGATGTTTAAGCTCCTGTCATTTGCTTCTCCCCATCTGATAGCCATCAGAACAGCACTGGTTTCGGCTTCATCAGTGTCCTGTTTTCTAAGGGTGGCGTAGTCTATGGGGAAGCCTTTGAAGTCGACAACTGCTCGCCAGTTTTCTAGCCGACGTAATGCTATGATGATGCATCATCATCAGCAGCAGCAGCAAAGAAGCCTGTTGAAGTATTTCGCGCCAAAAGACGAAGAAACGAAAGTGAAGAAAGAGACGGGCCCTATCATTGTTCCCTCCTAGACTTCATCCACGGAGCCAACATCTTCATGTTCGTCTAATCAACTTTCCTCATCATCAACTCATACCCCATGTGTATCGGGAGGCAAAAAAATAGCAGTGGTTTAGCTCGGCCATGAGTGAGCTAAGGTTCAGCTGGTTATTCTTAGGTTTCCTGGTTGTTTAGGATTAGCTGGTTATCGCGCTTACTGCTGCTAAAACAGTTTCCAATCCCACCTAATCCAGTCCAATATAGTCCAATCTAGTTCAGTCCAGTCCAGTACAGTCTGGTCCAGTCCAGTCCAGTCACTGCTCCTCGCGCATGCGCAGCACGGCTCTCTAGGAGCCACGCGAAACGGCTATCAAACGGCTCCGGCGCATCGTCAGACTTGCCTAGTGCGCAACGGAGGCGCACAGCTGGGCGCGTGCCGGCGCCAGTGCATCTGCCGCGGCTATGACGTCACTCTGTATGGAATGCGCAGGCCGGCGAATGTGCAGACCCAATTCTCTACGCACCCGTACTCCAATTGCCAATCCAATCTAATTTAATCCAATCCAATCAAATCCAATCCAAATCCAATGCCATTCCGATCCGATTCAATTCAATCCAATCCAATCCGATGCTCCTCGCGCTTGCGCAGCACGGCCCTTCATGGTCCACGCGAAACTGCTCAACCTCGGCCAGTGTAGCTTACGCTACAAAAAAAATTACACCATCTCCCCGAAGGGAACTATGTGGTGATGCAAAGCAGAATTGTTGGCGTCCATTCAGCTCATCGGACGGTGCAGCGTGTCTCAACCGAAGCAGCAACTGAGGAAGCGGCGCGCGGACCGGGTTTATTATATAGAGGAGATGGTGTGGAGAGGAGAAGATGAGAGAGGAGACGCGCATGCGCGCTTATCGCGCAGCTGGCGTGTTTCCGTTATGTCGAGTGATCTGGTGTTTAGTAGCGCCTGAGGGAAAATTCGCGTTCGGGTCCACACCGGTGGCAAAGGCACGCAAGTACTGTTGTGTTACGGTGAGTAGGCGGTGGTGCTCGAGGCGCCGAAACTCGTCCATCATGTTCTTGTCGATGTTGTCGTCTCTGTAGTAGAATCGGTAGTCTCCGTCAGCGTTGGTGAGGTAAAAGTTGTTGACGTTGGTGCACCGGCTGAGAGCAACGTACACGCCCTCCTCTTCGCAGCTCTGTCTTCTTCTCCTTCTTCTTCTTCTTCAGCGGTTCGCCTACGGGAAGATGACGACGGTGGCTGAACGCGAAGCTATCTCGTGATGGATTTTTTGGTTGGCCGATCCCTCGATCGGGGCATCCTGCCACAATCATCATCAGAGGCGCTGCGGACGGGGCACGGACAAGTGACATCCCCCCGAGCAAGAGATGCTCCGCATCTAAAAGAGCCTTATCACGCGTCTATTGCGACTGTTGCGGCAGCAAGACAAAGGGAGATAGCCAGTCACCCGATCGCTGCGGTAGTCCTGGGAACAAATGCGCGTGCCCGAGGAGCGCGCTAGGTTCGTGGTGCCCGTGCGCGTGTAAAGTGCACTCCTTATATTCGCAATCATAAACAGTGACGACATCGTTAACCAGGACTAACTTGAAATTATTTGTACAACAAAAACATGCTTCTTAAGTTGCCGAATGGTGCAATTATAACTATAGCGCTACTTGCCAGGGCAATAACAATTTATGCAGGGGCACCCGAATGCCGGCAAGTTGACGTATGCGTGTACGCTCTCCCCAACCATATCCGCGCTACTTTTTGCGGTTTAACCATTTTTCTTTAAGAAAGGGGCATTTGCCGACCCTCGCTCGCCAACCCGATCAACCAGGTGCACGACTTGCTTCCTCCCCGATCCTCTCCACCGGATCGCCAAGATGCGTCCAAGCGGGCGTTGCCGTCGTCGTCAGCGGACACCGATGATTCCGACGACAACAAGAAACCGTGCGTCGAAGTCGACGTGCCGTCCGACGATAGTGAGTTGAAGATAGGAGGGTTAACGTGGTTTGTGCACTTATCACCTTATGCTGGTGCGTTTTCTTACTTTGAATGTCCAGGGCTTTCGGGACTTGGACAAACAGAGGGAGGTGATGCACAATGTTCGGGCGCAACACGTTGATCTTCTCTTTTAGATGCGAAGCATCTCATGCTCGGGGGCTGTGTCCCTCCCTCCCTCGCTGTCGGTGTTGTTGTCGTTGTCCGCCGCCCGCACTCTACTGCGCATGCGCGTCTCTTCAGCCCCGTCAGCGTTTGGGTTGACGTCAGCGCAGTCCACTATAAAAAGGAATAGTTAGGCGGCGCCCGGTTTCGATCCCACGACTCTCTGGCCGCAACGGGAGATACGTGGCGCTCTTACATACTCCACAGCGGTGGTGACAACAAACTCACCATCCTGGATGAGATACGTCGCCGGATCAGGGTAGATCTTCTACCGAAAAACATGCACCCTGACTACAACAAGGGCAGGAGGGCAGCAAGGGCTAGAGCCCTCGTCGACTTACACGCCCAGAAAAAGCACGCTCGCTATGTAGATGCGGCGGAATATCCACAGGAAGCCTTCGCTGCCGTTGTCATAAAGGCCACCACCGGAGACACTGCGACGGCGGCAAGCGTCAAGTGCACCGATGCAGAACGCGCAGAGGAGGTGGCCATCGCCCTGGCCATTACCGACGCAGGCTGCCAGTCGGTGATCAGCGACTCACGAACGGCAGTTCGGAACTACGCCAAGGGACGCATCTGCAAATAAGCTTTGCAGGTGCTACGCAATGCATGTCTAGAAGGCCCAAGAACTGTTTGAGTGAAGTAGATCCCGGCGCATGCGGGCAAGGACGTGTCGAGTAAGAACGCAAACCACAACGAGACGGCACACTCGGAGGCGCGAGCCCTCACCAACCGCGCCCCCGCAACTGACCGTCCAACGTGGTTCGGTGCTAAGGACCGAATGACAGACTATGGCTAAATCACCAAAGACTACCGCCTGGCTCGCAGAACCTTCCCACCTCCGAACCCGGGGTTGAGCCGGGCGGAGGCAGTGCTTCAAAGGCAGCTTCAAACCGGGTCCCTACCTACCCCGGCTCTGATGCACCGAATGTATCCGGAGGCATACCCGACTGACAAGTGGCAGCTCTGCTGCAGGGAGACTGCAGACCAGAAGCACATCTTATGGAACTGTGTCACGAGCCCAATGAAAGCGACGTCAAGAACCATCCCGCCACGGCTTGCAGAAGCCGCAAGGAGCTACACCTACGAAAATCAACACTGGGCCGTCCAGCAGGTCCTGCGGGCGCTTGCAAGGCATGAGACTCGCGAGTCGGCAACGGCGAGCTCACGTCTCGGATGAGTAGCCACCAGGACGACGCCGAGGCCCGCGTCGCGGCGAGTAAAAACGTCGTTCTGTCGGCTTAAATAAAGTTTATTCAATCCAATCCCACTGCGCTACAAACCGAGACGGGAGCATGTGCTACGAACGCGCCTTATGTCCTTCACTCGTTCAAACTACGTCAAGAAGCTACTGATACAACGAAGGCACGCGAAGCTGAACGTCAACGGAAACGACGAACTGAAAACTAATGGGAACTTCAGTCGACCCCTTGCGCATGCCTGGCCAGGCACCGCTGATGATGATCGTGGCAGGATGCCCCTAGGGATTGGCCAACCAAAGAATCCATCACGAGATAGTTTCGCGTTCAACCACCGTCGTCATCTTCCCGTAGGGGAACCTTGAGTACCACACCCCCACTGCGCATGCTTGACCAGGCACCGCTGATGATGATTGTGGCAGGATGCCACTAGGGATTGGCCAACCAAAGAATCCATCACGAGATAGCTGCGCGTTCAACCACCGTCGTCAACTTCCCGTAGGGGAACCCTAAGTATGCGAAGCAGCTTAGGGTTAGAGACGCGACGGTAGCCGCTGCATACTCCGCTGGGGGCGCCACTGTAGCTCCGCGGTATAAATGACGCGCGCGCGGGCGCTCCGCTTTCCTCATTCTCCTCCCGCAACGCCGCGATCGAACTGTAAACTAATGGGAAATTGAGTCGACCCCATGGCTGCTTCGCATACTACTCAGGGTTCCCCTACGGGAAGACGGTGATTTTTTTTTTTTTTGCAAGAGTGCAATTTTCGTACTCCACGCGGCGTTCGTTCGTTTCGCGAGCGCTTTTGTGTGCAAGCTTTTTTCACCTTGTCGGACAGGATGGCTTCGGGCGTAGGCGTTGTATTTCTGCGCGAGAGCTTGCGCCGCAAGGCTCATTGTACCTATGGGATCGGAGGGCGCATGCTTGCAGTTGATTTTTAGATGCGAAGCATCTCATGGTCGGGGCTATGTCCCTCCCTTGTCGTTGTCGCGCCGCCCACACCCCCACTGCGCATGCTCGGCTTGCTGTACGCCCGGTGGTGTCTTACCCCTTACCCTTCTATGGCTCCCGGAGCGACAGTGTTGCCGATGTCTTCCTGGGCCGGCACGAGACGAGCACGCTTCACACGCCTTCGACGTTTCATCGTCGTCGGCAGCGGCGTGCGTCGGCGAGTCTCAGCGGGCCGTGATTACAAGCAGCCCACAACCATCCGGGGAACGTGCATCGACCTCATCTTCAGCAACTTTAGGGTTCATGCACTACAACAGCCCTTGACTTTACATTTCACAGACCGTAAGGCGGTCATAATCAAAGCGGAACTCCAACCACAGCTCGACGTCACCTACATTGAACATGATGATAATGCTTAAATAAAGACAAACTCATACCGCGTACAACGTCTCTCTCTATCTCTCTCTCTCTCTCTCTCTCTCTTTATTGCCTCGCCTCTCCACTCTAACACCCCCCACCCCCCTCCAATAAAATTACAACATCTTCCCGTAGGGGAACCCTGAGTATGCGAAACAGCCATGGGGTCAACGCAATTTCCCATTTCGTAGTTCCGGTAAGTGAAAAGTGTGGTAGTTACCATGGAAACCAAACGGTAAATATAACGGTAACTACGTAGCTCAACCTCACGGAAACGACGAACTGAAAACTAATGGACACTTGAATCGACCCCATGCCTGCTTCGCATATATACTCAGAGTTCCCCTACGGGAAGGTGGTGTAATTTTTCTTGCTTGCTCGTCGCATCCGAGCTGTTGTTGTGTACGCACCCGCGCAGCACTCTGACTCTTCCTCTTTTTTCGCATCCCTCGACGCATTCCTGCTCGAACCTTACCCAACATTTTTGGTGGGAGATTTTAATTGTGTAACAGACCCTCAGCGTGATGTACAGGGACGTGGGCAAGGTCGACCCTATAGCGGTGCCTGGGAGTTAAAGGACCTGATCGGTATATTCCATCTCTCCGATGCGTGGGTGCAGCTCCATGGCGACAGGTTTGTACACTCGCTGACGGGTCGGTTAGCACGAGGGCTGAAGATATAGCCGAGGTCTTCGTGGGACATTTCGCCACCCTTTTCTCGACCGAGAACGCGTCGTGGGATGCAGTGGATTTTGAGGATAAGCGTGCGTTTTGTGGGGTGCTGCCGTATGTGCCAGAT
Source organism: Haemaphysalis longicornis (assembly GCF_048455015.1). Taxonomy (NCBI): domain Eukaryota; kingdom Metazoa; phylum Arthropoda; class Arachnida; order Ixodida; family Ixodidae; genus Haemaphysalis; species Haemaphysalis longicornis. Next base: position 74,609,749 of record NW_027526422.1, on the reverse strand, counting down.
CACCTTGTTGATTCGCTGTGTGCTCCTGTGGATGCTGAAGAGCTCGGCGAGTGTGTTAAAAAATTGAATGGGGCGTCGGCACCTGGGCCTGACGGGATTCCTGCTGGGTTTTACAAACAACCCTACAACCCTACAACCAATCAATCAATATTAAACACCCCTCTCCCCCCCTACCCACAAAAAAAGATAAAGACAAGGTTGATTGCAGGGATGCACACGCTACTTTAATTTTTTTACAGAGACACGAAGTTTCGAGCAAAATGTCGGGAAGATCCTGCGCCGCCTGAAGCGTGTCAAAACGCCTGTAAGAGTGATGCACTCGCCGCGTTTACTCAGTGGCTAAGGCGTGTTTGTGAGCACGAAGATGTGGTTTTATAATCTGTAGTCCTCCCCATGGTGGACTCCATTTACGAATGCACTTCGGCGTGTAACAATACAAAAAAATAATCAAAGCCCCTCTCTTAAAAGAAAGATGGTTAAACTGTAAATCTTTCTCTCCTGCAATCTTAGACGAAGTCAAAAATTCTGCAGAAATTCAGAGAATCATCTACTAATGCGTAGCATTCGTATGCCGCTTGTCGTGAATGTGAGTTTTTTCCAAGCAATTTTTTGGGGTTTTTCGCAATCCTGTCCGACCAATTATCGCCATTTACACTGTCATAACTATTAGAAGTGGAACTTTTGCGAAATCTGCATTATTATGGAAAATCAAGGCGCGTCACTTTCCCGTAATTCTTTTCATATTTTTCTCATTTTTTAATTGTTTCAAAATTTCTTTCTAGGAATTATCTTGTTTACGCTAATATAACGATTAGAGGTGGAACTTTCGCGAAATCTGCATTATTGTGGAAATGCCATGCGTTATACGTTTTGCCTATTTGCGTCATTTTTAGATATTTTTCTTATTTTTTAGTTTTTCAAAATTTCGACCGATGAATTATCTCCATTTACTTTATTATAAGGATTATATTTGGAACTTCCGCGATGTCTGCATTCTTGTGGAAATGCAAGGCGTTACACGGTCCAGGCTGCGGGGTATACTCGACGAAGAATGCTACGCATTAAAGATTGTGGGTATTAGGGGTTCCTCGGGGACCTAGCCAGCACTGCGGCGTAGGCCCCCACGCTAGCTCCCGGCGTGTCAACCATGCGGGCTCCCATGCCTACGGCAGCCCAGCGAGGTTCGCCGATACGAGAACACAGCAGACAGTAGTGCCGAAGCACAGCCGTTTATTTGGGGAATCCCAAAGCATGCGAGCACAAGGCTCGACGGCATTCACGAATCACGCCGTCCGGGTCGTGACCGCGAACGGGAGGCAGGCACTCCCGGCGCACGACAAACAACAATTCCCACATGAGATACATGTATCCGCAACCGCCATGCTGTTCCGCCGATCCTGCCCCGACCGGGCCTCCGACGAGACTCCCTCCTTCGAGTCCTCCCCCTGCGCGCACACGTTCGTGCCGCCCGCGCGCCTATCCCCGCACAGACCGGTGGTGCCATCTCTCGGGGGCGCCGACGAACAGCGGAGCGCCGCACCGGTTTCGGCGCACAAGCGTCTCTCCCGAAGCGCGCGTCGGCTCGGGATCGCGGGCCGCGGTTCCCCACGATTCCCACAAGATCCGGACTGTTTCGGCAAACGTTGGTTTCGGCCGCGTCGGAATGGACGTCGCCTTCATAACTCGAGGGACCAAGGTTTGATTCCGACCACGGGAATCGTTTGAATTTTGAGGCGCTTCGTGTTTCATCATTATCGTGGACGTCGTCGTCGTCATCATCGTCATCTCCCCTTTGTGAAAGCACACCTGTAGGGTAAAGTTGACTTTCCTGCAGTGCGTTTTGGTGTAAGTTTTCGTGTCGTTTTGGTGTCCACGGCGAAAGTGAGGTTTATAAGGCTGTTTATTAAAATTCCTCGGGCACTTAACCTAAATTCAGCTTATGAGGTTTGCAGGTGAAAGCCTGGCAATTGTCAGACTTTACGGCTGCATCGTTCGTTTCTGCATCCGTTTAATCCAATTTCAGACTGTTCACAGATGCCTTAGGCCATGTTAAGAGTGGTTCTCTTTTACCAATAAACGTGTGTTTGTTCATTAATTAATTCATTCATTCATTCATTTTCTTCGTCTCTTCATGAGCATTTTGTACTTCGACAGGCAGGCTGGCCGCACTTTATGCTGCATCTCCGGCAGAGTTACAGTTATCCTCCGCGTGCACACCTTCGACGCACGTGCGGCCACGTGCCGTGTCATGGCGCACGCATTAGGCTATTTCTTGCTCCGTTCTACCAGGGTGCCAGGTTAGCGTTGTGACTAGCACACCCGGTTGCTGCTCGGGATACCAGGGGATCCCACGCGAAGTCAGCGTATTTTTTTTTCTTTCAGCGGGGGCAATTTCAGTGACATTGGTGCTGACGCCAACGACGACAACGGAGTCGACGACTACAGTTACTTTTTCTATTTGATGAGGCACCTAAGAGCTTCGCCTTAAAAGAAAAAAAAAAGAGCGATGCAGATTGTTCATCTCCGAGAGTCACGTACGGTGTGGCGCTGGCGTCACGTTCCTCAGAGGAGCCCGCTGTGCTGCCAACGTTGCTGCAGGAACGCTGCATCGTCTGCTGCAGGTTCTTCGCACCGCAGAAGGCAGACTTCCTATCAGCTGCGTCACACGCGTGTCTACTCCTTTGGTTCCCGGCAGCAGTGCCGGATACGGGGTTGATTAAGTGAAACGACGAATTTATACACAGCTATTTATAGTAGGAAAACTGGGTACATGAGTAATAAAAGGAAAAACTTCGAACTTCAGCTAGACGCTAGCTCCGAGTGCGCACAAATCACTCGAGCTCCTCAACTTCGTCTAACTCTTCCTATTCTCGGAGCATACACAAACCGCTCGAGAAACCACGGCCGAGACTCTGTCTCGGCGCAAGATCCGTCTAGTTGCCCGGTACGGCGCTGCACCCTCCGACGCGATCTTAACCTCGACTAGGGGGCTCACAAATCCCAACCTAGCTTTAACGGTCGATACTCCTTGTCCCGCCGGGAACTGCCAGCTCAGCGCTCAGACAAGAACGATTTCCAACGGCCAAGTTCGGCCTTATAAAACCTCGAGATCACCCTCTCTCGGGAACGCCCCTGTAGCGTGCGTACACGCGTATGGGAGTGCCCGAATTCACGTAGACAGCTGTCACTCAGCACGCCACGGAATATTCATTGAGGCGCCGCCACCTTCGGGTCAACGGCACGCCCGCAGACGAGCAGGTTCGAGCGACCCCGCGGGGTGAAAGCGAAAGACGGCGACAGCGCGTCATGCTGACCAGGGCGCGACAACAATGGAAACACGCCGGTAATCCCACCACCTCCGCGCGTCGAGCAGACGTTCCTGGAATCCGGCGGCGCTGTTTGCTTTCTCAATGGGGGATTATCCTTGAGGTATGCGGTGGGCCAGACGATCCGTCTCCCGTGCGCGCCGTGACGAATTAGCGACGACTGCAGCGCAGTGTTGGCAGTGCTACGTCGCTAGACAGAGTGGCGGGTTCTCACGCGCAGCCCGGGCGCCTGGCCGCTAATCTCATAAGTGGACCTTACAGCAGGTGAGTGGCAATACAAGGTTTAAGGCTTGGGCGAGTTGGTACGTGATTACAAAGAAGGGAACAGCGCAATACAAACCAAACACAACAAGAAGAAAGTGACAACCAGTGACAACGTACGTAAACCAAACGAGATGATGCCTTAATGAAAGATTAAAAAAAACATAACTATAACGTACATAAGGCGATAAGTGGCCACTTAGGTGTCCACTGTCGGGATTGCCGCGGCTGCGCATTAAAGGTGTTGTGCCACCAAATTTGTTGCTTGTGCATTCTTTGTTGCAAACGTTTTATATTTCATTAGAAAGCATGATACATGCTCTCACATGCACATATTCTGAGTAAAAAATTTATTATCGCACGATTCATGTGAACAGGATTCGGTTTCGGTTTCTGGGCGCCGATTCAAGCAGTGACGTCACAGCGTTGCGCCATAGCCTCCTTTAGTAGGTTATATAGGAGGCTATGGTTGCGCGGACGCTCTGCCACGCGTGTCTACCATGCGGCGCTGCGGTACGTTGCGACTTTACTGCGGCGTCTGCTCCCCCACATACGTGTTTCACCACGGAAGTAAACACGCCGACTCGTCACGTCAAGCCGCGACAGCTCCGACACGAATTCTTTGTCTGCATCCTCGGATGCAGACAAATGAAAACCATGGATATGCAAACCATAATAATGCTAAAAAGAACGCCAAAAAAAAAAAAGTTACCCTCCCCGCGAATCGAACTCGCAACGTTGACCGGGCGGGCGCGACGCGCGAAACCACTGAGCCACCGAACAACTTTTTTTTTTTCCAAACACAATTTTTTATTTACAAGGATATACATATATACATAATGCACTGGCACGCTCGATGCGGTGACCAATGCTGGTACGCGTACATACTGTCGCCGCAGGGACTCCAATCACCTTTAGGCGTGCCTTCACTTGAGCCGCAGAGTAAGCAACGTAGTGGGACTGCGGTGGCAACAACGAACAAACAAGCAGGAAAATATGACATCCTGAGACAGTGTAATATCAGAGTACATGAACTGGGAATCGTGTGAAGGTAACATGTTCACATATGAGTGTAAACTCTGGGCAAGGATGTACAAAGCCTGTTCAGAGGGGAAAAGCGTCTCTACAAAGTACTAGTGAGGCAAGATCACAGCCATTGCCAGCGCTGCATCTCTTTTTCTTTAAAGCGCTGCAGTGCTTGGCATCCTTTTTGCAGTGAGTCGCGGAGCTCCGTGTCAGAATCTGATGCCCCCAACACGCTCACTGTCCATTCAGCCTTTGCCGTGAAGTGCCTCCAGGTAGGCCTGGGCCCGTTCCTGGCGCACTCCACTGCATCCACTCGGGCCCTCCACAGCGAGTGGAGCCCCAGGACAAGCACGCAGTCCCGAAGCGCCTTGTTCTCTGTGGGCGCACTCAGGTGCCGGAGGCCTGACCACGACAGGTCCCATCGCTCGGTGTACGCGGTCTGCAGCTCGTCCCAGAAGACGGCCGCGGCGTTACAATCTGTGAGGACGTGTTCTGCCGTCTCGCGTTTTCCACAGAGGAGACAACCCGCGCCGCCATGGAGAAAGAAGCCCTTATCCTCCAGACGTGCCTTTGCGGGCAGCACAACCGGCTTGCCAATGCGATATAGCAGGTGTACTAGATGGAGGCCCATCATTGGAGTCGCACGTCGGTGTTTACTAGCTAGTTTACAGAATTCCTGACTTGTAAACTCAAATTTCTTAAATAGCGCTTGCGCAGCAAGGTTTTGCGAAGCCCCCGCAACAGCTTATCGCCATCAACTCTGCTATTTTGCGAAAGCGCTCGCAAAAATAAGTGTGCCCGGCTGCGACTGCGATTTTGCACTAAAGGGATAGTGCTTGCCGTACTTTGGTTTTACGTTTTACGTTAAAAACCTTTGCCGATACTGATCTCTTATTACCCAAATTACCCTACGTAACTCTTCTTCTGCACGAAACTATTTTCTGCAGGCGAGCCGATCGCACACGCATTCCGGGGTAGCGGCGTCGCCGAAGAGCACGGCCGAAGCGTCGAACGCCAAAATACGGATCGCATTAGCGCTAGTGTTGAGTTGTATGGGCTTCATGGAACTTACTGAGTTTATTACCCTCCAGAAACTAACAAAATAGAGCCGCGTTTATTGCGGCACGAATGTTGTCGGGGCGCAGTTTTCGCTTCTCGGTCGATTGACGACGCGTCGTGCGACCAGTCAGGCGACCGGTTTTGTTGGCGTCTTCGGTCGGCGAGTCAGTCACACTACGGCGACTTTCCATCGGCCTACGTGTTTGTGTCGCCGTCGGCGTGGTGTGACAACGCGGTCGACGCGGTCTGGCAATTCGGCAGTTGGCCGATGTTTTAACGACTCGTCGGCTCGTCGGCGTCGCGTCGTCGTCGCCGTCGTATCGGTATAGTGTGTCGACTGTCGATACGACCAAGCGACCCATGGAGGAAAGAAAAGCTTAGGAGAGGCCCCCAGCTATCCCCGAGCATTGGCAAAAGTGTGGAGGAAGTCACGTGTTTTCGGCGGCCATTGGAAGTCGCGTTAGCAACGGCGTCCTAGCAACAGCCCGCCCGCCGTTCGCCAGTCATGGAATAAAGGCAGCACCTGCCTTGTCGTCCGATTGCTAAGATTGCTGCTTCGCTTTGCTGCGCTGTGGTCTTGCGGAACTCGAAAAGGATGCTGCGAGTTGCGACAGCTGCGCCGATGTGAATATGTCATTTAATTTCTACTCGCAAGTGCACCTTGTACCGCGTCAAGCTATTGCTCCGGTCGCGATCACGACGCGCCTATTGAAGTGCAGATATCGTGAACGCGCCGTCCCGTCGTACGCGCGGACACCCGTCAGGTAGGTTTTCGGGAAGTGATACACGGTGTGCAGTACGTAGGCGACTTGCAACCGAACGATTCGCAACTCAATTTTTTGGTTATCGCCGCTGCAATATATAGTTTGCTAGACCGGCAATGCGCGGCAGTGCTTTTGCAGCTGTTACAAGGTAGATTCCCAGTTGATATAATTCCATCGTCCTATTACCTTAGTAGGTGTCCGTCTGTTGACTGGAAGAGTGCTGGATCTGGAATCAGGATCTTTTTGTGGTCTCGCTCTGGATTTCGCTTTTCAACGCTTCATACCGCGAGGTTAGTGTATGAACGTTTTCAACTGATATCACCTTGAATTTATTGACACTGAGACAAGTTGAAACTTGGCGAAAAAAAGTTTATTTACGCCACCCACCCTCTCATTTTTTTTTACTCAATAAAACGTTTTGCCTCCTCCTCCTGCTCCTCCTCCTCCTCCTTCGCAAAAAATTCTATCGAAGGCACGCGAACAACGGTAAAAACATTCCTCAATTTTTTAACGTGAAATCTGCATGAAGTACTGCATGCTTACCTATATATATAGAACGGCCATTTAATTGACTAGTCATCTCTGGGATTGCCAGTGAAACTGCAACGCAAACTTGGGCACTTTCCAGTCCGGTAGCCGCACGGCGTTCGCCCACTGTTTGCGGCGTTCTCCATCGCTTGGGAACCTATAAACGGCGGCGATTGCAAACAAAGGATGAATGCACACCAATGTACAGCAATACTTGTCAGCGGAATGATGCACTAACCGGTGGAAAGTGACGCCCAATTCCTTGGGTACCGATCGCGACTTGCAGCCTGGCACCGAGCATTGCGGCATTGTTAGAGCGAGCCGCTTCGCAAACCTGCTGCGGCCACACTGAAGACGTGTAACAGTGTAACCGCGCGTTTAGGTTCACGGTCACGCGCTGCAAAACGGCCTTCTACCTGCCTATCAGCTGATTTCCGCCGGCTCGGCGCTGGCAGATGCAGACGACAAGAGAGGCGATACAGGACGGAGGAGGCGGAGAAGGTGCACCGAGAGAGAGAGGCAAAAAGAGTCCGCCAATGGCATGGAGGGCCAATGGTCCGCCATTCGACTTACAGAAATGGCGTTTCCGGCTGCGCTGGGTGTGACGTCAGGGCCTCTCCTAAGCTTTTTCTTCCTCCATGAAGCGACCAAACAAACTGTGGTAACTGGAGTTCACGTTCACGTCACTCGAGTCGCTAGCGTTGTATGACGTCACAAACTTTGCTGCGCTGGCAATTCACTGACGTCATGGTTAGTGGCGCTAGCGATGGGTCCCGATTTCCAGAAGAGCATTTAGGTAATTTTTAGAAGCGAATTAAAATATATATTAAGCGCTTGCTGTACCCAGCACTTCGTGTTGAGGGTCGTTGCATGCAGAGGAAGCCTACAGCAGGCTTTTTACAGACTTAAAATTTGGTGGCACAACACCTTTAATCTCTCAAAAAACACAGGTCATTGCAAAACACGAAGATAGTATAACTAGAGAAATTAGTGAAGCCGGAGAAATAGAGCCCCGAAAAAAAAGATGTGCGAGACTACCCTCGTTGTCCCTCTCCCACAGATAGTTCAGCACGTGTTTGTGGCATATGGCGTCGGTGCAGCGTGACGACCGGTTTGGTTATCTCTAGCTTTCGTGTTATTTCTGCTTTTCTTGTATTTTTTGACTGTCCGCGTATATATGGGACATGCCGAAAAATAAAGTCACTTGTAAGTCAGCGCTTATGGTTGTCACTTTCTTCTTCTTGTGTTTGGCCTGTGTTGCGCTATTCCCCTATTTGTAAGTGCCCTTCATTTGACGCCACCGTACACCATATCTGCCAGAACTTCTAGCGCAAATTCCGCTGCTATATCAAGTGACTAGTGCACGAAAGAACCTCGGGGCGGATTTTCAGCATGAGGGGCAGAAAAAAAATTCACCATCTTCCCGTAGGGGAACCCTTAGTCGTATGCGAAGCAACCATGGGGTCGACGCAAGTTCTCATTAGTTTTCAGTTCGATCGCGGCGTTGCGGGAGGAGAATGAGGGGATACCGCGCAGCTACAGTGGCGCCCCCAGCGGAGTATGCAGCGTCTACCGTCGCGTCTCTAACCCTAAGCTGCTTCGCAAATATCGCGCGCGGAGCCGCAGGTGTTGCCATTCGTTCCGCAATCCCGGAGAGGAGAGGAGCTTCGGAGAGGGGAGGATGAATGCCGGAGAGGAGAGAAGCGTCGGAGAGGAGAGAAGGAATGCCTCGCATACTACTCAGGGTTCCCTTATGGGAAGATGACGACGGTGGTTGAACGCGAAGCTATCTCGTGATGGATTCTTTGGTTGGCCAATCCCTAGGGGCATCCTGCCACAATCATCATCAGCGGTGCCTGGCCAGGCATGCGCAGTGGGGGTGTGGCACTCAGGGTTCCCTTACGGGAAGATGACGACGGTGGTTGAACGCGAAGCTATCTCGTGGTGGATTCTTTGGTTGGCCAATCCCTAGGGTCATCCTGCCACAGTCATCATCAGCGGTGCCTGGCCAGGCATGCGCAGTGGGTGTGCGGACGGCGGACAACGACAACGACAAGGGAGGGAGGGACACAGCCCCGAGCATGAGATGCTTAGCATCTAATCCAATCCCTAGGGGCATCCTGCCACAATCATAATCAGCGGTGCCTGGCCAGGCATGCGCAGTGGGGGTGTGGTACTCAGGGTTCCCCTACGGGAAGATGACGACGGTGGTTGAACGCGAAGCTATCTCGTGATGGATTCTTTGGTTGGCCAATCCCTAGTGGCATCCTGCCACAATCATCGTCAGCGGTGCCTGGCCAGGCATGCGCAGTGGGTGTGCAGACGGCGGACAACGACAACGACAAGGGAGGGAGGGACACAGCCCCGAGCATGAGATGCTTCGCATCTAAAACATTGTTTAGCCTCTCCAGCAATTGTTCAAGCCTGAGGGAACTCGGCTGATAGTTGGTGCCGACTGTCGTCCTCGCTTGCTAGCTCTCTGAGCAAGCACATGAATGCAGTGACCAAGAAAGATTGTGACCAAAGTGAGAATAGAAGGTGGATCCTGTACAACAGCACTTGATCCTCTAAACAGCAGAAAAGAGCGCTGATGACTTACAGTCCACGGCTGGGGCGTTAAAATATCTTTTGGCATGCATGTACAGGGCATTTACAAACTTTTCTCCAAAAAATCTTATGATTACACACAGTCCTTCCATGGAAGGGGTTTGTTTCTGACAAGGTGGTTGAAATTCGTTATTAGTAATAACATAAACTCATCAGTCGTCCCTTTCATTCAGCACGCTTACGAGCTTCGTTTTAAAAACCCGCTGTTTCTATTTCACGTATAAATGAACTGCTTTTGCAATATTCTCTTATTTACCTATGTTCGAAGTAAACTGTGTTATACCGTGAAATCTGCTGTGCCGAGTGCATGCAGGCGTAACATTCTTCAATGGTGTTACGTGCGGGACATGAAGCTCAGTGCTGATAGACTTCAATCAGGGAAAATAAAGCTTCCCATATTGCTTCTTTATTTTTGTAACTATTCTCTCTACCAAATACCTTGGTGGTAACTCAAATAAGCTCACTTTTTCCCTAGGCCTCTATTATTGTTGTGCTCTGCAATTATACACACTCAGCTGGAGCATGCCTGCTGAATTCAGGCCCCAACCATGCTTTGCTTTATCACAATTGCAGCTGCCTGAAATATTGCTGTTTAGGTTTTGCCAATGATTTCCAACAGGCCGCTTAACTAGTGTAAAAACCATTTTATACCTTTAATTGCTATTTATAGCAAACAGTATTCAATCATTTTTTCATAACACATTTTGTTGTAACCTCACTCAATGATTTTGTTGCCCCGCCAGCCTGATTCATAAATCTTGGCGTGAACATAAATGCCTTATTGCAATACATTCACATGCCCGTGTTGCAGCAAATCTGCAATGACAGGCACCACACGTTTTGGCTTTCCAGCGTAGCTTTGGTGTCAGCAAAAAGTAATCTTTTTCTTGGCTCCTCTGCAGCGCTTTGTAGTCAAACAAAAAGATCACTTGCTGGTTTGGCTTTCCTGCAGGACTTTAGTGTAGTGCAAGAAAGTATAACTTGCTTTTTCCCATTTTGTTGTTTTAGTGCTGTGCTTCTTCCACAAAAACCCTGGCATTTTGTTTGAAAATGGAGCTTCACACTAGAGAATGTGCAGAGAAAGCAGAGCTACTCACTTTTTGCATAGCCACGGGAGTTTGGCAGATCGATTGTCATTGCCAAACAAGTGTTTGATTTCTGGCTTAAGGTGCGACGCTGGGATAGTTGGTTACTTGGTGGGGGGAAAAACAGCGCTGATAAATGGTACTGAAGTACTAGGAAAGATGCTGTGATGAACACGGTTTCCATGTGTTGGTAGCTTTTTTGTCCAGTTTATTTCCACTGTTTTTCATGGATATTTGCTAGGATGCCTGAACATTGCCGGTTTTTGTGTAACAAAACTCTCAACAGCGAAGTGTTTTTCATGAATATTTGCAAGGGTGCCTGAACATGGCCTGTTTTTGTGTAACAAAAATGTCAACAGCGAAGCACTTATCAATGCTCACATGCTGCTCATTGATACCAGAGCAGAAGTACGTTCAGTAGTCATTTTATTGTTGAAGCCATCCATGATCCATACACCTTCCAGCTGAACTGCAACTTTCACAAAAACCGACAGACATTCACATCCACACAGGTGACCTTGGCTCCAGTTCTTGCACAAGGTATTAAGAAGTATTCTCAGGAGCGGGCAATGTCAAGCTCGACACCAACCATTTCCCCGTAGTTGTACTTGATAATTTTTTTTAAAGCCTGTTGGCTTAAAGTATTGTTTAAATGCCCGTTTTGTAAAAAAAAAAACAGCTAATGGGCACACAACACACAACCTGTGAATGTGCTTTCTAGCAGCTGGCCTCTGATGAGACTTGCACTATTGTGAACGAAATGTGGGAAATTTTGTTATGCCCCTTACGACTAAGTAAATTCAGTTGAGCAATTTTCCGAAACAGTTTACACAGCGCGGAGTTAAAAAGCAATAGAATGTGAAACATCCCCTCACAATTGGAAACTCTTCCTGTTCACTACCCCAAAGGCTTGGACAGCAGACGCTTAAGCACTCTTCACCAGTTGCGAATACAAGCATTAGTGTCAATTTCAATTCCGCAGAGTGCTTGGTATGGGCATATAGATGTCACAGCCACTTGGAATTCGTAGATAGACTGCAAGCCTCCGACAGAAGCTCTCATCATCATTGGCCCATCCCGCTGAGGGTGAATGGAAGTATTGTGGCTGGTTATGTCCAATTCCAACCAAGCCAAACACAAGAGTAAAGAAGGAACAGCCTATCAAAATACATACCAGAGTCCGTCAATGCTTTTGCAGAGTCCGTCAATGCTTTTGACGGACTCTGTACATACTCAAAGCAGATGCAGGAGGAAGTTTTGTTGCTAACCAGGTTAGAGGAGGCAAAAGGCACTGGAGCAAAGGAAAGGGAAATAAAAGCAAGCAGTAATTGGGAACGAAATCCTGTGGTGCTAGCAGACAATCAACTGGCAAGGGTGAAGGGCTATCCTATCCATCCTTTGCCACTTCTTCACACCCATTTGAGCAGATAAGAACTTTTTCATCAAACTTGCTAGTTGGCAGTTCCGCGTACCCTCTGTGGATAATTTCAAGGTAGACAAAACGTTACAACTCTGTTTCGTGTGCATTCAATAATGGCTGCTTACAGATTGCTTAAAATTCGCAGTTCATTTTAAGTCTTGCCCATCATTTCATTAAGACTTTCCAATTTGAAAGCACAATGGTACTCGGAGCAACAAATCTGAACAACATAGATGAACAATAACTGAACTGTCACTTGTTTACCTTATGCACACCAGACCTCAAAGCACTATTTCGCAGAAGTTCCAAACTTGACCCACACGGCGATCTTATCGGCTGCACTTCTCCCATGCTTGCACAGTTGGAGCTTGAACCTCCTTGCACAAGAAGCCAGCCAGTCAGCGAATGGTTGCAGTGGTATATCTTGAGCAGATGTCCATGGACGGGCAGTTAGGACCCACCCACGGAAGTGAAGCTCCGCTCCCTGCACGGATTCTGCAGCGCCGCGTGCACAGATCGTTTGCGCGGAGTAGTCAGGATACACTTCTCGGCGATAGTAGTACTGTCCCGCGGGAAAAATTGCATAAGCTACAAGCGAGGACGTATTGCGTTCGATGATGCCATGCGCTACCTGACGACACTCGATTCGTGCACACGCTGACACTGCGTCGCTCGCGTTGTCATGCCGCCGATCGAAGACAGCTACCTCGATAGCCACGGCGCGACGCGATGGAAATTACTGATCTCCACGTTTTATCATTGAGCCACCAGAATCAGAACGCTTGGCATGGGAAGTAGCGAGGCACAAGTAAACAACGAATGCAGGCGCGTAAGGCAGATGGCACGCGAACTGCAAGACAACGCGAAGCTTACAAAATATTAAACGACAGCATGACAGTTCTAGGAGCATGTAAAAAGCGGGGCGAAGCAGCGTGCAGAAAAGGTTGCGTTAGCCTTACCAAGGGGTACAACATCAAGTTCACGAAAAATACCCAATCTAAATAATTACAAGCACACCTCCCAACAAGAAAAAAGCGGCGCGAAGCAGCCGCTGTACAGGGAGGTAAGGACGTAACGATGCGTCAAGCTTGCCATTCGAACCACGGGCGGAGAACATAGAGACACAAGACGTGAACACCGCGTTGCCGTCGTCGTTAGCACAAAAAAAACGACATCAAATGACTTAAATATGACGTATATTTTGTGACGTCACAGGAAGTCACGTGATTAGATTAGCTTGACGTCGCTTCTGCGTGGCAGCAGCCACCGCGAGGGGGGCGCGTCTCGTGCCACAGCGTGGCACGAGACATAGCCTTTACAAAAATCCTGAGGACGCATGGACAAGGAAACCTGCTCCCTCCTCGGTCGCGCCACGGTCGCTTACTGACGGAGATCATGTCTAGTGACTTCCCCATTGCAGAAACGCCGCTGTACATTCACCTCGCCTTAGTAGTTAACAGAAACTTTACCCTCTGTCGTAGTTATAGCACAGTCTGAAAATTGTTCAGGTTGTCGAAATTTATTCCTGATTTTTTCTCTGCTTTTTTACCAGCAGTATCCCAACTTTCTAACCGTACCAGGCCGGATCTGAATGGAAGAGCATATCGTGAAGGCGGTTCATGTTGGTAACAAAAATTTTGCGGCGAGAAAACTTTCTGCTGTGTCCGCACGCACAGAGTACAGCGATTGAGACTTCAGTTATAGTGTTTCGTTTACGTTGAACTGCATCCCTTTCATGCGGTGGCCACGGTTGACGCCTTTTTTCAAGTCAGTAGCCTCCTTTAAAAGCTATGTTGGGCGTTCGTAAACATGTCGGTAACTTTGCGAAAATTTCACGTGCGTTAATGTGCCAATATATTGTGACGAGAAGAGGAAGAAGGGGGCAGTAGCACTTCGTCGTCTGGGGATAGCCCTATCAGCGCCTGCTCTGTCATTTGGGGCTCCAGAAACGGTGCTCTTTCGCCGGGATGTTTCAAGCAGCTCTGCCCTTCTGCGCTTCATTGAAAATTCCAATCGATTCACATTATAACAATGGGATTGATTACTCTCGCCTTGAAGTTTCAATTTTCTTTTTTGTCTCTCTTATAGATTCAAAGCGGTTTCCAACCGCTCTAAATTGCCTTTTCATAGTGAGATGTAATTAATTAAGAACCTTTTTTTTCCTTTTCACTGCCCACTGTTGATAGACCGATCCCCTAGGGTGTGCGACACAGTCAAAAGAACAACAATAATAACACGCAGCGCTATGCGGTGCCCTCCGAAGACAAAAAAGCTCAGCCCCGCGCGTATCTTGTGCTGTCGCGCTCCTATAAGTGATTTAGCCATGGCCGATCCCCCCCTTGTGGGTACGTGTCAGAAACTTTAAGGCCGCCATCATCACCATCATCATCGTCGTCGTTGTCATCGTCGTCGTGTTCTGGCCACCCATCACACCACCGCGTCATCATCTGCGCATGGAATAGGCCACAGCTCACGACGGCTGGCGGTCGGCGGCCCTACGCTGCCGTACGAGGCCCCTACTTGCAGCGCCACCCGTTGCAACGGAGTCGATGCCGTGGACAAGAGCAGCGGTGAGCGACCAGATATGTATTTTTTAAAGATACCTTGGTATCGAGGCGGCGATCCGGCAGGCGTGGGAAGAACTCTGTGCGTGGCGTTCCTGGATCGCATCCGGTCGGCCCGCACCTTCTGGACTCGGTACGCCGAGCGCTGGTCCACTAGCGCATTCCTGTTCTCGGCGCCATCCGTACCTCTCGACAGGCTGCCCTACGGCGTGCATCTTATTCACACGCTGCTCCTCCTCATCTGGTTCAGCGTGTCCAGGGAGCACGACCAGAGTGGAAGCCGTCGGAACGAAGCCGCGCGCACAGTCAGATCTTATTCGCCACACGCTGCTGCTGATGTCCCAACGAGGTGCCAGAGACATGGCGCTGGTGATGTGACGATACGTGCTGCCATCTATGAAGGAGCAGCAACAACAACCAGCTATTGCATCACCGCGTCATCGTCTGCCCATGGAACAGGTCGCAGCTCGCGGCGGGTGGCTGTCGGCGGCCCTACCGTGGCCCTACGCTGCCGGACGACAGGCCCAGTTGCAGCGCCGCCCGTTGCAACGGAGGCGACGGCGTGGACAACCGCCCTGGTGAGCAGCGGGTCGTGTGTTCCTTCGAGGTTGCCATGTGATCGAGAACACCACTCCCCCCCAGGCGCGGCGGGAGCGTTGTGCGTGGCACTTCTTGGAGCGCCTTCTCTGGTCCACGTGCGTCTCCTGGGCTGTGTACGCATTTTCAACGCGGATTCCGTTGGCCCCCCGCCTGCACTCGGCGCTGTTCGCACGTGACTCGGCGGACTTTACTGCGGCGCTTACCTGGTTCACTCGGTGTTCTTTCTCATCTGGTTCAGCGCGTCCAGGGAGCATGGCTACTTGGGAGGCTGTCGGAAGAAGCCACTCAGTCCCCGTTCTTCTTCGACCATTCGGCTGGTGGTGTTATGATGAGAGGCCTGATACATCGCGTAGTGGATGCGATGCAACGTGATTGCGCACAGTACTGCTGTTGTGGGGAAAGACCTGTCTTTTTTATTATAATATTTATTTTTCCGTCATAAGCTGTTTCCTTGCTGTTTAATATACCAGGCAGACTTGCGTTAGAAATAAAATTACGTGATTCTTCAACCACCATGTGATCTGTCGGGTTGCGGCTCGTTGATGTTTAAGTCGTGAGCCCCGTGCGCGGTGAATGGGCTATCGAGTACGCAAATTTTGATCGCCAGTGTGCCGCCTTGATAAAGGGCAAAGCGGAGGCCGAGTTGCTTTGCCTCATGTTTCTCTCGACAGTTTCCGTTTCTGATTCTGATTGTAGGGTTTTACGCGCCGACGCAACGCAGGTGTTGAGGCGCGCCGTAGTGGAGAGCGCCGGGTTAATTTGGACCACCTGGGGATCTTTCACGTGCAGCGAAATCTCGTACACACGGGCGGTTTTGCTTTTCGCCTCCAGAGTGTCCCGTTTCGCTCGTGCATGTTGCTATGTTGCTATGCCTTGTTTTGAGTGAATCTCGTCTCCCGAAAACGAGCGCTTTCTAAGAGTACTCTTGCTTTTGGCTGCTATTTCCCGCATTTTGTAGACTACATGACATCTGGGTGGGGGCACTGTCCATAGGCGGTAATTGGTCATATCGACATGCTAGCTCTATTGAGGCAAGCTCGAATACCTTCCGACCCCTGGGTTTAGGAGTAAATTTTTAGCAGTAAATGTTTAGCAGTAAACGTATAGCGTTCCTCAGTTTTTTGGGATTGTCAATAAAATTTTAAAAATTTTCCCGACGATTGTTTTTGGTGTAGAATGAAGGACGCGAGTCTTTCTCCTAGTCTAGCGTCGTAATAGCATCGTCACAGCAACAAATAAGAGGGCAACTGAAATACCACGTGTGGGCTCCAAAAAGGTGGACGTGCTTCGCCTCCTTGAAAGTGCAACCTGAAGAGGATGATCACTTTCAATTGATATGTCTGCCTGTAAAGCTTGCACTTCAGCAATAAGGGTCGCCGCGCGGTCAAACCAGCTCTACAGGCAGGGTGAACTGAATTAAACTTGGAATGACCCGAGGTTTATTCTAGCGGACAATCATGGAGCTGTCTGCTTCTCTCCCGGGTCGTTTGTGTCAAAGTCGAATTATGGGATTTTCGATAGTCAAAGCCGGAAATGTCGCTCTGAAAGCTCTTTACGCCGAACAAGTAATATTGGGTCATGCCGGCGTCCCAACCGGCCAAGTTGCTCTTCAACCAGATGGGATTCGAGCTACTCGGCATTGTGGAATTTGAAACGGCAAAGGCGGCGGCTGCATGCTCGGCAGCGGCGGCTTTCGGTCGTTCATACGCCCATGCGCGCTTCTGTTGATTCCCCGCAATCACCTGATAACAGAGCTACCTCAGCCGATTGCACAACTTCTGAAACGGGCATCGGTGGTGGCGAGGGGAATAACAGTTGGGAAAGAGTGGTCGGCGGTGGCGAGGAGGAGCCCCGGAGCGGCGCTGAGTAATTGGCTTCACGGGGATGAAAACTGGGGGAGGGGGGTTAGACATATGCTGCTTCGCGGTAAAACGGTGTGATACTTTTACAGTGCATTAATGCAGTTTGTCGAAGTCAGCGTTGGTGGGAGATAGATAAAAAGAGAGAGAGAGAGCTCTTTATTAGAAGAAAGCAGAGAGGTGTGCTTACATGTATTCGCCTACATGCTACTCTGCGGGGATGGGGCGAAGGGAATAAAGGCCCTAAAGGAAGCAGGGTGAAAGGGAGGGGAAAAAAGGAAGGGGTAAAAAATAAGGTAACATGGAGTGTTCCGTGGGTTACGTAAAAGTCCAGGTGGGTTCACAAGATGAGGATGTATAGTTCTACATTGTCTCTGCGACGCCGAGGTCATGTAAACAATCAATCACTGCATTTAATACTTTTCGCTGGGATGATGGAGAAGGCCATGGTACAAGAAGAGCTTTCAATGATATAAGTCCGTTGTTGAGGCACTCGATCTTGTTGGCTAGGTGGATCCTTTCGTGGCTGTGTGCCGGACACTCTAATAAGATGGGTTCAACAGTTTCTGGCAAACCACAGTTTTACAGTACGGGTTTGTGCTTTGACCGGGACGATGTCGGTAGGAGTTCGTAAGTGCTGCGTTGAGGCGCAACCGATGGTAAAGCGTCTCAAGTTGACGTGGGATTCGCTCTGAGAGCCTCATTCTCAGGTCAGAGTCTATATAAAACAGAAAGGGGTGATGAGTTTCGGGGAAAGACCAGAGGAGGTTTCGTTCCTCTAAGGCAAGCTGCTTCGCTAGCGCATGCAGCCTCGTGCTTTGTAAAGAAAATCTTCATTACATTGCGCAGTTGTAGCCCTCTGCGAGCCGCCTCATCTGCTTTCTCGTTGCCGAGAATGGCACAATGTGCAGGTATCCATTGTAAGGTCACATGATGCCCGGCGACGTAGGCTGAATAATGTTATGCCTCTCATGCTGCCCGCATTTTACGGAAAGAAGGTGAAAGGCCCTGTTTTTCTACGGGAGGAACTTCGTTAAAATCCAGGCAGCGACGTTCTTTTTTTTTCACTTCTAAGCTTTTAAAACTACATTGAAAGGCCCCGTTATGCCCCTGCGGCCATAGGTGCACGGCCGTGCTAGGCGAGGCGGTATAGATTGAACTCATACATCAGCAGTGATTACAGCCGTCTTTTATGCGGGGAGCTCTGATCAGCCAATAAAGGAGGATTATATGCCTAGCCGTATGCGCTGGAAAGTCCTGGACTGGTCGAATACGTCGCAGTGCAGTGTGCAAGCGCCAACCTCGAAGCACCACGAAATTGTGACTGATCTATAAGGTTTCGCATTATTACGCCAAGGGCGCAAAACAATCCTGCTGCTTTGCAGGGGTCGGTAATCATACCGACACCAGTCAGATTTCCCCTTTCCACCACACTCATACATCTCCCCCACCCTCCACGCTGTGAAGTTCCCCCAGAAAGGGCCATATATTTTACGAGACTGCTCTAACACAGCTTCTAGCAGAACACACGAGAAAAGGGTGTGTCAGCCAGTAGTCCGCCTGCAAGTTCAAAGGGACTTGAACAAAGTTAAAGCAGTTGCACTCAACGTGCAAGTTGTCAAGTGCGGAGCAGTGATTCAGCAGAGGGGCTGTGGCGTCGTTATCCGCTCTTTGCTGCCACCCCTCCCGCTCTTCCTCTCCCTGTCTCGCTCCTCTCTTGATGAATTAATTGAACAAAGGTTTGTTCAACGCAATTAAATTTCCCCACCTTCGCAGTTCTTGCGCGCCTTCTGGACTGCTCGCTTCATTTTTTTTTATATTATGTTTCTTAATTGCTCTGCCTAGAACAGCAAGAGCTGCAGTACTGTTCTTTTTGTTCTTGCTGTCATCTCGCACATGCTGGAGCCTTTATGCGCCATTTTGAACGCGTCGTTCTTAATTCCGCGGCCACTTTCTCTTTTTTTTTTTTGCTTAAAACCATCCCAACGACCATTCCCTACTAAATGAACGCAGGTACTGCCGGATATTTTGCCTAAGACGTGCCGGGAGCTTGTTCTGTTTTTTGCGCTAAATAATAGGGCATGTATGACCAGTGCCAGCGGTTCCGGGAGTTTCGAAAGGTTATGCCTATATAAACCTCTTGTTCAAGTATTCTCTCAACTTTTGGTCGGAAGGCTGAATCGAGGGATAAGCGCGCATCTTTCGACGCCTTTGTTTTGGTGCATGGTTCTGCGTGACACCGTGACCGTGAACGAGCTACGACAATATAGGCTCATAAAACGCTCCGCACTTAAAACCTACACCAAGTGGCTACAAATTGTCACCTGGACAGGAGCAATTACTCACATCCCCACCAACATCCTTCCCTCTTAAAATGGAATGCTTTGTGCCTACAGTGGAACCCCGGTTATATGTCCTCGGCTTTTACGACGGTCTAGTCGAGTCCCGGAGAAGTCTCCATAGAAACAATGCATTCACAACACTTGGCTCTAAAAAGAGTGAAATCAGAGATTCTGCCAGCCAGTACGCGGAATTCCGTGGTTTTGGTTTGTGTGTTACACAGACAGTGAGATGCCTACGACGAGGGACGGAAACGGACAGCCACATGTTTGTCCGCTAGAATAAGGCTCGAGTCCATCCAGGTTTTAACTTCCTATGGACCGACGCATGTCGTTCGCTGGGAGGAAGAAAAGCGGGAATTGAACGAGCGTCTGCCGGAAAAGTAGCGCGAATGGATGCCAAAACAGGAGAGAGAGAGAGAGAGAGAGAGAGAGAGAGAGAGAGAGAGAGAGAGATCTTTAATAGAAAAGGATGACCACTGGTCACGATGGGGGAAAGGAATGGGGAAGGAGGGTAAGAGAAAATAAACAAATTAATGCTGGTCGTTCTCAGTAGACTCAATAACTGGGCCAGTTCTTGGAACCTGCAATTTATGGGCCAGTTCATGGTGATCTCAATAGGGTTTGTGCACGTTCACCAGTTCGCTCGGGGGAGGACCCGCTGAAACAACCCGTGCCAGACCGCTTTTAATTGAATAAACTGCTATTTCATATAATAATTCTGCATCAGTTTGTTGTGGATCGGGATGGGGTTGGGGCGATTTGAATGTACGGTGCGTGGCGAAAGCTGGGCACCACCAAACTAGGTGTGTGAGGTCTGATGGAGTGGTGGTACGGCAGTAAGGACATCGAGGGTGCAGGTGAGGGGTATACCACTTGCGAAGTTAATAAAAATTTCGCCTGAGCAGGGAATAGGAGGTGACGGCTGAGGTAGCCAGCTGGAGTTAGGGCTTTTAGATGTGTGCGTCGGTCCTTCTTGTGCTGGTGAATACGCATCGCTGGGGAGGGAGAGGAAGACCGCGACGGCCTTACCCCAGGCACTAGTGGATAACTCTCCTGAGCGGCCACATGGGCCGCCTGGTTGCCTGAAGAAAATGGTTCGTGGCCAGTTACCCAGTCGACGCCACCGTTTCCACTGTTCGGCTCGCCGAGTAGCTGGGATTCTCTCTCGGATGAACATCGGCGACATGGGTGAATATATATCTTGTCCAGCTTGAAGGGCTTTCAGAGCGACACTTTGGCGTTGCTTTCACTTCTGAGAAGCCGGCTTCTCAGGCTTCAGTTGGGACTGGAGGGAAGGGGCGAGGAACTTTAAACGTGGCCGAGCGGCTCAATGCGACCTGTTGGCTGCCCTCAGTGGTCGAGCGGTGTGCACGGACAGATGTAGGTGTCATGCCCTCACTGATGACATGTCCGTTGTGCTGGCGGGACATTATAACCGTGTACGCCCACCGCCGCAACGCGAACTTTCCGGTGTCCTCAGTAAGGTGCCTATGACGCGAGAGGATACAGACAGCTCAATGGTTGCACACTAGAATAAATCTAGAGCCCTTCAATATTTCATTGGGATAAGTGCTGACTGCTCGATCGCAAATTACAAACGTGTTTTGTTTCGTGCATTTCGTGTACCGCGTCCAGCTTCGCAGGTCATCCTTCTCCACAGAGTGGGACGGCGCTTATTTTCTTTTCGCATTTACTTTTTTAGTGATTTGGATTTCGAGCCATGCAAAGTTAGTTTGTAGTTTGAAGATTCTTGCAAATCCTTCGCATGAAACTATTTATGGGCGCAATTGTTAGAATTTTACGACGCCCGCATTATGCGCTTTTTCACGGTCCCAAGAAAGTCGTACAATCGGGGTTTCACTACACTATACCTGGAAGAACGAACTGACCTCACGCATGCATACACACTCATGAGAGTTTTAACAATTTACTTTCTGGCATCATGCCCAGCTACCCACTACAGCAATCAAAACTAACTGTTGTTCTGAAGCTTGCTGGTGCTTTCTGGAGCATACGGGATCTTTGCTGCAACCTCGAGGGGCGAGGTGAAAAACAAACAGCATGGTTCATCTTGCCTGTCAGCAAAACCTTCATTACCCCATGATGATGGCACATCAGGAAATGATTCCATGAGACAAGTTTGGGTAGTCTCGCAATGTGTGCACGAGTTGCACGCCACTTTTATTTCTTTCCCTTCTTCCCACGCTTCTTCTTTGCACTGCCAGTCGCAGCAGGGGTGGCACCTGCAGTTGTCGCAAAGGGCTTTCCTTCATTGGTGGCCCGGGACCGAAGTTCCTGTTCGATGTTCTTCCGGATGTTCTTCTCCAGAGCCTACAAGCAGAGCATCCCAGCAGGTGAAAAAGTATCCATACAATGTTCGACTTAGCATCAAATGTGCAAGAAAACCGTAACAAGAGCACTCATTATACTGCCTGGTTAGCAGTAGATTTCCTAGCACAAAAACAAATGACAGACAAGGAAAGAGGACAACAGGTTCAAGGCCACGCATTCACTTGACTTTGCATTGTGCGAGCCATCAGAGCATGCGCTGTTCTAGCGAAACTGCCGTGCTGTTTACAAGGGCCAGGTCACCAGAGATTAGGAAGCCTATCACATAGTAGCCGGAGGTCACAATACATAAACCATACATGTGTTGCTCTATCAGATAAAAGAAAAAAATCCCGGGCCATCTCCTCCAACGTGAAACCTGGGAGGAGCCACGCAGCATGCACTGATTGGGCGCCGAAGCACCGGTAAGAGCAGCAATCGCGCACTTGTCAAGGCGATGGCGCCCTCTCTTGCGTAGAACCGGATTTAAAGGAGCACTGACACCAATTTTCGGCGTTAATATTATTGCACAGTTCGCTTCCTTCAATCAACAGAATACCCTGGCTGAAATATGAGCGGCCTGCGACGCGAAGAACATAGTTTAATTGGATCTCATTTATCGCGCCGACGGAGCAGCGCGCGGAGCGGCACTCAGCGAATGGACATCAGCGTGACATCATCCCGGGAAAGCCAAAAGAAGTGGCGCGGAAGCGCTCGTCAAAAACTCGTTACGTCACTTCACGCGCACGGGCCCACGAGCGGCGAGCGGGTGCAACACCCTCTCAAGCGGGCGCCGGTGATGTCCGCACAAAGCGGTGAGGTCAGTCAGGGATTCTGTCATATGCGCCGTTCGGGATGAAAGCGCGGGAATTTGAAACAAACGATTTTCAGGCCGTTCAATATAAATAACTATCGCGCGCTGAAGTATTTGAAGTGCTGTTTCAGGTTCGCCAGGCCATTAAGCATCGATAAAAGCAATAAAAGTGTAACATAAAATCTTCGTGTCAGTGCTCCTTTAAGCAATTTGCATGTCCCATCTGCCCCAGTTTGGGTAGTGGCAGGGGTCAATGCGAGCACAGTGCAATGCCTGCTGCGCCTTGCCCTGGGGGCTTGTCCGTGGTGATCAACGAGGCCCCGGCGCCATGTAAGTATGCCTTTCCTTGCTTCGACTGACCAACCGACTTGATCAGGCCTAGCGTCAGGAGCCGGTGCGTGCTTGAGTGTAACACAAATTATACCCCATTTACAAACAGCCTCTGCTTCTGCTCGACGATTATTGAAGTGGACAAAGAGCGTCCCACAAATCTTTAAATCATGTTAGTTTATTCTGAACTGGTTTTATCTATTGAAACTTTCCTTTTAGTATGCGTTACGTTGCAGCACAAGGCTTTGGAAAACGAGTGTCCCGGTGGATTATTAAGCCCTGCAGCACTTACCGACTACTCTGCATGTATTTTGGGGTAAAGCCTATTGTCCCAGCAATCTCCTCCAGCAAGAATTATGAAAATCCGTTAACCATCGCTGAAATTACGCGCGATGACCTAGGGATATTTAAGGTGCGCTAAAATCTCAACAAACAGGCATTTGTGCTTTCAACTCTGTTTGAAAAGCAGCCCCCATGGCCGTGATCGAACCTGCATTCTTGGGCTCAGCACCCCCACACCTCACCCACCGCAGCAGGTGCTATTAGATGAGGAAAAGCATTTACTGGATGAGGGTATGTAACAATATTCTGATGCAAATGTGAGCGTGTGTGCATGCAATCTTGGTACTAAGTGTAGTTTTAATGCCATGGTTTCAGATATATACGTGTTCTTCGACCAATATATTATGACTGTAATGTACCGAACAGAAAGTTCCGAAAGAATGCCCACCCAAACTGAGATATCAAGTGAAAAATACGGGATGGGCGGACTTTCAGGTAAGGTGCGAAAAACTACAAAAAAGTGGCCACACCGCCAACCAAAACTACGGAGACATCAAGTAAGAAATATGAGATGGGCGAACTTTCGGGTCAAGTGCAAAAAGGACGAACAAGTGAACAGATCAACACATGAACAGATATGCATTTGTTTTGATCACTAATCGTCACTAAAGGCATCGAATGATGTGTCACTGTCAGAGTCGAACAAAAGCTACAGTGCTTCGTCCACCATGCTCTGCTGATTTTCCGGTCCCCTCGCCGGTTCTATGCTCGCAGAGGCCAGGCGCTGGTTTAACTTGCCGTCTTCAGAACAGCCAAGACTAGTCAGGATGCCGCACCGCTTAAAAGATGGCAAGACAGTATTGCCCCGCTCTTCTATTCTTCCCATCTAATACCCCTTCCTCTTGCCGGTCAGGCCGGACAGGTTGTGTTGCTTTTGTTCAAAATTGAGACATCGGCGGTGCTCGCGGCCGAGGGATGTTTTCACGGTGGGAGCTCCCGGGGCTCTCGAAGGCGTCAAAGGTAGCGCAATTTAGGGTGGGCGATCTTTGTGGTCTTTTTGTGGATTGAATATTTCACTCCTAAATGGGGGTTGGCGATGTTTCGGGGAGGGCACTCTCCCTGAACTTTACGGAAATTGTTTTATTCTTAGTACCTATTTTTTATTGCACTAAGAAATACAACACGAAGCAAGAAAAGTATAAAGTTGAGAGTACTACTTTGAACTGAGGGGGAAAAGAAAGAGAACAGCATCCTCGAACCACTGATTACATGAGGTCAGGCAATAAAAAAAATTCTGTTAGTCAATTTTGTTATTTGCAACACATCACAAGAGTTGTGTACACTTCTGAGAGCACTTGGTATAAATGCATTCATAGGAACAGCATATCAGTCAAATGGGGAGATTTATTTTAAAACTTGAATGTATTGAAAATACAAATAAGACTATATCAGTGACCAGTGTACAAAACAAGAGAGAGTCTCGCTTGCCTTTTCTTGAAATGTGCCCCCTTTTACGACCCATTTTCCACAACACATATATTTTTACCTAAAGAGATCATAACAGGGATCAATACTCAATCGAACTGTCTTTCTCCGCTTTGTTGTTTTGGTGAATGTTCTTGTATCGCATTCACCCACTCCTGCTTAAAGCAGTATGTAGACAATAAAACAAAAAAACAAACAGCATACAACTTTGCTTCATTCAAAAGATGTCAGGTATAACTTTAACTGCCTATAATTAACATTGCGCAACAACATTACAGCATCCTACAACAAAAACCCGCCGCGGTGGCTCAGTGGCTAAGACATTGTGCTGCTGAGCACGAGGACACGGGTTCAATTCCCGGCCGCGGCGGCCGCTTTCGATGGAGGCGAAAAGCAAAAATGCCCGTAAGTACGAGATTTCGGCGCACGTTAAAGATCCCCAGGTGGTCAAAATTAATCCAGGGCCCTCCACTACGGTGCGCCTCATCGCCTCCGTTGCATCGGTGCGCTAAACCCTATCAATCAATCCTACAACAAAAACCTGACCAGCTGCCTATGACAGGTTTCAGTTCGGGTAACACTGCAGATATCAGATGGCTGAATGCCTTGCCTTCTAGTGCTGTCAATACCAAAAAAATTGGCACAGCTTGCACTAGTGGTGCAAGGCTGGAGAAACTGCAGAGCTGGCGGCCCCTCTCCTTTTCTCGGAGACATGGCTGTTGCACCTCACATTCATGTTTGAACTTGCCGCTGGAAGTTCTCCATGACTGGCAGGCCCAGACTGCTTTTTCCGGAGGTTCTCACATCTCCCCTAAAGTGGATCGCAATAGCACGTGCTAGAACACGTGGCCAAGTACAAAGCCAACGCCTGCGCTATGAACCCCCCCTCCCCAAAAATGCTGTCGGCCCAGAAAGTGATATGATAGCTAAACAGGATAGATGTCAGTTTCATAGCTCGAGGGACCCAGGCTCGATTCCAACCACGAAGCATTTTTTTCCTTTCCAACTTGCTACTCACGTTATTGTTCTCCACCATTGCTAACCCTGTACCCCGGGCCTTTGGGGTGGTCCAGTGGTTTGGTTGCCAATTTCACGGCATAAAGGTCCCGGATTCATTTCCAGGTACCTCCCTAACCAACAGAGACCAGCAAGAAACTGAACTCTGGCTGGCACGGTCATCATACTTGTAATTTAAGCAAACAGTGCAGCACATTCTTAGTGAGAAGTGCATGACTATTTTTCTGACAAGTACCACTGGTCTCTCTAGAGTGATTTTTTTTTTTTAATCTGTCGCACATCTCCAATGTTTCATTTTCACTTCAAGACATTCATTACAGATGGCCGTAATATTTTGATGATACTTATCTGTTTTCAGCTGATCAATGCGCTGGGGAATGAATGCAGATTTTGTAGCAAAATGATTCTCGCCAATTAAAAAACAAACAATGCTGGTCATTTATTTTTTGTTTCACAATGATTTTACTGCACCCTGCTCTAAGATGATGATAATGATTGCTATTGGTCTCCCCTTTGAAGCGGGGTGATGACATTTCATCTTACCAAAAAGGACTAATATAACCATGTTTTACACTCTTGGTTTAATACTAGCGCTGCTTAGGGCAGGCAGCTTATTAGGCCCGTAATACTTTTTTTTTCCTGTTACAGGTGGTAACTGTCCTAGGCAATATTCCCCTCTCTGCTTTTCGTCCACCAGCATTCTAATCTTCTGATTAGAATTCTAATTTTCTGAAAACACTGATCCATTTCTACACCTATACTCCTGTAGACTTCGAGTATCTGCAGTCAGAGTGCCTAGCTAGCCTTAATTTTTTTGTTGTGTGACATTTTCTTCGTGCCCAGCTGAATAATGTGACCACACTGATTGTGCTGGCTCTTTCTAGCTTTCGATTCCTGCAAATGACCGCAACACATACAGCGCTTATCTAGCTTTCGCGTTAATTAAACGCGGACGTACTCCTTTATCGTAAAACAACGAAAAAAATGAGCCCCGCTGTCACAATACAACAATTAAGCGTGCTTTCTCTTTTCCCTAGGTTATAAAATACCAAAGGCGCCCAAAACCTTGGTAAGGAATGCGGTTTTCGCATCGTCCCAATTTGTAGTACCGCGCCGTTTCAAATCCCGCATGCTCCCGCTCCACCGGCGTCGTCTGCTAGAGCCGGTTCCAAACTCCCTACAAGGAGTTGGCAGCATAGCTTTTGGCGCTCGGTATTTAAAGTCCGCATTGTCCAGGCTGCTGTATGGAGGTGCGCAGCCACGGACAACAGCAGTTCGGCTGCACCGGCATGAAGAGGGGGAAAAGAGGGATTATGTGAGCGCGCCGCAATCAAAACTTGCCTTTTTGACTTGCTGCTTGGCCGTGACTGCTTTGGCCTTCTTAGGGACAGCACGAGCTGTAATAAAAGAGTAAATTTCAAGGCAATGTCGCCACTGTCACGCTACGATGTGCGTCGCAAAGGGAAGGACACAAAAAAACATGGAGTCTTCAACGCAGTGTGCCCAAAAGCCTGCGCGTCCGTTCTCACATTTCGCTACGCCTCGAAGGCTGGCCTGGGCAGTCGTCTTTCTCGCATTTTTCGGCTTGGAGGTCTTCACCTTCAGTTTTCCTTGTGCCATTGCGAAATACTTCGGAGCTTTCGATGCGATTTTTCGCACCTATCCGTTAGCTAAGGCTCGCTTTCTTTGTTTGGCTAGCGTTGGCGTTGCTTTATGGTGTTGTCGATTGCAGTTGCCGTGGCATCCACCATGGAGGTCACCGCAGTACCGTGTAGCGCGGTTACCGCAGTTACCGCTTCTGCGGGGCACATTCAATTGATAATTGTTACAAGTCTGCTTAATCTCTCGTAGGTATATTTGATATTAACCTTTTTTTCACTCTGTTGTAAACGTGACGCTACTATCCTACTATGTGGTCCATGTCCGTGAAGCAACGAATGGCACTAATCCGCATTTACCACAAACTTAGGTCTTTCTTGCGTGTTCAAGGCCGAAGAGTAAAATAAAACACATCATAGTATTTGTTATACACTTTACTTCATACAAAGGTGTTCTTGCAAACTCCAGTAACATAGCCAAGCCCGGCCATCAGCCCAGCCCAACGCATATGGTTGATTCGTGCTGCTGTTTTCCGCGTTATACATCTCCCGTTGGTTTCTGTGTTCTCCAATTGCAATGTGAACCCGTGTGAAAAAAACAAAAACGGTGAAGGAAAATAGCCACCGCCGCATGCCCGTTTCATCTGCTCAAATCACGCGTAGCGCTCGTTAAGAGGCATGAGCAACGGAGTCGGCGGAGTCTGGCTCGCCGAACCTCAGGAGAGGCCTCTGGAGAAGGAAGCGCCGTCTCACAAGGAGGTTAAGGTCCTGTCCGAAACCGGGTTCGACCAGCTCACTGAGGACATCATGGGAGCTCCGGACGACGTGTTGGAGCACGAGCGAGCCTACCAGGGCGAGGCCGAGACCGCGGAGGGCAAGGACGCCGAGGCGAAGCCTCAAGACGACGGCGTCGACTGGGCTCATGTGACTCGTAAGCGACGCATGATTGAGCGCGCGCTGGCCGACTGCAGCACGGTGGGTCTGAAGATGGCAGCTGTGGAGGACTGCGGACTCCTTTGCGATGACTACCGACGCCTCGTGTGGCCGCGCATCGGCGGCGTCAACGTGTACGAGACGTCGCCGCGACCGTCGTTCGCCGAAATCGAGCGACACGCGTATTACTCGCAGGTGGTGCTCGACGTTAAGCGTTCGTTGAAGCGGTTCCCTCCCAGCATTGCCGAGGGCCAGCGTATCGCCCTCCAGGACCGTCTCGTGTTCATGATCATGCGCGTGCTCATGAAGAACCCCGAGCTGCACTACTACCAGGGCTACCACGACATTTGTGTCACCATCCTGCTGGTGTTGGGCGAGGAAGTGGGCTTCCTGCTCGTCGACCGCCTGTCGTGCTCCAACCTGCGTCGCTTCATGGACAAGACCATGGCGCGCACGGCCGACATGCTCGAGCACATCTATCCCCTGCTGGGCCACCAGAGCCCCGAGCTCCGAGACTTTTTGGAGCAGGCGCAGGTCGGGATCATGTTCTGCCTCAGCTGGGTCATCACTTGGTTCGGCCACGTCCTCGCCGACTACGACACCGTGGTGCGCCTCTTCGATTTGTTCTTGTCCAGCCACCCCTGGATGCCCATCTACCTGTCCGCCGCCATCGTGCTCCACGCCCGCGACGAGATTTTAGCGCTCGACTGCGACCTGGCGCCCGTTCACAGCTACCTGTCTCGGCTGGTGGAGGGCGAGCTGCCGTTTGAGGAACTGATTCTCCAGGCCCGGCAGTTGCTCGAAGACCACCCCCCGTCCGAGCTGCAGGCCGAGTTGGCGCGCACGAGGCGGCAGCGCGATGAGCAGCGGCCCGTCGTGCCGGCGCGCCGACGCGGGATGCTGTGGCGCTGCGCGCGCTACGCTGGTGCACTGGTCGCCGCTACGGGAACGTGGAAGGGCGCGCTTACGGTTGCGGCCATGCTTTTTGCGGTCTGGTACCAGGCATACCGCAGAAATGTGAACTTGTCCTGGTTCTGAAGACAGACCAGGCCAAAATGTTTAAGGAGTGGTGCACAGAGACTGGCAGACTAAACGGGATGTGGTACAAAAGCAGCTGTGTGCGCTGCTGGTGCTTTTGTGGTCTATGGCAAAGTACGTTTCACCTTCCAGCACCGTGTATAGCCAATATTGCGGCACTCTGTGTGCCCGTATGATGCACCAGTTATACAATCTTTTGCGTTCGTTTCTGCTGTGATCAAGAAGGCCCTGCTATTTAGTCACTTGAAAAGTTCCTGAATGCTGGCCTTCATTATTGATGTTTCAGTATATGGGGTTTCTAATGTGTAATTAACATACACAGGCTGTAATTAAGGTGTAGAAAGAAATGACGATATTGTTGTTCATGATCTTGTTTACTTGTGTATGCCACTTTTCCCCTACTTTGAATGGTTGCAATCAAGAGCTAGTCGTGTCCAACCGCTGAAACTATGCCTCGCTGTAATATCGAAAGGTATTTTTCAATTGTTGACTGTACAGACATTGTAACGTGTTATATAAGAAATATATAATAAAAGCCAATTAGCAGAT
This sequence comes from Haemaphysalis longicornis, assembly GCF_048455015.1. Taxonomy (NCBI): domain Eukaryota; kingdom Metazoa; phylum Arthropoda; class Arachnida; order Ixodida; family Ixodidae; genus Haemaphysalis; species Haemaphysalis longicornis. The sequence continues at coordinate 74,579,934 of NW_027526422.1, read as the reverse complement.
TTCCTTCTCCAAGGTAACAAAATTGTCCATGCTACACATAATAGGACACATGTTAACTACAACACCAAAATCATGAAGCACAGACTACAGTTGGACTGCGAAATAAATACTTTAATTCTGTACATTTTCACAGCTTTGCTAGGTGGCAAGAGCCACTAAAGGTGCTGTCCGCTACGCATCAAAAATAGAATTCCATTCCAGGCCGCAATTCTTTCATATCCTTCATATCCACGATTAGACTTTTAACTTGCGTCTTGCTGCAAAATTGCGTAAGATGGGCTTCTTTCTGTATCGCTTTACACGTGAACTCTTAAACTGACAATTCACAAGTGCCAAAATTCCCAGCAAACAAAATTTAGAGAAGTTATAAAATAAATGATTAGAATGTAACACATATGTAAACTAAATTCCCAATTAATACTTATTCTAAAGTACGGGATGCCAAAATAAAAACCACCCCAATTATAAAATATAATCGGGCACTTTGCAATGTCAACCAACAGGGTACAGCACCAAGATACTGCATTGTAGTAGCCTTCTAACATGTCACTGTGACATTGCACGGTTTTGCTATTACACTCTTAACAAAGCTGGGCTGTTAATTTAGCTTTAAGCTCATTGTGGACTGAAAAATTGATGCATCAATTTGGTCTCTGGATCGACGCCACTTCATTGACGCGTAGACTGTACTGCCCTGCGCTCTGTTTTTAGCCATTTCATCCGAGAAAATGCTTTTGAACTGCTGCAACAATCCTGCATCATAAGGAACTGGTTACTAAACAGCATGGCTAAAATTGACATATCAGTGTAAATACACATTCTCTTTTTATGAGTGCAACGTAAAAGTAAAAATCAGAGCTGCATTTGTGATGAGTAAAACGGAAACTAAATTTGAGCATGCAACATTTGTTAACCCTTCACTACATTTCCCCTTCGGAGTCTTGATGGTGGAGAAGGCATAAAATAGATTGCGTTTTCAAACATCCGTCACGCAATTCCAATACTAAATCCCTGGCATGCGTAAAATTTTAGTTAACAGTGGGCTGTCATTTCGTGGCCCACATTTCTCACCCACAATGCTTGTATCAGCATTCAGAGCCTCCCAATGAACGCAACTACTTCCATCCACTAACAAGTAAAACTACTCCAACAGCACCATTTTGTTTCCAACACGAAGTGATCACCACAAGGAAGATGCACTGTCCTGAAACATTCACAGGCGCCCTGTACTGAGTGTGTAGGATAGTCCAGTCTGTGCTAGGAGAAGGGGCGTGTGGTTATGACGCAGATGACCCCGTCTGAGTGAGGTGCTTGACAACGTCGACCCAGTCGTGGCCCCTGGGAAGCTCCCCGGAAGGCAGCAGGCGGCCGGCAAGCTTGCGCTTCTGGTTTTTGCTCAACTTGGGTTGCTTGGGCTCCTTCTTGGACGACACCTGCTGCTCCTGGAAGGCAAAGCGTGATTCACGAGTTTCAGAGCCAGTGCAGTGCACAGCAAGTTCTGCCAAACGTTCGCCACACTCGTCACAAAATTATTCGGCGTGCAATAGCATTGATGAGCAATAAAAACTGCCTGGAGGATGAGCAGGCAAGGAAGGGGTATCGCATAACGGAGACAGATGGAGGGCTACTTTCAACTAATCGTTCCCTTCTGCGCCAGCTATTAGATCAGGGATTGACGCAGGAAAGGAATTCAGTGCAGTAAAACCGGAGTGGGAGGGGGCGACCATTTCCTGTCTCATCCCTCGTGTCGGCGATTGCTTTCAAGTTGCAGACTGCTGTAGTGGGGTCATTGGGTCACAGCCATCAAACGCCATTGAACTGCTGCGCTCGACACTATAAATGCAACCAAATCTGAAGAGTTATGAAGAATGCAAGCCAATCCCTTGGCCAGAAGGCTAAACAAAGAATTCTCAGCACCTATTGATGTAGCAGAAGCAAATGTAGCGCTGAGAAAATATTGAGTTGTAGTCTCACTGACTTCCCTTCTTTTTTTTGCAATAGAATTACACCAAAGATTTACTGGCGGAAGGCTAGACCATAAGATTGCCATAATATGTGTCTCATTCCAGCAGCTGCAACGAATGAAACATAACCAGCAGCACATTACCGTAAAGTTTCGAAAGAACGCCCACCCAAAGTACACAGATATCAGGTGAAAAATAAGGGATGGGCGCATTTTCGGGACAGGTGACCGAATGAACACAAGAATATATGATTCACGTTTCTTTTTTTCACTCATCGGCGTTAAAGCCATCGATTTCAGGGGGTGGGCGACCTTTGGGGTTTTGTAGTAAATTGAATATTTCACCCCTAATTGGGGTTTGGCGACGTTTCAGGGGAGGGCGTTCTCTCGGAACTTTACGGTAGGCGTAAAGCCTGATGAAGTTATAAAGCAAAGCTTGGCACTTATGGGCTCAGTCTTAGCTCAAGCAACTACGCATATACAAGCGCCACGGACTGCCCAATGGATTGAGAGCTTGAATTGATGCCAAGGCAGAAAACCCAGAACCAGTACACCAGTAAATACTTATACGCACATTCAGGGAACCTAGCACTTAGAATGGCACTATAACACCCTTCATATTCACACACCTCTAAGTTTTCGAAACTTTACCTTTGGGTGTTGAATTATGCCCCAATCAGTAATAACACCTTTGTTGTGACATTGTACAAGTTATAACAATCGTCCCACACACTAGCTCTGATTTTCAAGCAAAATGTGGCCCCGCACAGCAGAAGCCGAACTGGTTTTAATTAAAAACATCTTTAGACACAGCTCTGGTGTTATTACCCCACAGATCCAGTGAAGCGCCGACTCGAGGGGTTTTCTGCGGCTTTTAGAAGCAAAAAGGAAACCTTTTGGCTTCTCCTAGCTATGTCTACACACAGCATTTCCTCAAGGTAGCATTTGGAAGCACCTTTGCACCAGAAAAAGAATTTCGTGGATACAACTGACTACAATGCCCATAGCACTACAGCAAATCATAGGTGATTGGTGCAGTAGGCATATCTCCCACAAAAAGGAAATCCAAAGTGGGCACAAATACCAGGATGGGGAAAAAAAAAACCACCCCACTAAAGACCTCGGGAACCATGTCCTTCTGAAAGGCCACTTTTTGTAAAAAAAAAAAAAAAATTACGGCTAAGCTCCACATACTACTACACCATTTCTCGAGGTAGCAAAGGCAGTAGACTTCCATCGCTGCTGACACCTCTTCAAATTTTGAACTTAGCCTTAAGGATTTGCAAAATCTGGTGGCTGTAAATATGTACTGCAGCCCTCTGTAAGACACTGCAACCCTCTCTGCAGATAGCCTACAATGCGGTCTGTCAACAACAAATGTTGCAAACAAATAGTGTAAAGGTCAAAATCACTCATTCAAACTGGCTGCAGAGATGGCAGCCAAAAGCAAGGGTGCAAACCTTTGGTTGCTCCTCTTCTACTGCTTCAGTAGTTGCTAAGACTTCTGGCTGACACTCTGTGAGTTCCTCTGCATGTTCCTTGACCCATTCAAGAAGTGTGTAGGTCATAGGCGTTCCCAGCTCCAACTCTGCCTAGAAAAAAAGAGAGAAAACAAACAGGTATTGCAGAAAGTTATTTATCAGCGATTGGCTGTTGGCCATCTCTCTATGACGCAGCATGATTTTGTGCATACTGCATGGATGCAAGTGCTATCATGACTCGCAACACACGAGGGGGGCCGGAGCAGTTCCTTGGCCAGTGCTAGCACAGTAGAACCCCGATTATACAACTTTGTCGGGACCGTGAAAAAGTGTCGCAAAATGCGGGCATCGTAAAATTCGAACAACAGTTACAAGTGTAAATAGTTTCAGGAGACGGATTTTCAAGAAACTTCAATATAAACTACAAATACTAAGTTTTCAGGGCTCAGAAGCCCAAATCACTAAAGGAAGTAAATGTGAAAACAATAATGCAGTGCAGATGTCAATCACGCTGTATTGAAACAAGCCTTGTACCACAGTCCAGTGCCGCGATTCCCGCCAGCCAGTGCAAATCATGGCACCCACGATCACGACAAACACATGTGGAAGCCTAAGCCTGTCAGCATAACCTCGGTGCCGATTCACTGCTGAGTGGGAGAAATGAACACCTGCTGCACACTGCTTCTGCAACCGCTGAGCAACAAGAAGAGACGTCAGCGAGAAGAGGGGGAAAGCAATTGTGCAGAGGAGCGGGCGGCTGCTGGAGGGGAGAGAAACGAAGGGGAGATGGAGAAGAAAGCTACGCCTTAAGGTCCACAGAACAGGCTCGCAGAACTTTCGTTTCGTCCGCTGGTCAGTAGCGCATTTCACGTGGGTCGTTCGATAAAGCGGGTGAGGCACAAAATCGCGTCAGATAACCGAGGTTCTTAATGCATTATTTTTATGGGGACTTCGCTATGACTTGACTATTCAGTCATAAAACCCGGGGACATATAACCGGAGTCCCACTGTACCATGCAGTGAGGCACTCGAGAATTAAAGAGAGAGGTATGAGTTTTTTTGATAACCCTTGTTCTTTTGATCATTATCCTTGTGTTCTGTTACCCTTCACCTACCAAACGTAGAATGCTTAAATGCGCCTGATTGGGCTTAGTTTGGTGCAAAGGGTTGAGGATTGCGGCACGAGGCGGTTCCCTTGCTATTATTGCATAAAGAAATGTGGACCCGGTACTAAACGTTTTCTGAATGTAACCACCTAACCCAAGCCGTGGGCCATCAATGACGCAACAGGGCAGGGAATGACACATTCACTGAGGAAATTCGAAGCATATTTTCTTGGTAACTGTGGTTACACTTTGTGATGCCCTTTTACTGCCACACTCGAAGACCTGTGCATAAGTGATACACACCACAGCACTGCAGCCACAGCGATCCCACTGATTTTCGCTTGCCATGTGGATTGCTTTCTCAAAAAATTTAGATGTGGCAAGTGTACCAGCCAAAAATATTAATAACTGATGGAGCCCCGTGTGTTCCAATGTTCGTTGCAAAAAAAAAAAAAAGGAAAAAAAAAAAACAATGAATAAGGGAACACACAAGGGGGCTACGGCAGTGATCGGAATGGAAGTATCCTCCTTTCTGCTACCGACTGGGTCTCTACACAGCGCCACCACCATACAGATAAGTGGCCTGGCCGCTGTTCATGTGCCGCGAGTCATATCACTGAACTCGATAGTACAGTCCAATGGAATGCAGGCCTTACTTTTCCCAGGTCTCCATGTTCATACCAGCTGTTGGTCCTGATTCATTTTTCACTACATTTCTGATATATCAAGCACTGCTTAATGTTTCGTTTTTGCGTCTGTTGCATATATTTTTAACCTTCTTTCTCAGATAAGGTATCATTGCTTGCCATGAATGCTGTCTAAAAATGAGCAATAGAAGGAAAAAAATTTGTGCGAAATCTTCAACAATTTCACTGGAGAAATAGCATGAAGGATTTCTAATGACACGAATGGCATCAAAACAGTTTATTTAAACCAATTATGGTGTTTCTCAATGGAAAGACCGCACGCATTCAGCCGTTTGTATCTCGGGTTATGCACAGAAAACAGCCCGCTTAGCGGTGAGTTGGGAGTGTCCCACTGACAAAAATGAAACTCCAGAAACAGCTGTAAATTATGTAAAAATTTTTTACCTGCTCTTTCAGGGCTGCAACAACTGCTTCCTTGACCTCGCGGATTCTGCAAGTAGATATGACGTGAACGCCGGACAAATGAATGGAGCTCTGTTGAGTCACAACACACATCCACACAACGTTAGACAGGTGTGCATGCATGCATTTGGCTAAGGACAAGAGTAAAGAAAGCGCTTACAGGTGTTTGTTATAAAAGGTGTCCATGTTAAAAATTGGAAGCTCATTGGGGTACTTCTCGGGCCACGTGATTTCAATAAGGAAGGATTTGTGGGTACCGTGATCTCCTATCTGTGAATGAAAGGCAAGGGAATTGCCGTAGGTTGCTGGTACAAAAAAAAAAAAAATCCAGAGTACAATATAACCGTGTTGACTCACTTTGTACTGGAACACTGTTTCTCCTAACTTCTTGAAGTTCTCGTCGCCATCGTATATAGATAGCAGAACTTCTGCTTCCTCCTGCAGTAACAAATCAGATACGTTTACAACTCATGGTTTAACGGCAGATAGCCGCACCAAGCCCAACTCACAGCTTGTAACTCCTCGGCAGACATCTCCAGTCGATGACGTCGTCCTTTTGTTAGTAAGCCGCACTCTGTCTGGAGGCAGTTATTTCAGGCCCCACAAGTGTTTGAACGTACTGGGAAAATGGTTTATGGGTATAAATGTTAAGGACAGGCAGCTTGTTTTCATCCTATCGCACAAACCGCTTCACGTTTCACTCAATGCTTTTCTTATGGGCGCATCCATCTTGCATAATGTTGATGATGACATTTACCGAACACTGTCGCGCGTCACCAGAATTGCAAAAACATGACTTACAAGTCAACCATTTACTTTACGACTACTTTTAGAACAAAAATATTAGTGCAAGTTGAGTTATCAATGCGGCAAAGTATTTTGCGCTTTTGCCCATTCCTTCTTTCCTCCTCTACCTCTTCCTACTCATGCAAGTGTGCAAGTTGCGCGCGCGGAAAGTGGCGGAAACATGAGCGGCAAGCAAGAAGCTTCCACAAACTTGCCATGGTTTGTGCTTTTTAACCGATGCCGAATTATGAATCTTGCTTCAAGATTGTGCACGCGATGAGAATAATTAATAGTATCGGCCGCTCCTCTTTGATCTTGCAGGGTCGAAAAATACAGGCCCCAGAAGCTCGACGACCTGATCGCGCACGAAGACATCATCAGCACGAGTACGCTTCCTTTCCCGCCTTTTACCTTCTTTTGATAGGTCTCCTGTTGATGAGTACACTTCAAGACCCCCTGTAGCGGGTATTGTGTACGGAACGAGTTGCAGCTGGCCTTGTGCTGCGTCGTAAAAGCATTTGTACCGCGAGTAACAGCGATCGCAGCACACGATGTTGATCGATTCCAGTTCGTATTCGGTATGAATATCTCAATTAAAGCCCACTTCTGTGTTTATTTTCAGTTGGGAGGTTTATCAAGGAGGACAGGTTACCGCACTTGCTGTTCTATGGGCCACCAGGGACGGGCAAGACCTCTACAATATTGGCATGTGCTCAACAAATCTACACCCCAAAAGAGTTCGGCTCCAAGGTTTTGGAGGTGAGCAATGTTTTTCCTTGACATTGTTTCTCGTTAACTGCGATGAACTACTCAAGCAAATGAAACTAGATATGACTTTCTTCAAAGGGAACATGTTTTCTTCAATATTTATGAGATTAGAGCTAGCTGCTAAAAGTTTCCTTCATATCTGTCAATAGAAACATTCCTCAAGACTCACATGGCTTGCCCTAAGTATATAAACCATTTTGGTGGCCTTGTTACTCTGTGACTAGCTACCATAAAAGATTGGTGGGTATTGCCCTGGTTACAATATTCACGAAATTTTACAAAGCCTCTGACAGATTACGTAGTTGTTGCCTTAGTCAAGGTGTCATTTCAGTAAATTAGGTCTCCATTAAAATGACTTCACATCGCCTATGCTTAATGTCTTACACCGAGATCAGTTGTGATGTCAAAGCTGTCACGTGCATGTCACGAGATGCAGCACTAAGCATCTTACATGTGATGCGGCGCAGACATTTAGCTGCCGTAGCATTTAATTTGCAGTCTGTATCACCTTTACAAAATATCTCCATACCCATTCGTCGGCATCTTACTGTGATCTAGCAAAACTTCGTAAACTGGAAGATGTGGGTCTGGATAGACACTGATTACTGCAGCAATATTTGTGACTGCTGCTTGCATGGAGAGCAGCTTGAGAAAATGCAGGGACTGCTCAGAATAAATGTTGCCCGGTAGTTGGCTCTGCAGCAACTCCGTCCTTTTAATGTATAATCATTCTTTCGCGCCTCCCCTAGACATCTGTTTGTAAGTACACTCCATACGTATACATAGCCCATATGTGGTAAAAGGTTGTGAGGCCTCCAAGGCAACCACACAACTAGTCGGGGCACATATGAGCTCCTGGAAAAAATGCCTGTGTCCTATGTGGCAATTCCCACTTGGGGAGTTTCAATGACATTTATTTTATCATAGGGTGACTGAACGTGAAGTTAAATAGGAACTTAACATTTTAGCAAAGCGTCATTACTTTTATTTGCAGTTTTACAGCTTCTGGAGTTGCATCAATAGCTTAAAAATGTATGCTTGACATCTTGCATAGGATGAGCACCCTTTTTTTTTTTTTTTTTGTGGAGGAGCTGACACTGCTGCACAAAGCAACTGCAAAGTAAATAGAAAAAAAAATACTTTTTTTGTAAAGAAATATAATTTTACACCTTCGATGTTTTGTGCTTTGTCATTTGTAAAGTTGCGGTTAACTTTTTCACTGCAATTTGAACACCATTTGAAAAAATCATGCACCTCTCTGTCGAACGACTATGATGGTTGAATGCAAAGCTTTCTGGTTAGGGAGTCCTTGGTTGTTTGAGTTTGAACATTAACTTGCAGATGGTTTGGACTTCGACTCGTTGGGCTTTGACTTTCATTTGCACGCAGTTTGAACTTTTCATTGCTGACTCTGATTTTGACCCTTCGCAATTTGATTTCACTCAGAGAAAGCCTCACGTTCAACTATCGTTGATGTTAGACAGAGAGGTGCATGATTTTTCTCTCTGATTTTGCACATCCATGCACCCCTCTCCAAATCCAAACTTCTTCAACTGTGTCGGAATGATGCAATTCATAGATGTCAGCTTCATAACGTGAGGTACCCAGG
>NW_027526422.1:74448087-74571012 GCF_048455015.1 Haemaphysalis longicornis | reverse complement strand
CGTCCGTTCCGTCGTTTACGTTGTTACCGGGTTTCCTGGTACCCGTCTGGGCACTTGGGCATTCGTGGCGGTAGGGGGATTAGTTCCGCGGGCCTGCCTTCGCCATATCCGCGCCTCCTCGCCCTTCCGCGCGTGCAGGTGCAGTCGGGCACCGGTCGACCCGGTAACAACGTACACGACGGAACGGACGGACGGCTAAAACTCTACCCAACGAAGAACATGGCTTAGCTTGGCTTGACTTCGCTGCAGTCTTTCCGGCTTAGGTTTCTTGCTCTTCTTGCGGCCTCGGAGGCGCACCACTCTTAGCTCCCATCAGCTCTCTTCATTTGTGATAGCAGCGCATTTTTTAGGAGCGAAAGTGAAAAAAATGTTGACCCGTTTTGCATCATAATTTGGTTAGAGATTTACGGAGATTTACCAGTGAACAAAACACTTCATAATATTATACCAAATAAAAATTATTGCTTAAAGGGGCACTGACACAAAATTTTGAAGGCGAGATAACTTCGGAGATAGATTGGTGGGAACACATTTACATCATCTGCAAAATATCAGCGGCGAATACAGCCTAGAACATATTTAAAATCAATTTTAGAGTGCGCGAAACGCAACCGAGCAGCCAGCAGAGGACCACGCGCAATCGACATCCCGAGGATATTGTGTAAATAAACAACATTCAAACACGTCACGAGTTTGTGTTTGCCGCTTCCGCACTGCCGGCGTTTTTCGCCGGCTCGCCCGGCTCGCCGCTCCAATCGGAGGGCCGGAGGGCGGAGCTTCTGCTCTCAAGAACGAACGACCCAATCGTTGGCGGCGGAGGCGCCGTGATTTCGTCAGCTCATCGGGCAGCTGGCCGCGACCAAAGTTCTACAGCGATTCCAGGCACCCAGTTTCTATTACTGTTCATTACCATTGGATGCGAAAACGCGCCGGAGGCACGAAAAGCCCACTGAGCTAGCCGCACGGTCGCTGTGCAGACGGCGGCCACGGCCGCGAAGTGGCCCAGGCCGGCGCAGGTAGCTCGAGTGATAGCTTGTTACCGCTGCACGAAATTGTCCCCAAGTCCCGACCATGGTGGCTTACATGAGAAAGCTAAGAGTTAATGATGCGATGGCGGGTTGCATTAAAAATTGTCATCTGCACCGCTTACGAGAGCGGCACTCGAATATCCGCCGCAGTGCTAAGCCGAACACATCTGTAGGCGGACCTGTAGGCAGACCGGCCGGCTGCTCCCAGCGCGCGTCTTGCCACCCACCGTTTCGAGCGTCGCGCGTCGTTCTTTAGCCGCGGTAGCATTTGCACTCGCAGCGCCTGCGTCACATCCACAATCGCTTTTTAATTAAGCGCCTCACGAGATCAGTACGTGGGGGCATTCGCAGAAACTGCCGTCGATGCGGATTCGACAGTGCTACGGCGGCTCTGCTCTGTGATATCCCTCCGACGGTCACGTGGTCAGCTTTGTTCACACAAAATCCATCGTTTCGCGGCACTCGCTGAAACCGAAACTGCGACTGGCCGCATTGAAAATGCCTCTAATTAAACAACCGTCGCACGCTGAAGCAAATGAGGTTTCTACAGGTTATAAGTAGGTCACTAGCTATTTATCGCAACAAAAAAAAACAAGATGCAAAATTTTTTTGTCAGTGCCCCTTTAAGGGCCTTCATTTCAATCTTTTGTCTTGTGATGTTCGGGGAAAAAAATAAAAATCTAGGAAACCGCACTTTGTGGGTCGATTTGTATTAAATTTTATTTAAACCAATACGTCTCTATTAGTTCGTATTAGACTCATACAAACTAATAGCCCTGAAGCCTATTAGGTCTATCAGTTGTATTTGTATTTGTAAACTAATACAAACTAATAGGTAAATTTATTTCTATTAGACTAATACGTCTTGTATATGAAACTTATAAAACTGATACAAGTTTCTATAAGACTAATACATGTCTTATAACCCAATACAAAAATGTATAAGACTAATATATGTTTCTATCAGAACTTTTGCTAGGGACAGCTTCATATAGTGGAATGGTTGATGATTTTTCTTTTCTTTGCGTTTCACTCCACTTCTTGGCACCCTTTGGTTCATTAAATAAGTCCCACGCCATCTCCACTAACGTGAAACCTGGGGAGGGGCGAAGCATATGCAGTGTACGCCGGTGTTTCCCACAACAACACCGCTGCTAATGTGCAATGAGAGACAGAAGACGATTTTTGTTTCAACTATACACATATGTATATTTATTATATGCAATCAGCCATCGCGTAGCATATCCCAGTCAATACGCATAATGCATTTCTTGGGTTCTTCCCCCTCGTCCTAATGCTCCTGGTGTTGATGAGGCTACTGCGCTTCAAAGTCGTACATTGTGCCGAGTTCAGGATTTCTTTTACCCTTCACAATTAGCGCCTTCTAGCGGGCGGGCGCGTTGCCGCTCCTTGCAAGCTTGCAGTTCAGCGTCCATGGCAGAAAAGAGCGTTTCTGGGGCCAACGCGCGCCGTTGCCTCTCTTGACACAGAGCGCGCTGCTAGATTGGATTAAATAATGTGTAAATTCACAAAGGCGAACCGTTTCAGCGCGAGGCGTTGGAAAACGAGAGCCCCGGTGTTTTAGTACCGTGACTACATGCGACGACGACGACAGGAGACGATGACAGCCCGAGCCCCTATGGGGATTCACCCCTAAACAAAACTAGAATACCATGTTCAGCGTGGGGTTGTCGTAGTGGTTAAGTCTGCTCCTGTCATCGCGCGTCACTGGTTCGATCACATCGACACGGCGTTGTTTCGATTTCGGAGAGGGCTAATGTTTGCTCCGACGTCAGTTGCCGTGTGAGAGAGGCCTTTTGCTGTTCTGGCGCTAGTTTCAGGCACGGCGCTGGTGAACACGCCGCAATCGCGTGCGGTATGCTAGCCCACTAAAGCTTTCATTTTAAAAGGGGTACCTTTTTCAAGTGAAAATTTCTATGCCTCGGCGATGGCGTCCGGCGCACGGCAAACCGCATTACAGGAAAGCCAACTTAATTTACACAAAAAACAAACGCTTTCCATGGTCCGAATTGAACCTGGGGTCCCCCGCGTTACGAAGCCAACGCCTATCCGATTGCACCATTCCGGCACTGTCTAAGAGCAGTTAGGATTTTAAAGCGAAGCTCTCTTTGCCTCACTGCTGGCAACCCCGCAGGGAAGCTAACTGTCTTTGACCATAATGATGATTGTGGGTGATCAGGTGAGAGATGATGAAACGCAAAGCTTTCTCTGATCGAAAGCGAAGTCCAGAATCGAAATCGTTACGCCCGAAACACACTGCACGAACGCCAACTTACACAATGGGTTTCCACAAAGGCACAAGCACAGGCACAGTCAACATTTCACCCCTGGCCAATCTCCCGCCTCAAGTGGGCATGCGCTGGACACCAAGGGCATCACCATCATCATCATCACAGTCCAAATTATGAAAACGAACGGTTTCCTCGCGAGATTGGACTGATTTAACTCAGTTTGCGGCGGAAGAAAGCTTTGCGTTTCAAATATCTTTGTCTTTAGACGAAGGGGCTTACATTTTCTTTCCCTAGTGAGAAGGGGGCAACTGAGTGCTCATGCACTCGTGGCTTAATTTTTAACCCTCTCGCTTCCATTGACGGCTATAGTTGTCATGAGATTTCGTACCAAAATGACCGATGACGGGTACAGTCACACTCGTCATACTCGCCCTGACGGAGCTTTTTTGCAAGACACTGCGGCCATGCGGTGAAGCCACCTTAGAGCAATCTTTTTTACACATAGAAATAAAGGAACGTTATTTCATGAAAAAAATGGTGCCGCGTGAAGCCATCTTTGAGAAATCTTGTTCACACAGAGAAACAAAGGAGCGCCATTTCATCGAAATAATGCTACCATTTTAATCAGAAGAAGAATCTCTACAAATGTAGCGGAACTACATTGTTTTCTGCACGGTACGAAAATGGTTAAATATCCCAGCGAATTGTTGCTGGTGCCTTGCTTGCGCATCTACTGTTTCATATATGGCTGAGTCTGCTGCAACCCGGTTTATATAAAGGTTTTAATGGTCATCATCATCATCATCAGAGAACAAGTGCGGGCCTCATGTGTTGCGAGGGGACAAAGCCCCTGCTCGCTCCACATACGCCTCGTGCTGCAACAGTGGCGGAACTGGCCCAGCAACTTCGGTTACAATTTGTCATTCTTCTATCCATACCTCATTTAAGGGGGTATGGTAGGGTAAACCGGGCAAAAAAGCGAATTTGCAATTTTGGCGCAGAAAAATCGAGTGCAGTATGAGGAACAACACGGTGGAAGCGCGTCGTCAAGTGCACGCTTGAAACGGTTTAAATGCCGACCGCGCCGAAGTGTGCCGCGCGCCCTGGCGTTTAAAAATGGCGGACACAGCTGAGACATCGGTTCAGAGGACGGTATGTTTAGCGTTGTTTTTCGCGATTCGCTGCATTATTTAAGGTTTTTTTTTTGCTTGCGTCTGTGTTTCCAGTATATGTAGCGTATTAAATAATCGTATATTTTTGAAATTACTAACTTTAAGATACTTGCCGCTAGTGGTGCTCTTGTAGTATGTACTATTTTTGTGATTGTTCCCACGTTTACGGTCATAGTCGCGTTGCCTCCGCTTCGAGTTTAAAACGCACTGCGATACCGGAAGATGGCACGAGCATCCAACAAATGGACCAGAAAGAGAACTTTTAAAGGTAATCGGTTTACGACCAAGCAAGACAGCAAGAAACCGGCTCGACGAAGCGCAAGCTTCGCGAAACTAGGTGAGAGGCATGGTGGTGCATCTTTTGACGTAGACGGCGCAAGTACAACTGGTTACCGCCTGATCGACCTCGCTCTTCTCCGTAGCTTGTTGCAAAGCGTTGCTGTGTGTTCAGGCGTTGTCAGATCCAGCTCTTCTGAGGAAATGTCTCCATGGAAGAACCCAGAACACTAATGAGTCACTGAACCAACTCATCTGGTGCCGCTGCCCCAAGACAGCATTTCTCGGCGCTGAACAGCTACTAATGATGCTGTAGCATACTACAATGATGGCAATTCCGCACGGAAACAGTTCTGGAAGCCCTTGGAATTGTTCCAGGTGTGTTTTGTGACATTGCCTTCAACAGGATGGATAAAGAGCGTGTTGACCGGGCAGAATTCTATGGCTCCGTCGAAAGCAAAGACGAGGGGTGAAAAGGAACACCAAGAAGGGTTTCAGAAACACCTCTAAAAAAGCCAGCAGCGAAACGTATTCTCCGGGTTCATTTTAAGCATACTTGAGCAATACGCAAACATAAAACTTCGTTTTTCTCAAATTGAGTTTTTTGTAACTTCTTCAACTTCAATGTACCTTTTCTCGGAAAGTATTGATTTGATCACAGTGACACTTTGCACACATGTTCTACAGCTAATCATAAATATTCTGAACTAAAACAATTACGTTAACATAAAAATTACTACTGCAACAAAAAGTTATACCTCAAGGCACCCTCTTACAGCTGTGTGCATGACGTGACATTATTTTTTTGCGCCCATACTCCAAGTAAAGTATCAAATGTCTTTAGTTCAGATAAAACCAATGGTTATTTAGAATAACACAGCGCAATATCATCACATTCGTCTCTTTTGTTCCAGAGAAAAGGTACATTCAATGAACAAACACACCTGAAATTTTGGGAGTGGGCCACAAGAAAGATACACAGTGTAGACCCAGACAAAGTGCTTCATTTTTTACCCAGTGGCATCTTGTCTGCGCACAACAAATTTGATGCGGATATCTGTAAGCGTTTCGGAAATATAACGTTAAATTTAACGTGTATCATTTACCCCACCATACCTCCTTAATAAACGCTATTTGTGAAAAATGTAAAATATTTTTCACAAAGTATATAACAAATATACATTGCTATCTATGTTCTGTGGTGCAGCCTGAACAATTCTTTCAAACAGCTGTGACAGTCTCCCGATTTGAGGATGCTGGGCGGGCTGGTATGTAAGGAGGCAATCTGTGCAATTGCTGTATGGCTTGTCTTGACGGTTCCTTACAACTGCAGGAACAATGCCTATAAAATTTGTACAACAACTCAACTCTTCACGGCAAGTCCAGCTGCCACATAGCTAACAGCACGAAGACTGCAAAACGTTGAACAACTTGAAAAACGGGCAAAAGCTTGCTGGTTATTGTTCGCACGGTTCGATAACCTAGGCCCCAACTATGCAAGCTGTTTGCACTTTGCTGTTAAGATGCGAAGCAAGTTGAAGATCTATTGCACTGGGCAGTGCTGTAGGTAGTAATGAGATTGCGAAGCCTCCACTCAACTTTTACAACCAAGACTGGTAACGGGGAGCCACATTAAGACTGGTAACGGGAAGCCATATTCAAAGAATGTGCTCCTTTGCATTGCACCAGATGTCGCCATTGTGAGCCTCAATATCTTAGCCAATTGCTGAAATCGCACTTTTTGCAGTTTTTTTTATGCCTGTGGCACCAACTTTAAAGCGAAGCTTTCGGCTTCTCACCGATGACACCCGCACGCAAAAATGCACTGCAGGAAAGCTAACTTTACATCAATGTGGAACGCACCGGTGAATACTGTACTGGTGCCGCCATTTGGAAGTGGCCCCAGGAAATACAAAACCATGCGCAGTTGAAATATCAGGAGCGAGGGTGTGTCCTGCAATTTGCCCTCTCCTCGCTCGCGTGCTTGCTTGCCTTGAAGCCATGCCACAGGAGCGCTGAAAACAACCGTCAGCAACGCGGCGCAACATACTAATAGGCAACTGCAGCCACTATGTGCTTCCCACGAGCGCCGGCATCACATAGCAGACATAGCTTCGCATCTGTGGTGCAGAGACTCGGGCAAATGACGATGGCCACCTGGGTCACTGTCCACTCCGGAGATTCCAGTGTGGTTTCGTCGAGTTTTCGTTCGGTTTTGATTTAGACACATTTTAGATCTGAGAAAGCTTTGCGTTACCTATCGTTGTCATTACCGTAAAGTTCTGAGCAAATGCCCACACCCCAAAACACCCCCCCACCCCTTCGCCCCCTTTAGGGATGAAATATTCGCTTTACTAAGAGAGCCCAAAGATAACCCACCCCCTAATATCGATGGCTTTAGCGCCGACGAGTGAACAAAATAAACGCGGATCATCTACTCATGCGTTGATGTGGTCACTTATTTGTCCTTTCTGCACTTGAGCTGGAAGTTCACCCATCTAGTATTTTTTCTTTACATCTCCGCAGTTTTGGTTGCCGGTGCAGCCACTTTTCTCTAGTTTTTCGCACCTGACCCAAAAGATCGCCCATCCCGTATTTTTCACTTGATATCTCTCCACTTTGGGTGGGCGCTCTTTCATAACTTTACGGTAGACAGAGGGGAGGCTGGTTTTTCTTTACAGAGCGAGCTGTCAGCACAGCTGCATCTCCTCTTATCTCGAACACCTCCAGAATACTCTGGAGTGTCTGGCAGGTACAGTAAAACCCCGTTACAACAGATCTGCTTACAACAGACATTTGGATACAACATACTGATTTGCAATGCTTGGTTGGTCTTCCTATCTGTACCATTGATTAAACTTCTTTTACTGCAGATTCTGTTAGAACATACATTTGGATATAACAGACCGGTTTGAAAGGTTAACAAGTCCAAGTTTGCATCTCTAAAGTGGACAAGTGCACGCCACCAACCATTCATTTGCTAGGTACGTTTTCAGAGTTTGTGCTTCTACCTCCCAGTTGTGATCAAACGAAAACAATTTGAAACAATTAAAAATAATTGTGAATTAGTAGAAGTGAAACTTTTTGCATCCACTTGCAGTATGCACTAGTGTGATGTCCTGGCAGTCAAGTGATTGGATTTAAAATTTAAGTGTTATAGTGCAACAGATGAGGTGCTTATATATGAAAGTTATCATTAAAACAAAAAAACGTATGCCCTCATACATTATAGATGGCTAAATCTCCAAGCTCAGCAATGAATCTTTAGTTGCATTTAATTTATATTCATGTGAAGACAATGTAAATGCAAGTGTAGGTTGAAGACGTGAAAGAGTAATATTAGTATGAGTGAATCAAAAGTTTGAGGGGGTGCATTACAACAGGAGCCCAGCAAATGTAAGAAGAATCATGCATGTGACTTTGTGATGTGCTTCACAGTGTCACAAGAGGATGAAACTGCTGAAAAACCCAAGTCATCCTGCAGGTTTGTTGGCCTAAAATACCAACCTGTTTAAGTTGTAACTGAATCTCTAGAAATGACCGGCATACTTTTATTGTGCGATTTGTTTTGAACAGTTGAAAAGTCCAAACTCTTGTTATAACAGACTTCACCCATGATTCTGTAAAAGTCTGTAGTAACAGTATTTGGATTGTTCATACTTCTTTTATAGCAGACTGAAATCATGATCACTATCACAGTCTGTTGTAACGATGTTGTACTGTAGTAGCTATGGGCTCTCAAACCGTTGTCGGTGTCGTGCATTTGCAGCGACAGGTTGCCGCAACCGCAGAGTATCATTTCTTTGCTTCTTGAAGCTATACATGCTTCCAGAACAGCTGTAGCACGATCGCCTTCAGGACTCAAATTGGGGGAGCGAAATTCAATCACTGATGTAAGTGCGTCTGTAAGACACTCCACAACAGGATGGGGCCATGTTCGCAAAGAAGACAAAGACAACACGCTGCCATTACGTTCGCTTTATTTTTTGGTGCCCCTCCTCGAGATGGCAGGGTTGGTCGATCCGTGCAGGCAACCCTTTTGTCGAAAGGTAAATAGACTGCCACGATTGGCAGCCTCACGAGTCAAGTGGGATAAAAAGGGGGGTGGCTACAAGAGGGAAAGAGCTGGAGAAAGGTGATGCCGAGGGAACAGCAACACCCACGTCAACATTAAAAATACCAAAGATAAATATATACAAATGTACAATTAAAACCATGCAATTGGAGTGCATTGCGTAATGACAGTGACTATTAAACTGCTTTGTGACTTGATAGGCGATAAATTAAAAACGCGGTTATGTACACGGCTGCTTCTGAAGAGGCGCACAGGTCTATGGCCGCCGCAGTTTCCTGAAAAGAGAACAAGGAAGACGTAAATTGCAGCGGTACCATCTCTGGTATGGTACAATGGCAGCAACTACAACAAAAATGAAGCAATGCTCCACTGTTACCAGCAGCCATTTCCTCTATGCATCGAATGCCAAACTCAACACTATAGTTTCTTTAAATCTGAGCTGGAAAGCGCTTCGCACAACATTACCCGTGGTCCGTGCCACTCTTTCCTTTTTTTTTCCAGGTGAAAAAGGCGGCCATTTTGCAGTAGAGAAGGACACACGAAGCACAATATTTTGGCACACAAATCTGCCTGCGCGTACCACTTCCCTTAATTAACCCCAGGCACATGCAGTGACACACCTTTGCAAAGTCCAAATTTCCCCTTTTTTTTTTTTTAATTTCGTAAAATTCTGGGTGTTTGTTTCACAGGCCAAAGCTATAGCTGGGATACAAGGTTTGCTGTGGTGGATATTAATTAAGACCACCCAGAGATGTCCAACGTGTGTCGAAATCTCGACGCAGGAACATTTTTATTTTTCACCTCCATAAAAAAGATGGTTCGGTCACCACCTGGGACTGAACCAGGGATCGAATTTCGACCAGCTGCAGCTTGACCCAAAAGTGGGTAGACGTTGTGCACAGTGTCTTATTACTACAAACACCGATAAATGTATTTTAGATTCACAAATTCTTCTGAAATACCCGCCAGAATGGCTGCACAGTCGAATACCGCGACAACAAATCTGCCAGGGAAAGCCAGAAGTTCCGCTTTTGCGGGAATTCCGTTGCCGTGAGAATGAAACAAATTACAGGAGAATCGACTGCAAACCGAAAATTTGTTTCCAAAAGTCGGTCACATTCCTTTGCAAAACTTCGCAGGTGACCCTGAAGGGTTATCTGGACTGTGAAATCCTCAACAAAGTGTGCAAGCAAGAAGAATGCAGTGATTGAAGACGATGCAGACCCCGTATTTACGCACGAAGAGCGATACCGTTTCTAGCTCGGCTGCTCTAGTTTCCATCACGAAGATTCGTTCATTCCTCAGGCGTTGCAAAGATGCTCCCCTTCACAAGAAGGTCGAGGCTGTGGAGGTGCCCGTTTTTTATCGAGTGTTGCCACTCACCAGAAGATAACAGACTTTTCCAAGAAATAAACGCTGGGTGGAGTGGGACTATACACAACTTTTTTTGTCTTGTTATTTATCTAACACTGGCACCTGCTGTAAAGGTAAGTCATTTTTTCTGTGTTACATTACTGACACGGAAGTGATGGTTTTTCACTAAAATATTTCAAACCGCGGAGATTGTTGTAACGAGATTCTAACTACCCTCCTGGGGCGGTACGCTTCGCCGCTTCGCCAGTTATAGAGCTACTTTCAAGCTGAAAGCTATCGAATACGCTATAGAGCGTGGCAACTGCGCCGCAAGCAGGCCCTTCGGCGTCTACGAGTTCAGCGTACGCTACTGGAGACAGCCGCACGAGGAACTGAAGGCGACGAACAAGAGGCGCAAAGCTAAAGGAGCTGCGCACTGAGCTGGCTGTCATTCCAGGTGGCTGAACTTCCATGTGCCAGCCTTTGAACGCGTCTTTGAACAAGCCGTTCAAAGATAACGTTCAAAGGCCGTACACAGAGTAGATTGCAAGCACGCTCTGACGCCAGCTGACAAGATAAGGAGACCATTGGTGGAGATGCTGTGCAGCTGGATATTGGAATCGTGAGGAATGATCACGGCAAACGTCGTCATCAAGAGCTTCAAGAAGACAGCCACATCGAGTGCCCTGGATGCGACTGAAGACCACTCGGTGTGGCATGGAGACGAGGCCTCTGAAGGTGACTTGGAATCCGGAGGTGACGAAGCAACGGCCAGCGATGTGAGCAGCACTGACTCTGACTAGGACTGTTCTCATTTGAGTGCCTAGCTACCAAACGCCACATGGTGAAGGTGGGCGGCAGCTGGCCGCAACGAATAAAATTTTGTGCTTTCTGCCTATGTAAACCCTCTACTTTTATTACGACGGTAAGTCCTGCTTGGAAATGGCTTGGTCATATATCACCTATTCAAATCTCATTTAAGCTCGTTTTTACCCCTAGAAATTTCTTTCCCCACATAATTATCGCAACCCCCAACTTCACACAGATTTTTCCGGAAAAATAAGTGAGAGGATTATGCGAGTGAATGCGGTACTATGCTCATGACAGAAGCCCACTGCAACAAGGACGTTGCCCACCAACCGCATCCTTGCGTGACAAGCAGCCAGATTGGCAACAAGTGCACTTCCCAGCAAGCCTTTAAAGCACTGCTTGAAAGGCTCTTTTGCCACTCAGTCCCCTGGCACTCAGTCAGTTCCCCCAAAAGGAAAGCAAGGTTTCAACTTACACAGTCAGGTTCGCCTCTTTGTAGGTGGCACACCTGGCGGTGCTGCGTGCCGGGCGCCCTGACGACCTCCGAGCTGGGCTGCCTCCGCCCACCGCTGGAATGAGAAGAGGCAAGGGGCACCCAAGTGAAGCGCTCCGCTTCCTACCCACCACAGCCCGAGACATGACCACTTTGTGGCAGCTACTTTCATTCAGTAAAACGGGAAAATTTGGGAAGTTTCCCCCTCAAATAAAATGGCAAGACCTCACATCCATAGACAGCCTAGAATGTGTGTGTACTCATTTGGGTGGAAATACCTGCACATCCCCGAACCCAATGCACACCAATCAGAAGAAGGGCAGACAACAAACTATTCCCCTGTCTGAGGCTACAGATGGCGACTGCCCCATTCCTGCGTTTCAGGTCGTTCCCATTCCAGTAGATGACAAAAAAACTGTTCCTCGGCAGCACAGTCTCGCAAGGTTGTCATCCTCAACCAGTTGCTCGTGCTTTACAGAGCCACAGAAGGGCAACAACTGTGGATTCAAAGGGGCCATGCCGACAAAATAGAAGTTTGTTTTATACAAAAGATTTTTTTTTGTGTTTTACTGTGCCCGCAGCGCTCGTCCGACAGCAAGCGATGCTTTATTTACTGAGAAATTAAACATTTTTAAGCCAAACTTTCAATTCCCCCGCTAAATCACGTTTTTTCTGGCCTTCGACAATGACATATCCAGAACAGAACCTTAAAACTAAAGATAGCCTGGAGACCAGGGCGTAGCCCAAGGTCGCTTTCCCTGACGCAGGCGGGCGTAGAGGACGATGCTGTCGCAGCCAGTGCGCGAGGTTTAATAAAAAAAAAAAATTACCGCACACCAATGCAGGAGAAAGGTAGAAGTAGTTACAGGTGCGTATGAAATTTTGACAGACTATGCCCGGGGTGAAGCATAATTAAGTGAATTCATTGCACAGCAGTATTTTTTTGTACTCGCGCATGGTTCCAAAACACAAGATGTTCACCGGTTTTATTTCTGAAAATCTATACATGTTACAGTGATGCTACCGGCTTAGGCCGCTTTGGAGCAGCAAAACCAGCTTTCGGAGCAGGTTTTGATAGAAGCAATTTTAAGACGCATACTGCATTCATGATAGATAATCACTAAAAGCACACTCTTCGACGATAATAAAAAATTAAAAGAACCCAGAACATGGATATTTCATTCCCATTTTCGTCAAGTCTCCTGAAGAATGTCTGCATTGAGCTTTGTGCAGCGGCCTGCACAACAAAAATTAAAAAAAACGGGCTCTCATTTTTACACAACAGCAGATGTACTATGAACAAACTAAAAATTGCTCGTGACTATGAACACGCTATGTAAAATGAGCGCAATTGGAAGGCTATCGTGGGAGCACCGACCAATAACATCAGTAGCGCCACGGCTTTGACTGCATAATTTGCATCAATATTGAGCAGCATCAGCGCTGCCACCATAAGGGTCTAAAACGACAAGCCGCTGATAGCAGCGTTATTGTTTACAAAGGCAGCGGGTAGCCATTTCTGGCAACCAACATGCAGGACCAGGCTGGATCTTGCCCCTTCACGACACATTTGCCGCAAGCAACCAAAACGCTTCCGTTAATGACAAGGTAGCCCATTAAAATCCGAATTAAAAATTGCCTGTGACGCTGGTGCACCGCCGTTGCAGCAATAATCAACGCTTAATCAGCCATCACTTTTGTACCCCTGCTATGCGGGCACTTGCAACGGCCATTAACGCAAACGGCAGTTGAATGCCCTGACGGCCGTGGGAACTGAACGGTGGTGGCTGTGCTCACACGGCACTTCCCATGTTCAGTTCCGTTTGGATGATTCACCACGTTACTCTTGAGATGCTACCTCGCGAACTCAAAAATTTTCTCCTCTATTTTCTGCGCTGCATGTTACACAGTGTATTTCTTTCACTCCTCGCAGCCATTTTTTTGTAACAGTACTGCGTAACATTTAACCGATCCAATCCGATTCATGGCGTTGCAAATGGCTGCACTTGTTTTAGTTCCAATGTGGTGAAGCGTCCTAATTCACAATCCATCGCTTGAACTAACCGCAGCACCGGTGTCCTACCACAAGTTAATTTGCAACTGCGTCAGCGACGGTGTCCCCACAAAGCGTTTTTGTGGCAGCGCGCTCGCCTGCAGCGGGGACACGTTGCTGGGTGCAGCCATCTTGCCCATCTGCCGACGGAACGGAGACCAGTGACCTCCATTGGCGGGGTGATCGCCGTTGGATTTACAACTGCGCTCACGCTGCCATGTAACTCCGCCTAACTGCCTTTAAGGCCAACTGCGGTTCTCGGAACGGCCGTTAAGGTGCCCGTGTATAACAAGCGCTCAAGTCAGGGAAAAAGAACCGCTCCGTCATTGGTTTGCACACTGCTATGCCTAAAGGCGGTCATGAAATGAGATCCCCATCGACCTGCAGTGGCACACATGCAAGAAAAGCAAAATACAAGTAAAATGTACGAATCTTTCAGCCTTGAAAACGCCATCGACAAGGCCCGTCGACGGGCTTCGCACCCAGTTGCGCGCAGAAACTTCAGTCGACGTTCACACAGCAAAACGCATCATTGCCGTTATCGCAACAAGGGCCAGTTTGCCTTGGCTTGGCTCGGATTGCGTCCTGAACAACAGGTGCACCGCGATGTCGCTTTCAATGAGGAACCTCAGGTAGTTAGTTTCGTTTCTGAAAGTCGGCGTACACACTTGAGCCAAGGTTGGGCGCAGAATTGCCAAATTTAGAAGAAATGTAGGAGGATGTAGCAGCCAGAGCACTTGCGCGCAGTTCGGCGCAAGCGGCGCAGCTGTAGCATCACTGACATTGTTATTTAGAATGCACGGAACGCATATTCCGTTCGTTCCGAGCAAGAATCAGATTATGGGAACTGAACAGACGGAAATCCAACCATTAGTAAACATGAAGACACCACCTATGTCGTTTCCTTTTTTTTCTCATTTAACTCTGACAAATAAAGTAGATGACATGGCAACACTACTTGAAACGTTTGGCTTAACTTTTACCGCGATACTATTTACAGAGACGTGGTATAATTCAGCATCAGAAGAGAGGACAAGTGGGGAAGGCCAAATGGCTATCAGTATTTGTCCCGCAATAGGCAGGGTTAAACGTGGTGGTGCCGTTTATTGACATGTATGCTTGCAAATACAAACACACATAGAGACTTCCAGTCTACCATAAATGAACGTGGTCTACGTAATGTAATAAAAATCCTTACACGAGTTACAATTGGTAGTTGTCTACTTGATGTGTTTATTACTAATACCCCAAACTTACGGCCGACGTTGTGCATACAGATATTAGTGATAACCTTCAGGTAAACTGCTCACTGAAACAAATATTACCCTTAATAAGAAAGCCATGCCAACAAATTGTGTGCATTATATTAGCCCAGCAAATCTATAAATACAGAAACATTCTTCTGAAAAAAAAAAAAAAAAAAAAAAGCAACACATGAAGAGTGGATAGCGGTGTGAAACGCATCACGGAAAACCGCGACATCTTAACTCACAGCAAATAATTTGATAGTGATATTGCAGTAGTACTTCAGACCCCTAAGCATATTAAAACAAAACGCAAAAAAATGATTGATTTCTACCCGTGGAAGCCCAACATAGATCTTTTGACTATCGTAGTTGCCTGCCTATAAACAATACACGAGAGCTTATCGGTATTACGCTGTTTTCGTGCACGCACGCACAGACGCACACGCATGCACAACACCCAGAGCTCTCGAAACACCTTGAAAGACAAAAAAGCCGATTTTCGCGCTGTAATATCGCGCGAAAATGCTGTAGCAGTGAAAAAAGAATTCAGCACACTGGCATTCACTCCGCCCGAAATGCGACAGAACCCTGGGCTATGACATTCTTATTCCAAACAAACGACCCCTAAAGCTGCGTGTAACAACAATTGTGGCTGTTAAACAATGTACGTTAGACAACCTTGTACTTGTAGGATCGAGCCAAAACACATTGACCACATATTGACAGTTTTTCAGGCATAAAAACGTGACAACGAAGGTTGATTTACAACTCAAAGTGCAGGCAGCGTCGGCCAAACGAGCGTCTCTTCAGTCTTTAGGCTAAAGCCCCCACCTTGCGGCGTGCACAGGAGTTAACAAAATTACATCTCTCCGCCTGGCTCCGCGCCGAATGGGATGGCCGGAGCAACGGTGTGCCGCCGGAAGCCAATCACGGAGGCCATGGTTCGGTTATCTTGCTTATCACCCACTCTCATAGATGGCACTGCAATACCGCTAGAATGCCAGTGTTCACACTTTGCTTCTGGCCAGACTTATACCTGCCATATTTTTTATGGTTCATACCAATCATTTCCTAAAGCGTAAGCTATGATTCAACAAGCATGGTCACCTAAGTGACCATGCCGCTTATGGTCACTTACTCTCACTCTCTCACTCTCTCTCTCTCTCACACTCCCTCTCTTGGTCAGTGTTGTGTCAGACAAGTCCAAAGCGTTTGACGGCTGTGTTAGGCAGTATCAGCCGGCAGAGCGCTGCACCAACTGCTTCGGTGTTTACGCGTTTGTTCATAACTTTAATTGTTTACCACACAATTGTCACTGCTATAAAAATAATGTGCCATAAAAAGTGCAAATAACTCGTTCGGCAAGCTTATGAGCCTCGCCTAATTTGCGCTTGCTTTTGCCGGCCTCAGCCAATCACAGAGCTATAGGCATATGACATCATAAGTTCTTGCGGGAAATTAGCTAGTGGGTCGCGCGGCAATTCCCTTTTTTCCTAATTATATTTACAACTGCATTTTTACAACTGCATTTTTACAACTGCATTTTTACAACTGCATTTTTACAACTGCATTTTTACAACTGCATTTTTACAACTATGTGCATGTGAACCACTTTGCTAATTTACCACCACCAACTGCCAGGTATGTACCAGAGCTCAGCGTTTGGAGTTGAGGCCCTGTGTTAACTGGTATGTGCAGCTTGAAGTACGTTGAATACACCAAAGCACCTTTCCAACGGGTACTGGCCGGTGCCGTCATGCTACAAACTGTGCCACATGCAGGGGTGCAATAGCCCAAATTAGATGTGGGTCGTTTTAAAGCGACACGGTAGCGCCATATAAATGCATGCATTCTTGGGCTGTGTGGTCGCTTTGGGGCGTTGAGGAGGGGTGAGAATGGCCCAGAGGAGCACTGTAGCAAGGGCCGCAAAGCAACACGCACTGCCCTCTGTCATTTTGCTTGCCCTTGCTACAGCACTCCTCTGCAAAACACGAGAGGCATCAGGCATGATCACGCCGACTTCACAAACAGGCCACATTTACGATTGTAAATGAAGGCGAGCCAGAAGAAGAGGAGCACTCACACGAGGAAGAGCGGCCGGCAGCCACGGCTTCCGCCAGGGGCACGCGACCACTGCGCCGAGCGTGGGGGGAAGAAGGACGGGCAGGCTGGGGGGGAGGAGCGGGCTGGTTGGGGTCTGTGGCCTCCTTCAGCCCCTGCGACCTCTTCCCCCGCGACTTCCTGGACTGTGGCGGCTTCTCGTCGACGCAGTGGTCCTGCTTGGGATGGAGGGCAGGGTTCCCCGTCGGTGGAGCGCCCGCTACGTCGAGTGGGCCGCCCTCTCCTTCTCGAGGCCCGTCCCCGCCTCCTCTCTCCCACTGGCCGTCGCCGCTTTCGGCAGGTGGGATGGCCATGTTTGTCACGTCCCCTGCGGCGTCTCCAGCCGTTTGGGTCCTCCCCTTCTGGACGAAGAAGGTCACCCGGCTTGCCGCCTTCTTTCGCTGCACGGCAAAAAGGCGGACAGAGGGCGTAAGCCCACGACATGTTGAAATTTTTCACACAACCGTGTAGACCATCTTTTTTCTTTTGACCGTTGGAAAGTTAGGTCCTCACATGGGCGTGTCATACACTGACAGGTTGCATTGCTCTTCTCATGCCTCAAATAAAAGCGGGAGCTGTTTATGTACCGTATAATGCGGAATATAGGTCGAGGCGGAATATAGGTCGACCCCCTTACCTTGTAGCCGAAAAATGCAAAAAAAAATACATAAGTACAAACCATTGTTTTATTGAGACTATAACTTGTTTCGTCTCAGATTACTCATTTAAAACTGTCTGAAGTATCGTCGGACGACTGCTTCTGGCTCGCTGTCGCCCGCACATCAGGTCGTTCTCGGTGCAGTCCAGGGAATTGCTTATGCAGCACTTAAACACTCGCAAGACCATGTCATCGTGAAGTGAGCGCAAAGCATAGGACACTCGTGTGCAGACCGGAGCGACAGCCAGTCTGTGCAGGCGGTCAGCAAACATCTTGGGGTATCCATTCGTAGAGACATCGCACGACGCTAGCGGGCAAAATTTGCCCCTTTGTACAGCAGCACAGGTGCACAGAGCAGCGCCCATGAAGCGAGGTCTTCCGAGTGTTGCATACCGAGAGCTGCCCCTTCAGCTAACGCCGCTAGCAACACTTCTTTTGGTGATACCAAACTGGCGCAAGGCGGACACGTCATTGGCCTTGGAAAGCTCCCACCTTTTCTTTTAAATGCTGCTGTGAACTGGCATCAAGTGCCTAAACTCATTTTGAGCAAGAAGAAAATAGCGCACACACATTCGCCGACAGCGAGAGAAGCAACAAAACAAAGATGGCGTCGCGTCCGATTGATGGTAGTGGCGATGGTGCCTTTGGGGTTTGGATGGGCTCGATGGGCTACGCGGTCCGCGTGGTCGCCAGGTGACAACTGCCAAATGACTGCAATATAGGTCGAGGGGTGACTTTTCGGCAAATTTTTCTGTAAAAAATCTCGACCTATATTCCGCATTATACGGTATCTGTGAACGCTGCACCCCTGGGCACCCGAGTCACCCCCTGGTCACAGCAGTCCAGCACGAACAGCGTTCTCGACTGTCTCAACACCATAAAATTGCCACGAGGCATCTCCATTTATCCCAAGAGCCATGCATTAAAACTTCAGATCCCAGTGTGCCAAGGCCACCAATGCATGACAGGGCACAGCAAGACGGGTTGACAGTGCACTGTCCCACGCAACTAATTTTCCACCCCTGACCCTACACATCCGATGTAGCATTCCTGGAACCCCTCTCTCCCCCTGGTCTATGGCCCGCCCCATCAGCTTAATGCAAAGCCCTACTCAGCACTGTTTGATTATCTCTGGACGAGACTGGCAGCACTGAAACAATTTAAAATTTAGAATAGCAGAATCTTCAGACTGTTTCATCACACTACGCAGCTCTACTCACACAAACTGAGTGTTCTGGTTCTGCTTTCCCATATTTTATTTCTTTTCTCTTGTCCTCTTTCTTGTTCCCTGTTATTTATCGGGCACCTTCTTTCCTCCCTTCCAGCAAACCTCTCTCTCCCAGGTTGACATTTTACATATTAGGTCAATTGCACAACAAGCACTGCAGGACTTTGCACAACAAGCACTGGATTTTGCACAACAAAGTCCTAATCCCTGCAGGATTAGGACTTTGCACAACAAGCACTGCGCGCAGAAATAGTGTATTTGTGGTATTTTGGCTGCCCCAAAAATGCTGCCACTATAACAGAAAGAGAAAAATTAAGGCTGTTCCACTCAAAGTGAAAGCTGTCGGAAGTGCATGTCTCGTCGGCTGACGAGCGACGATAAAGCGACCACACCGACCGGTTGCTGGAACTCAAGTGCTTTATTAAAGCGAAGAGAAAAGAAACCCCCCCGGTCCCCGATGGCGCGGCGGCGCAGGCGTGGAAAACGATAGCTCACGCGGCGTACATCCGGCGGGTCCGGTAACGCGAACCGCCGCCCGAGCGAGCGTGACAAACAAACCTTTAGCGCGCCGTGAAATGCGCGTCCACTACATCCCCCCTTCTGAGAGAATTGTGTTTTACAAGTCCAGCCTTTTCGGGCGCTTGACCTGTCGGCCGGACCTGGTCACTCGTGGGTCACTGTCACTGTCGCACTTGGTTGATGGCGACATCGCTGTTGTTTCCGCCGTTGCTTCTGGCTGCTCGGTGCGCTGATTTGAAGTTAGCTCTCCACTTTGATCCACGGAGCTTTCGACCGTCACTGCTGGTGTTTCGTCTGTGCTTGAATAACTGTCAGACGCAAGGCCATCAGGCATGCCTGCACCGTTGAATGGCACCAAATGCCGACGGTTGCGCTGAATGATGCCTGTCGGTGTTTCCACCACATATGAGCGCGGTCTTCTTGCTGGGCTGAGCACCTTTGCTGCGCATGACATATCCTGCACCCACACATCCTCCCCGTCAGCGAGTGGGCGGAGTCGGTGGGCGACGTGACGACGGTTGAAGTCTTGACTTTGTTTTGTTCGGTTAGCTTTATCCTTAGCTGCGACTTCGTCGTGTGGCGGCCACTCCGGTTGCAGGGTGTCTGGCATCTTCGGCACTGTCGTTTGCAAGCGTCGGCCCATTAGGAGCTGCGACGGGCTGTATCCGCTCACTCCTGGCGTGTCGCGGTACACCAGAAGCGCCATGTGTGGGTCCTGGGATTTTGTGAAAAGATCCTTCATGGTCCGCACCATGCGTTCTGCCTCGCCGTTTGACTGTGGGTAGCCCGGGCTGCTCGTGATGTGATGAAATCCGTAGGTCTGCGCAAACTCGGCGAACACCCGCGACGAAAATTGCGGGCCGTTGTCAGACACGAACACATCAGGTATTCCATGTCGCACGAACGTGCTCTTGACAGCCGCAATGACAGCTGTGGAGGTGGTCGACGACAAGCTGATTACTTCCGGAAAACGAGAGTAGTAGTCCACCACGATTATGTAGTGAGTTCCGTCAAGTTCAAACAAGTCGGCGTCTACACGCTGCCATGGCCGATTTGGAGTCGGTGTTGCGATTAGTGGCTTCAAACGCTGAACTCTCATCTGAGCGCATTTCTCACACGATGTTACGAGCTGCTCAATTTCGCTGTTAAGGGTAGGCCACCAAACTGTGTCTCTTGCCCTTGCCTTGCACCGTCCAATGCCCTGGTGGCCTTCGTGAATTTGCTGAAGTACCTCACGGCGCATCAGGCTTGGAATAATGATGCGGCGATCTTTGAGCAAGAAGCCATCGCACACTGTGATGTTGCCTCTTTCCTTCCAGTACTCCCTTAGATGAACTGGGACCTTTGAGACGTTTTCTGGCCATCCTTTCTCACAGAAGCGGAGTAGCCCAGAACAGATGCCGTCTTCCGCTTGGTGCTTGCGTAACGCATCCATGCGGGAGGACATGAGGTTGGCAGCTGCTGCAACGACTTCCCCAACGAATAACTCGATGGAGTCTGTCTGCCGTTGACTTCACTCCAGATCGTGTCCCTGAATAGGAGCCCTTGACAGCGTGTCTGCCGTGGCAATCAGCTTGCCAGGGACGTAGAGAACAGTGAACTGATAGCGCATGAGACGGATTCGCAAGCGCTGGATTCTGGGCGGAATCATGTCGAGTTCTGATCCCAGGAGCGTGACTAAAGGACGATGATCCGTTTAGACTTGAAATGCGATGCCCCTCAGAAACTGGTCGAACCTCTCGACAGCCCACGTCACAGCCAAAGCTTCTTTTTCTGTTTGGCTGTAGCGGCTTTCAGTGTCCGTTAGAGATCGTGAGGCGTAGGCAACCGCTCGTCGTTCTCCCGATGGTTGATCTTGAAGCAATACGGCTCCGAGACCGTATGAGCTTGCGTCAGCTGACACAACCGTGGGGTACGATGGGTCATATTTAGCCATGCAGACCTCTGAACTGAGCAAGCTTTTGAGCTTGTCGAAAGCAGCTTGCTGGCACGGTCCCCAAAGCCATGAGTTTCTCTTTTGAAGCAATGCCCTGATCGGTGCTGTGATGTCGGAAAGATGAGGAATGAAGCGGCCCACATGGTTCGCCATTCCCAGCAGTCTTCGGACACCGCTGACATCCGATGGGGTTGGTAGCTTGGCCAAGGCCTCGACCTTTTCTGGATCGGGACTGATTCCTTGTGCGCTAACCATGACTCCAAGAAACTTGACTTGGTTTGCAGAGAACGTGTACTTCTTGCGGTTCAGCTTGATTCCCGCTTCTTCCAAGCGCTGTAACACCTGCTTGAGACGTTGGTCATGCTCTTGCTGCGGTGCTCCGAAGACAAGAATGTCGTCAATTATGCTCACAACTCCTTCGAGGCCTTCCAGAATTCTGCTCATCTGTCGCTCAAAATATTCTGGCGCTGAGCAGATTCCAAAAGGTAGCCTTTGGAAACAGAATCTTCCCATTGGTGTTATGAACGTAGTGAGTTCTTGAATTTCTTCGGAAAGCTTCACCTGGTGAAAGCTAGCGGTAGCATCGAGCTTAGAGAATACCTTTGCTGATCCGAGTCGTCCCAGGATGTTCTCGACTGAGGGTAGTATGTGACGCTCCCGAAGCACGACTTCGTTGAGTCGGGTGAGGTCAACGCATATTCGGTAGCCTCCTCCTGCTTTTGGAACAGCCACCATACCGGAACACCATGGTGTGGGACGGTCCACCCGTCGGATGACTCCCTGGGATTCGAGCTTGGTGAGCTCCTCTCGAACTGGTTTGTGAAGCGGAATCGGTACTCTTCTCGGCACGCTGAGTGAGAACGGTTTGGCGCCTGGTTGGAGACGTATCACGTATTCGTCTTGCAGCTCGCCCAAGCCATCGAAGAGACTGTCCTTCAAAGTGACGGTAGAATCCGTTACACTGTCCACGAACCGTATGACTCCGAGAGCCTGTATAGCAGGGAATCCAAGAAGCGGCGGGTCTTGTGAAGGCACAACATACACTGTTTGCACTGTAGACCTGCCTTTCCAGCTCAGTTTCACTTGGAATGTTCCGAGAACGGTGAGGGAGTAATTTCCTGGGCCCGTAAGCTCACCTTCTGGCTTTTGCAGCTGTTTCGGTATGCCTGGAAATGAGTCCGGTACCACTGTCACCTCCGCACCCGAGTCAACCTTGAAGTTAGCATTGCGACCGTTGACGGCCACTTTTACGAACTTGGCTCTGGTGAGGGCTGCTACGGAGTGAAGTGTGAGAGCTCCCATGTTCTTGCTTTTCTTTTCGCAGACTGCTTCGAAGTGTCCAATCCGATTACACCCTTTGCACTTGGCTTGCCTAGCTGGGCAATCTGCTCGAGGATGCGTTGGTCGACCGCAGTATCTGCAGCTCGTGGTAGCGTCGCTTGTGTTGGACTTGGTAACACGCTTGCCGGAGCTCCCTTGAGAATCCGAGCCATGTCGCGGCTTTTGGAAGCGCTTTTGAACTTTGGCCTCGGCGACAACGAGCAGGATTCGGCTCTTTTTGGAACACCGCTGCACGGGCTTTCACGGCATCTTCGTTGATGCGAGCCTGTAGTCTTGCTTCTTCAAGAGTAAGCTTTTGTGTTCGGCACAGTTTGTCCACAAGGTTAGAGTCCCGGAGACCCACGACGAACCTGTCTCGAACGAGTCGTTCTTCCACTTCCGCTGAGGCGTAGTTGCACTTTTTGACAAGTGTACGCAGCGCCGTGTAGAACTCGTCTACGGTCTCGCCTTCGTCCTGGGTTCGACGGTGGAAGCGGACACTTTCGTAGACCTCGTTGACCGGGTGGATGAAGTGATCGGTGAACTTCTTGACTGCTTCTAGCGAGGTCCAGTCTTCGCTGGACAATGCTAGAGTGTCGAGAACGCGGCGGGCGTCTTAGGAGCCCATGGCGTAAAGAAGCGTTCTGACCTGTACGTCTCCCGGCGCTTGGTAGAGCCCAGATGCATAGCAATAGTCATCGAACTGGTAGACCCATTCTTTCCAGGAGCTTGGGTTCCCAAAATCTAATTTCGGTGGCGGTTGAAGCCCGGTGCCACTGAACTGGATAGAAGGCTTGATCTCTCCATCCGCCATAGCGTGTTTTG
This sequence comes from Haemaphysalis longicornis, assembly GCF_048455015.1. NCBI lineage: Eukaryota > Metazoa > Arthropoda > Arachnida > Ixodida > Ixodidae > Haemaphysalis > Haemaphysalis longicornis. Next base: position 74,547,667 of record NW_027526422.1, on the reverse strand, counting down.
CAGGCTACGCACCTTAGACTGATTGCTAGCAATAATTGGTCGATGTGTCGCTAACTTTATCCCACTTCTGACACCATGTCTCGTCGGCTGACGAGCGACGATAAAGCGACCACACCGACCAGTTGCTGGAACTCAAGTGCTTTATTAAAGCGAAGAGAAAAGAAACCCCCCCGGTCCCCGATGGCGTGGCAGCGCAGGCGTGGAAAACGATAGCTCACGCGGCGTACATCCGGCGGGTCCGGTAACGCGAACCGCCGCCCGAGCGAGCGTGACAAACAAACCTTTAGCGCGCCGTGAAATGCGCGTCCACTACAGTGCAGAGCAGTGATTCACCATAATGGGCTGTGGCGCCGTTATCCGCTCCCTGCTACTACCCATCACTCTCTTCGCCGCCCTGCCTCACCCCTCTCTTGATGAACGGAGTGGAGGTTTGTACAATGCAGTTCAAATTTCCCGCCTCTGCAGTGCTAGCGCACCCCCTGCCTGGAACAGTTCGAGTGGGAGTTCTGTTCTTTTTGTGCTTGCTTTCATCTCCACGTGCCAGCACCTTCCTGTGCAGTTCGGAATGCGTCGTTCCTGGCGGCCACTTTTTTCGCTTACTATCGTAAAAACCAACCCAATGGGCATTCCTAACTAAATGAACACGGGGGGGCTTCCCATTATATACACAGATTTCGCCTCAAATGTACCTGCAGTTTTCTTTGCGCTAAACAACGGGGAGATATGTGACAAGTGCCAGCGGTTTTGACTATTAAGCGAACGGTTGACTATAACCGTTCACTATAACCCAAGCGAACAGTTATATAAACCGCTTGTTTTTCAAAGCCTCTGTCACGGGCTATACTTGGGCCCGTTACCTCGCTGCGCGCCCGATTCCGGCAGTGGCCAAACATTGTGACGGTGAACGAGCTACAACGGCAAGGTGGGCCCCTAAAGTGCTCGGCACTTAAAAAGACATCCAGCCCCCTTGTAGTGCTGCTCTACTGGACAGCTACAATACAACAATTTATAACAATTCACAAATTTAATTACTGCCCCCTTTTTTCACCCAAAGCAAAACCAAAGCTCACAGCTATGCCACATGCTGCGAATGGTTATTCACACCAAGACGCCCTTGCTAGGTTGTACTAGGTGTGGTAACCAACTCCAACCTTCCCGTTTTTGATGCGTTCTCTTGGCTGCTCCTGAAAGTTTGCCATGTCATGTTAAGCCACAGTAAGCAGGCAATTCAAAATGCACCCTTTACAATGCAGTATCCCTCTGCGATGGCAGCAACACTCCCCCAAACAAAACTGCCCCGAAGTACAAACTCCGCAATCTTTCTAATAAAACAGAGCTGCATGTTGTCTTTACGGTCCCTTTAAAATTGGAGCCCAATTTCAACTCTTTGTCGTTTCCACTTGGCTTCACTTTTCTTTTTACCAACGAGATTTGTTCCGGAGAAGAGCACCGAGCCAAGCAGGCGACTGGAACAGCAGTGAGAACACAGGCGGAACGAAAAATGTTTTAAAATAGGCGAGTAACTGCTCAGATGGCTCGTGGATTCCTGTGAAGAGGGAACCACTCCTACAGGAACATCCTAAATGCTCACAAATACACGTTTTGTTTTCTCTCTCTCCCCCCATCTCCCTACCTCTCTCTACCCCACAAGCAACTCTGGGTTGCCCGAGCACAGTTCCCACAATTGCAAAGTTCCCCCCCTTCTCGTGCAAGTACCCCACCTACAGCCACTCACCCCAGCCTCCGACGGCCGCGACTTGAAGGCTGACTTCCTGGGTCGAGTCTTTGCCCCAGGTGGACTATTCTCGTCACGTCTGAAGTCGGCCCCCTCCCTTGGCAACAGGGTGTTGCTGCTCAAGGCCTGGGTTGGGCTGGGGGAAGCGATGAAGGCCTCGTCGAGGACGCACGTCGGAGACGAGGCGTTGGCCGCCCCTGGGCCACGGTCTCTTGCGGCTGGCATACTTGAGCGTCTGCCTAGAGGACCCTGGGCCATGGCACCTGCCGACAAACAATACATGGTTGCCATGCGAGAAAGAAAGGGAGGAAGAGGATGGGATGCGAGGTGCACTGGAGCGGAGGAATGCCAATTGGGAGTGCGTGGAGTCTTCAAAGGGGCTTTAAACGCGCCGACGCTACGCAGGCGATGAGGCACGCCGCAGTGGAGGGCTCCGGATTTTTTTGACCACCTGGGGATCTTTAACGTGCGCCGAAATCTCGGACACACGGGCGTTTTTGCTTTTCGCCTCCAACAGAAAAGCAGCCACCGCAGCCGGGAATCAAGCCTGTGTCCTCGTGCACAGCAGCACAACGCCTTAGCCACTGAGCCACCGTGGCGGGTGTATCACTGTGAGCACTACCGTGCACGCGTTGCGGGACTGGACACAGGTGGCAGCGTAAACAAGAAGAAGAGACAACAAAAACGCTCGCACTGCTAAGAGTGGAAAGTGGACGCACAGAAGATTCAGTTTCACCAGGAGTAAATGCCGATTTGAGTCGTCCACAAATGATACTTCACGAAATGATGCTGTCCAGTGGTTAGATCGCGTGCAAAGATGTATGAACAAGGCTTTGCACAGAAGGTGCTGCCGGAAAAGCGCGACGCCAACCTCGTTTCCCCGGCCAAGGCAGCAGGGCAGCAGCTTCAGATGCCCTCCTCCGCTGCACCCGCGTGAAAGCAGGGCTGGAGCCGGCACCTTCCAGCCAAGCGTTGAACCTGGCACCCTGCTTGGTTGGACTGCACGGGGTGCGTGGTATCTTGGGCCGGTGGCTGAAGGCCGCGCTGTATTCGTGAGCACTGCGTAAAGGGCAGGTTGTCAGCTACATGGCTCCTTCCACCTGTAGGCAACGAGCTGACACCCTAACTACTATTGGCTCACCACAGTGAGTGGGAAAGGAAAGAACGGAGGAAAAGTGTGCGCAATAAGTGCTGTCCCATCACAAGGGCACCACTAACCGGAGGGTTTCCAGGATGGTTGCTGCAGGCACAACAGTCGTGCATGGCAACATTTGGAAGAGAGGGAAGCAGGGAGGGACGTCTACCCTCTCGCACCAGCAGGATTAAAGTTAGCTCAGGATGCAGATAGAAAGCAACAGTGCCACATCGCTAGTGGCAAGTACTACAGGTGTGCACATATTCCAAAGTTCAAATATTTCGCGAACAGTGTCTGCTATTGGATTCAACTGGCAGCGCAACTTCGCTGTACAAACAATCAATGTTGGCTCTGCCACATGAGATGCAAACTTTCAAGCTTAATTGGCTTAATTAGCTTAATTAATCGCAGGGCTTAATTGGCTCTTTCGCACGATGCCAAAGCTCTGCCAAGAGCATAATACGCGACAGCATTGCACAAAACAAGTGCATCCTAAACTATGGTGCATGTTAACTGAAGTGTTACGTTAGTTCGGTAAAATTTTTACCCCAAAAGAAGTTGCCTGTCAATACAGTGTCCCAAGTGAAGAATCGAAAGTTACTACTCGTTGGCTTGCAGCAAGGTCTTACTAGCCACTAGCATGCCTGGCGCCACTGTAATGACTGGAGGGACTGGCCAAATATATACTGTTCGTGTGCTCAGCATGTTGAGAAACACTTATTTCCTCGTGGCAATGCATGCCAGATTTTTCTTCCACTGCTCTGCCATCTTGTCTGAATCTCCAATTTGTACTCAGCCATGTCAAATCATGAGTGCTGAAAGTTATCTTTTTATGTAGCCGTGTTCTTTAAAGGAGCCATGAAGAGAAAACACAAGTTCGGCTCATTCAAAAGATTGCCTCGTTAGAATCTTACTGACACCACTTTTAACGTAGACTTCGCTCAAATAAGCTACATAATTAGGAAAAAAGGAAATGGCCATGCGCCCCACCAGCTCATTTCCCGCAACATAACCCATGATGTCATACGAGCCAGCTCTGCGATTGGCGGAGGGCGGCACAAGCAGACGCAAATTAGGTAGAGCTTATAAGCTAGCCGAACGAGCGATTTGCACTTAGATTTAGGGCACAGTCTTTTTAAAGCTCTAAGAATGGTGGGACAAACAGTGGAAGTTACGACAGCACACGTAAACATAGAAGTACCGATGCGTACTGCTGTTTGTACTGCGCGCAGTATGCTTGGTTTAGCTGCACAGTACTGCGGGGCTTTGGGGTTGTCTCAGATGACACTGGCGATTGACGCAAGCAGCGGTGTCTTATGTGAACATATTTGTCGAGCGAGCACTGTTTCAGGAAACGATTATTTTCTCCCAGAACAAAAGCAAGCCAGCTTTAATTACGGTCATAAACAACCCAAAGGCAGAAAACCATTGCAGAAAACGGCTTGCCACGGTATGGTGGCGCCATCTAGGTTCAGAATGGGGTTCCTCGAAGACAGCACCACCTTGAAGGGTGGAGACACCCTTTGAACGGCCCCGTGCTGCTGCAATCGGGTCAACGTGCTCAACGTGTTGTTCTTTTCGTTTACAACGATACCTAGCAACGCGATACAGATAAGATGATTCAAACTTTGCCAGTAAACCGCGCTGTGGTGACAATTTTGATGCGGTTTTCACACAACGACTTGCTTCGGCAGCAAGCGAGCGACCCAAATTGGCGGCGCCTGTGTATACGCGTCTCTACCCTGTACGGCAGATGCTTGAATAAGGTACTCTAGGCTGCAGAGCGGTCGGTTCCTGTGATGTCATGAGACCACTGTGATGTCACGAGTCCTGTGAGACCACGAAAACAAACGATTTGGCGGGAAAATCGAAATTTGAACTTAAATTGACTAATTTCTCAGGGTAAAGCATCGTTTGTATCCGGACAAGCGCTGGGGGCACTATAAAACATGAAATCTTTCGAATAAAACAAACTTGCATTTTCTCTTCATGGCTCCTTTAAGGGCCAACTGCACTCAAATTTCACCTTGGCCAAATTTACTTCGAACGTACAGTGCGTACCACCAAACTAACTCCTCGTGAAATGCCTCGTTAATTATAAACATTTAAAAAGCTCCACTGCACGCGAAGGTGCACCTGCTGGCAGATGATAGCTTGAACACCGCCATGAAGCAGAAGTGACATGGCGGCCAGCCCTGCCCTTTTCCCCATGGACAGCCAGGAGAACCGGTCGAGCTCCGGTGGGCGCAGTTCTCAGATGGCTGCGGCGAGGGCAAAACGTCGTACGCAGGTTTGCTTCGACCGGCCAGCCACATGCGGCCGCTCGCTCGCTGGCTGGGCCGGCTGGGACGTCCCTTCGGCCTGGCCGTAATGGCCCCGCTCCTCTCAATTTTGGTTTAGAAATCTTGATTTTTGATGGTCGTTGTTTGCAGCATGGATAATCGCATTTCAGCTGTCATATTTTGTATACTGCGAATCTTGTGAGGCAGACTATATGGAAATAAGGTTTTAAAGATGTTGAAATTTTGAGCGCAGTAGTTGGCCTTTAAGCACTATAAACACGAAAGCAATGATTCTTTCATCCCAAAACATTTGATTTGATTTGCAAACAGTTCTCACCATTTCTATTTGGTCGGAAATCCCACATTTGATACTTGCACACATCTAACAATAATGCGGTACATGTGACCTAATAACACCCTTCGCATGCATGTGCACGAAAATATACATGCAGTTTTGTTTGAAATCAAAGTGCCCTATGGCAGCAGCTACTTCTAATTTCTAAAAAACAAGGAAACAGTCGGTATACTGCGATTACTTGTGGTAGGTAAATACTAAAAACATCCACAGCACTTTGCGTTCTCGTGTGTTCGCAACAATAAGTGAAATTCGTCAGTCTTGAGTAATGACCAACTCCACTGGGCAGGTTGTTCTCTCTCTGCAAACTGATCTCTCTGCAAACCTTTGTTTGTTCAGAATACCATAAAAAATTCTACAATACCCCGAGCATGGGAAAGTTAAATTTGAAGGATTGTTCAGACCCTCCGGACTTACACTAGTCCAATTTCTGGGAATCTGCTAGGGAAAATACCGCCTCCAGCTCACAGTTCCTCGAGAATAACGAATTTGGCTGAAGGAGAGGGAAATTGTGAACAGTAAGAGTGCGAATATTCGAAACTCCCGAATATTGAAGCAAATAGCAGGATATTCAATTCAGCTTCGAATTGATTTGCACAATTCGATAATGTCAAATGTTTTTGAATTATATTTGAAAATTCATAATAGCAAAGGGGCAGTTTCAATAAGCCGATATACAATAAAGGCAACGCTGGCTAAAAACGAGAAATGCCCTGCGAAAAGAGGTGCATAATATATTCTCTGCAACGAGATGGAGCTAGTTGGGCGCGGAATGTATGTCACCTTGAGCCCGTGCAATCGACGGATGGAAACATGCACTGGCTTTCCCTGTTGGCAGCAACAGGCTTCCCCACAATGCAGCGATGATGTGCTGATAAACAGCATGAGGAAAATGCTCTTGGGGAACTCCTCTTATCTCCCAGGCATGAGGCCAACGTGGTCCCATTCAAACTGTCCCGGTCAGCACCTCCTAGATAACAAAGCCAAGCTGTGCTCTGAAGTAGTGCGAGGTTTTCCAAGCAAATGATCCGCAAAGTTGATTTTTTCCCTAGAATGTTCCTTTATATAAGATACCGGGAAGACTGCGTTGTTGCCGAGCTTCATACTCCTAGAGACCTCGCTAAAGCTTTATCAACAAAAAGGCACTCACACTGGTCACCAGCAATGCTAATTTGACAACTGTGCACACTGATTAGCTAGCACCACTCTCTTTACATTTTATATCAGGCACGAAATGCCATTCACAAAACCCATATTTAAGATTACTGCGCATACAGGGTCTTCAAATTAAAACTCATGCACCGGAAGCGCAAAGTAAGGGACCCGCAAGCAGATGGTAGGAAAGCGGGAGGACGGTACCACGACATGAAGCCGTGCCTGGGAGGGTTCACAAATCAGGCAGATTATTGTTAATGCCTCGCAATGCCCCACATCCTCCGTTATTTTCCTAAAGCTGACATCAAAATTCACAGTACTGTTAATGCTTCTTTTAGCAGGTGAGCTGCTTAAGCTTCTAGTTCCACCGCATCTCAAATGGGGAGGGAGCACAGGACAGCTCGCACTGCAGACACAGAGTTTGCATAGCCTGTTGTATTGGGCTCTCGCACGTGCTAACCTGGTCCACTCTGGGACTGCGGATAAAACGATCCGTGCCTGCCAGTCATGAACTTCCAGAAGAAAGTTCAAAAATCCACGCGAGGTGCAACAGCTGGGACTCCAGTGAAGAAAGAGGGGCCGAGCCTAGCTCTGCTGTTTCCCCAGCGTTGCACCACTCGAGGAAGCTGCGCAAATGCTTTTGATAAGGCGGCACATTATTCGTATAGCTTGTCAGAGTACAGTTATACCAGAACTACACTAGTAAACTGAAGCACTCGTGGTTGAGGCAGGCACACAGGAGAAATGTTGCCCCTAGCAACTCCGAATGCCCCATATAAAATATACCGTCATTAACAAAGCCCTGGTGAGCATTTTATGTCACGGAAAAATTGCACCAATTGTGCAAGCTTCAGTTCTTGTTGCTGAATGTTCGCTTTCGTTCAAAAATACTCGCTGCGATGCACTACCCATTCGAACAATCATTTGATTTCATATTCACCTCAAAACCAAAAATCATTACTTACACGTGGCTAAAAATAAGAGCTACCGCATCAAAAAAAAACTAGTCGAACGATGTACCTGTGGCCTTTGAGCTTGTCGGGTGGCGGCACGACCACAGTCTCAGCACAGACGATGTTCGTCTCCTGCCCCGTTACTTCCGTCACGAGAATCGAGGCCTCCGTGTCAACCACTGGAATTCCCACCGGTGCAAATGCACAAGACAGCGCAATGCGATTAAGCAGTAATTCAAGCAGTACAGCAAGGTGCTGCCTCTGCACTTTGAACTATCCCCATTCAACATTTTTTGGCGTTAGGAAGACTGGAACGACGTCAATTTTTCTCGCAATTTTACTTTAACCGCGCTATGAAAATTACAGCGCTTGGGTATGTTGTCTTTTGCTGTAAAATTTGCCATGAGCAGTGCACTTGAAAAAAAAAACTCAGCTATACTCCAGTTATCATTCAAGGCATTCTTGCAAGGGTTCTGAGAAAAGAAAACAAAGATGCCAGAAGGCCAGAACCCGGAAGGCCAGAAAATGTAGAAGCTATGGCCAAACACTAAAAATGCCAATGTTAGGATAGAAATAAAGGGCAAAATAACCTTTTCTTATCCAAGAATTGCAAGTTTGCCATAATGCAACTCTGTTGTACACATCTTCCTTTCCTCTCCTTCCCTTTGTTTCTTCTGTGCACCACGCTGAAGGCGTAATGCTGCTTGTAGGCACTTATACAAATAAATAAATAAATTGATCAAGCAACATTCACTTCCCTTAGTTACTAAGTGTCAAAAACAGTCGCCTAGGATAGAACATACTAAAAACCTGAACTTCAGCCAGGTGGCACATGAGAAAAGGCAAAGCACAACAACAACAAAAAAATTTGGAGGAAAACCGTGGCTTGGGTTGCTCCAGGCTACACTTCCAATGCAAGCGGTCGCCACATTTGCCGCAGTTTTGTTGGTCAAGCTACCTCTTTATGCCGTCCAGGCAACTGTCACATGCGGACGGAATGGTGAATGCACTGTGGCTAGATTTTGCTGGCGGGTAACTGCCTGACATCTGTCTACATAGATAGCGGCTCTTACATCGAATGGGTTCTAAATCCCCCCTCCCCTTTCCCCTGTAATTACGGGGGTCTCATTTCCACTGGCCCCAGTACAGTGATTCAGCTTCTTGTTCAGTCTCCCACCACCAATGGATACAACAAAAAAGGTCCGTTTCGCCATACAATTCCCGTGTCGATCGCAACAATGGCCAACGACGGTGGAGGAGATTATTTGACTACGGGCAATGCAGAGACCTACAACTCCCTTCTCCCAACCAACAATGAGAAAACATGGGCAGTGCAGAACAGGAAGGCAGGACAGCTCTGGCATTGTCCTGTGTGCCTCTCCTCTGCGTTCCAACTTTGAAGACGTTTGAGAACACCGTTTTCAGTGTTTGGATGAGACTCGCTCAATGGCACACGTACCGGCAAATGACGGCACGACCGGCGACTGATCAGCCGAGGCAGGAAGGGGCTCGTCCACAGGGAGGCTGCAACGATGGCCCGAGCGACTGCCCTTCTTCCGCACGGTGACTGTACAGGGGAGACACAGCCGCTGGCTTTGACACTGTTCTGCAGGTTGTGGAAACATTTCAGACGAGCACAATTCCTTCCTCCTAAATTTAAATCCTTGATCCTAACAAATAAACAGAACTGCTGAACCAAGCTGTTGTAAGTGAAGGTAGATGCATCAGAGTTAAAACTGGATAGCGAAAACTTACCATGGTGTCACAGGCAAGCCTTTTTGAGCCCCCGTCACAAGTTGGAATAGCCAAATGGCTGAGAACGAGCAGCAAAGGCAACAATAGCCGAGCCACTTCAGGCCACAACAAGGAGGCAGACAGACGGAACAGTTCATAGCCAAGCAGCTCCTGAAGCTCCCTAAATGCGGCTCTGCAGGCATGAAAGGTCTGCAAGGGCATTGCAGGGCTTCCATGAAGCCCACCGAGATAACACCTGCCCTTGAATCTCTCTTGTTAAAGCGGAGCTTTAGTGTCATCACTGATGCCACTGTCTGAAATATGCCCTGCAGGAAAGCCAACTTCCTCTGACGATGATGATGATGATGAATGACCCAGGGTGTAGTGAAAGAAAAAAAAAAGACTTCCCGTGGCCGGAATAGAACCTGGTCCTTCGCGCTATAAAGCCGACTCCGATTGCTCCATTTCGACACGGTCGAAGCGAACGCCGAGCAGCACGTGCCGATTCATGCCGCACACCCCAGACCCAAGCGTCAGGCCTTTAAAGGGGGGAGACACTGCTTTTAAAAAGCTTCCTTTAATTGTTAAGTAAGCTGAGAAGCTTGTCAGTCTTGCTGCTTTTTTCCCACTGATTTCAAATATGCTGTTATTTTTTGAGCAAGTCAATTAGTTACCAAGATAATTAGAGTTAATTTGTCATTTTTGGAGGAATAGGCAAAACAGTGTTGGTCATATAACTTTAATCTTTACAGTTTCAATACTACGAACCCTGGTGAGTGCAAAAGAGAATCGTTTTTTTGATGCATTACTTGGAACTAATTTTACGGCTCATTAAACCTTGGTGGCACCAGTGGCAAGGAACCACTTCGCAGGCCCATTTCAAACACCAAAGTTTAATGAGCTGCAGCAAAGGTGCAAAGGTAACGACTGAAGCAAAGGTGAATGTTGCCATTGCGGTTCATATATAAAGGGACACTGAAGCAAGTTGTGAACATGCAAGCTTTTAATTTTTTGGCAGATTCGCACGCATGATTTTTTTATAAGTGCATGTGAAAAGGACGCTTCTCTCGAACCTTCCTCCTTGCCAAATAAGCGGCAAATTGAGGAGAATTTGAGCAGACGGCTAGACTGTTCAACCTCCACAGTCTACTCATGAACAAGCAAGGAGGTCAGTATTGATCACGAAATGGGTGCACGTCGATATTTTGAGAGCAACATAGATGCCACCACACTGCAACTTAATGCGGCGTCAGTGTGGTGGTTGGTGCAGCGGACAGTGACCACAAACTGTCTTCTTTTGCCTCCGATTACAGATGAACTTGGGCTCTAGGCGTCTGCTAAACAGCCATTTTATGGACTACACGAGTAACACTGTGCATAGCAGCCCCTCATCAGATTTCGACACCTGAGCGAGCGGCCAAAAGCACCGCCCAACGCCTACCTCTGGAAGAGAGGCTGATCTCTGGTTCGGGTGTTTCGGCGATGTCTTGCAGCGGCTCCTCGACCGCTGTCCTGTCCTCGTCATCCTCCTCAAGCACCATGGACATGCTGCAGGCTTGGTTGCAGAGGCGGCTGCCCGGAGGGTGCAGGGAGGGGGGCCTGCACACACGACAGGTACATCCGTGTGGGGGAAGCGTGGCGAGCACTAAAGCTTGCGACACTGAAAGCCGAAGGTTTGATTGAAGGATAGTCGGCGAGTTTTTGGATATGCAGTAGCAGACCAATTTTTCGGACCTGGAGGGGAACGAAAAATAGTCCGAATAAAAGAGCGGTCCAAAAAATTCGCGAGTCATCACTCCTATAGGACAATTGGTGGTTCCTCGGGAAAGACCGAAATATCCAGCAAGTGCGGATTTTTGGAGTCCGAAAAAACGGTCGGCTACTGTACGTACAAGTACAAACAATACTGTTTATTTGAGTCTTTTCTACCCTGTACGACGACAGGTACAGCCGCAGCATTGCCTCTTTATTTAACCCGTTAAGGGCTTATGACGACCTGAGCTTGTCATAAGCAGTCGCCACTTTTCTCCTTATGACGATCTGTGGTTGCCGTAGGTCTTTCGCAAAGTGCCAAAAGGCTTTTGACGAGCCCAGCTCGTCAAATGGTGCTTTTATATTTGAAACATAGATGGCAGCACACATTTCGTCAATCGGCACTTTTGATTTGATTGATTGATTGTAAGGTTTAACGCGCCGACGCAACGCAGGCGATGAGGCGCGCCGTAGTGGAGGGCTCCGGATTAATTTTGACCACCTGGGGATCTTTAACGTGCGCCGAAATATCGTACACACGGGCGTTTTTGCTTTTCGCCTCCATCAGAAAAGCGGCCACCGCGGCCGGGAATCGAACCCGCGACCTCGTGCTCAGCAGCGCAACACCTTAGCCAAATCGGCACTTTTATACAACGCGAGTTTGCACACTAGATGGTGGAATGCGTGCCTTGTGTTTCTAGCCAGTTATATACACAGATGTGGCCACATCTGTGCGGCGTTCTATATCTCTCTCCCTCAGACGGTGAGAGCGCAAGTGATGAGGACGTCAGTGTTGTGTTCGATTCCTCAAGTGGAAAGAATAACGATGGCATTTAAGGAAAGCGGCTCTGAAATATATTCATAAAACACCTCACGTCCCCCCAGGAATAGGGTATTAAGTGGAATGACCTGAATGACCATAAAACCTTATCTGCCATAAAATATCTGCCACAACCCATAGCCTTGTGCGGGACATGAATGCATGGGGTGGGAAACATGCAAAAACCTTTTAGCGAGAAGGGAAGGGTGGGAGGAGAGAAGAAAAATAAATTAAAGCCGTTGCACTCAATGTGAAAGCTGTCGGAAGTGCAGAGCCGCGATTCGCCATAACGGGCTGTAGCACCTCTACCCACTCACTGATACCACTCGATGCAATTCAAATTTCCCGCCTTCGCAGTGCTCGCGTGCCCCCTGCCTGCAACGGCGCCAGTGGGAGTTCTGTTCTTTTCGTGCTTGCTTTTCCTCCCACGCGTTGCCAGCGTTGCACTGCCACTTTTTTTTCGCTTACTATCGCAAAAACCAACCCAACAAGCGTTCCTAAATAAATGAACACGGGCCCTGCCGGTTAACTACGTATATTTTGCCTTACATGTATCGACAGTTTTCTTTGCACTAAGCAAAGAGGGCATGTATGACAAGCGCCAGCGGTTCACAAGTTTCGAACGCTTCTGACTATATAAGTTGCTGGGCTTTCGAAGCCTCTGGGTTACGCTGCGAGTCCGCGACAACGGAACATCGTGTTGGGTCCAGCGAGTGAGCTACGACGACAAGGCGAGCCCCTAAAGTGCTCTGCACTTAAATTGACACCTGAGGGTCAGAGGTGAAGCAGCACTCACTCTTTGGGCGGAGACTCGCAGGCTGTCTCGTGCAGCAGGCTGCTGGCAGCCGTGAGGGTGATGTTGGCATCAGGGGTGAGGAGGTCCTTGAGCAGGGTGGACGCCCGCACGTGGCTTTCGAACAGCGCCCGGATGTGACCCATGTCGGCCTCCAGCCACCCCTTCAGCTGCGCACAGCACATCGGGAATGTAAGGGGCACACACCAGACATGGCGGTACGCTTAAACGAGTGCACAACACACACGAGGCCCCACCGTTGCATTACATTTAAAAATAAAACCCTGGTCTATGAAACAAGCCAGAGAGAAGAACCCTGGAATATTTGACCACATGGAGGTCTTCACCACACACCACAATCTTGACACATGCATGTATTCATTTTTTGCCACCATGACAGAAACAGCTGTCACAACCGCGATCAGACCTGCACCTTTGATCTGAGCAGCATGAACACCTTAGCCACTGACTGGGCCACCACCATGGCCAGTGTCAGGCATTGCGCGATATTGGCTACTGCCCAATAGCAATGTTTCATGTTGCACAGCGCTTCACATCAAGTTGACAGAAAAGGAAACAGCATTGTGGAGGTTCTCCAAGGCCCCTACCGAGTGTTAATCCCTGAGACTTATCCCGGTGCCTCAAAATATAAATTGTAAGGGTGTCATTTCGGTACTTCGGATAGCATTCAGAAGCGAAAAATTATTTCTGTACAATTCCTTTGCCGCTGTTACAAACAATAAAAACAACATTTTGATTGGCGAGTAGTGCCCAGAGGAACTGCACTGAAGAGGAAAACCCTCAATTTCCAAGAACAGACTGAAACAAGATAAGTCACATAGCTTTTCTGCCACACCTTGACACGCATACACACACACACGCACACAAAAAGGGCAAAGGTTTTCTGCTGAAAGTATTGCCCAAAGAGGAGAAAGAAGGCTGTCCCATACCATGGGCAGGTACAGGTCTTCATTCTTGCCCCACCGGCTGGCAGCCGCCTTGAGCTCTGCCATCTCCGCCCTGGCTGCTGCTAGGGCCCGCACGAGCGCTTTGTTGGCCTTTAGCACGGAAAGCATCTTCCGCTTGTATGTCGCTGCAGACGGGAAAGGAATTGGTACACGTGGCAGACCGTTCAAGACTGAACGAAGCGCCAACAAGGGAAATGCGCATGCACTGAGGGTATGCATGACAAAGTTTTTCCGTTTAACGGAGATTTTCTTTTTTTTAAATCATTAGCATCACTGTCCCAAATATCGGGGTGGCAAATACACACAAATTTTTAACACTGAAGGAGTCAGGGTGTATCACACAAAAAAACATGCACAAGCTTGCCGAATACTACGTTCAGTAAACCTAGAATTGCCAAGAAACAGCATGCCTGTAAACAACACATTCGGATTTTTTTTCGTTCGTGTGGGTCTGAAAGCTTTTGCATTGGGAGGTTGAACAAAGGAGCCCTGGAGCAAATTTACCCGACTGAAGTTTGTGGCTGTGTTGAGTCTGTTTCATTTGTATAATCCCTGGTATCACTACACTGCTGCCTTTAGTCACTATGCTACTGCCCATGCAGTATGGAAAAAGCCCAGAGGAAACGAATGGGCTCACCACACATCTCCTGTGCTGAGGTCACAGAGGTGCTCTTGTTCTTGTGCAGCCATTTCAGATTGTACCTCACCTAAAAAAAGTCAGGAAAAACATTTTGCGCAGATTTAAAAATGCAAAGCAAAGTGGATCACTTAACCACATGAAAACTGGTTCCAATCTACAAGTGGACTTCCCTCATATTATGGCATAGAATTTTTGCATAGCACTACACTGACAGCGACAGCGGTGCATAGTTTCAGCAATAGATTAAGACACCCACAATCGTTGATTTTTTTTATGAATGAACTGCGGCCCATTCTACAGATGTGTTGCAGTTTTTCAACGGGACATTACAGAAGTGCTTGCAGTTTAGGCGTCAAGGTGTGCTGATTATCGCCCACTGATAGCTTTGCAAGCCTTATCATGCCATGGCAGATTTGTTGAAGATTCCACGTCAAAGGCTTGCTTCGCCATCCCCCTTCTCGGGTGGCCAACGAGAGGACTCACTGGCGCTGGTGGCGGGTTGTACCAGTTGTCATTGAGGGATGTCTGCTTTGACAGCCCACACACCCCTCAACAACTGGTATCAACTGAATGGTTCAGCAGCTCAAATCACCCGCAACAGGCCACAGCATGAGTGCAGCCCTTTCAAAACCTCAAAGAATCCCTGAAAGTCATTGATGGAATGCAGAAAAGGGACTGCTCAGTGCAGGATGAAATGAGAGAAACACAGATATTGCTACAGCAAGTTCAGGAGCGATCAGAGTGCAGGTTGGCAATACGATGTTCGTCCTGAGCGCCTTCACTTTAATCTTTTTTTTTCTTTTGCTGTGTTGTAACTTTCAGAATCAGGAGAGAGCCTTTGTTAGAACAACCATTCTCCCTGAATAAGAAACACACTTTGATCTGTCGCCATGACAGAAATTTTGGCGTGTTCGAAGATAACGGGCCCAATGGCTGGAGGGGAGCCTAGAACATTCAGAGCACCCCATCAAAGCAACACACCCGGTCACGCTGCCATCTATGCACCATTCAGTGGAACCACTGATCGACCCCACGCACTCACGCTGACAAATAATTATTGCCTGCAGGGCGTCTAAACATTGCCTTAATAGCGAGAAGCATTCTCAATTTCTGTGTCATAACAGTATGGGAGGCCACATAAAAAAGGAAGGCACTAGGGCGCTGCACAACCTGTGGTCATGGTACTGGATGTCAAAAGTGGTTCCATTTGTTGAAGGGTGCGACTGAACAAGACAAATTCTTCAAAAAAAAAAAAAAGAGAAAACGTAGAAGTCTTATTTTGAACCACTGACGGACTTTTACCAGAGCTGTGCATTCAGTGGCAGACGTAAGGGGAAGTTGGGGTCTCCTGGGCAAAATAGCACTACCACGCCTACAGTACAGTCGGCAAAAGGCTTGTCTATAACGCTTGAGCGGCGAGCACCAAACTGCGTGGGAAACACCAAGAGATAACGCCTGGTTTGAGAGCGGTAGAAAGTGAACATGCGCAGCCCGCATCAGCGCGATGGCTGGGTCCCTCCTCGCTGTGCCTGTCGCCTTGGCTTCCACGCCTTTGACCGTAATAAGCGCTGCATGCCTGCGCTGCCGGGCCGGGAAACAAAAACAGAGATTACCCGACTTAGCGCGCGCTGTGCAAGTTTTTTGTCTGCATTAGCTTTGGCGCACAGCTGTTCACTGCGTCATCGTCCTGACAATACACTGCACGAGTATCGCGTGCACCACTATCGGGTTTCCGCACTAGGCTTTGCACGCCACTGCTGACGGGATAATGCCACAATACTTAATGCACTGTGCAAGCGATCCCGGACGGATATCTAGTCACTGTGGAACACCGGTAGCGATGGATGCGTTTCCGGCGAGTGTTGTTCGTTTTCTCGCATACAGAAAAAACAAGTCTAAATTCTGTAGGGCGCCGCGAAAATTAAGCGTTGCACGTAGTTAAACGCAGCCAACGTTGTACTAACACTCGGCAACGGTCTAATTAGTGTCGCATGATGGCCGCCATGGGAGCAGTCATAGTTGATTTTACCCAAACGGACCAACCGTTTCCGCTCACTGAGTACCCAGAGTCACTGTTAATTATTTATAGTGACGCTGGCTAGTTAGTGAGCGGAAGCGGTTTGGCCGGTTGCGTCGAATCAAGACATACTGCTCCAATCCAGTGCAGCAATCCTCGCAGGTGTAGTTTCGCAACTACAAGTGATCAGTCTGCATTGATTAGAGCAGTATGTCTTGATTCGACGCAACCGGCCAAACCGCTTCCGCTCACTAACTAGCCAGCGTCACTATAAATAATTAACAGTGACTCTGGGTACTCAGTGAGCGGAAACGGTTGGTCCGGTTGGGTAAAATCAACTATGACTGCTCCCATGGCGGCCATCATGCGACACTAATTAGACCATTGCCCTAACACTCGCTAATCTCCACTTTTGTGTCCCTGCCCCGCAGCGCATCTCGCGACGGAAGAAGGTACGGAAGCCAAGGCGACGGGAACAGCGACAAGGGAAGCAGCAATGGAGCTGATGCGAGTCGTGCATGCTCACATTTTACGCTTCTCAAACCAGACGTTATCACTAGATGTTTCCCGCACAGTCCAGACCATGCCGCTCGCGCGGTATAGAAAAGTCTTTTGCCGGCTGTACTAATTCTTTAGTCACCATAGAGACCCTACTCCGCCCCCTCAGATGAGGTCACTCTGGGTCCGGCTGTGGGCGCCCGTAGGTAGTAAGCGACATGTCGACGGAAAGCTTCCTCCTGACATTTGCCCGCTTTGCGGCAGGCAGTCAACGCCAGCACCTTTCTCCGGGATTAGGGCACGCCAACAAGGAAGGCTGTGGACGGCGGTGTCAATGGGGGAGGGACATCCAAAAACTAAAAAAAAGTTGCTCCGCTTCGCTCTTTTCGTGCACCCACATCTTAAGTTCGAATGTGGCCGGAGTATTCTGCAAGGTCATGTCTTCGCAGGGGTTGTCATTCCCTCTAATAACGCACTACTAGACCACGCGCCTTCCATTGTAGATTTGCCGTTTGATTTCCGGCCTTCCCTTCCCGAAATTCGCACCACGCCACGTTGGAACACCGACAGTCAAAGAATTCACTTCAAAATAACGAAGCGCAGGCTTTCAGATACGCAGTATGCAGGCCGTATGCAACATAAGAACGCACAGAAGCAAAGCATGAACTTACGGAAGACTGCGGCATGGTGACGGGTCTTTCGCTATGGTGGGAAGGCGTCGGTTGGACGGCCTCTGCAAAATGAGATGAACGAAGTGCTTTGAGCAATGCGTAGATATAACAAAAAGGGTTAAATCAGGATTGTGCTGCACGCAGTGCCTGCTTTGAAGCAGTACCTACAGTTTAACAAGTGCGCTTCGAACAGAGCCACGTTCAAATCTGGGACGTTTTCGAACTGCACACTGGGGTCCCAGTGTTGCCAAACGTCGGCGAGAAAAACTCGCTAAATGATAACGCGGTTCTGGTGGTTCTGGCGGTGACATTCAGCATGATGCTAAAGGCAGAGCGGGCAGAGTGCTAAAGGTAATTTTTCTTTTGAAGCAATTGTTTAACATCGATACTTCTTGTTTGCTGAAACGTCGTATTTGCGTATTTTTACTCGCGTTTGTTTCTTTGTGTTGTTGCACGAATTACTTTGACTGGTTTCTGTTCCGCGTTCGAGTCTTTTTTTTTTTAATTCCGTTTCTTCTTACGGCGCGAATTACAACAGCAAGCAGACTGACATACACCGCAGCCTCCATAGAATCAGGGTTTTGCGTAGCTGGTGTGCACCAGTGTATCGGAATGGCATCCCAATTTCATTCCAGTTCCATTCCGAGGAATCAGAACTTGTCGCAATTTCATTCCCTTCAATGTCTCGAAATGACAACACTTAACCTATTCCCACTCCTGGAATGGACGGCCAGTTCAATTCCATTCCTTTAATTTCTCAAAGGCTTGGTGACATATCTCGTGCAGAACTACCCTTCTAATGCGAAAAGGGGAAGTATCGACACTGCCCCTTTTTGCTATTGCGAGAGCTTGTTCTAATATTTTGTTCTTACGCGGCGCGAGATGAAGCACTTATTACGTTGATGGCTGCATTTTCCATGCAGTTTCGTTGCGCTGCCTGTCAATCTTGCTATCTGCTTCACGTACCGTCAGAACTCACAGGCATGTCGCGCGTACCTTCTCACATCTACACGCACTTTAAATGCTCACTTGAATGATTTCAAGAGGATATAAAGCATTTGGGCAGTAATTTTCTATACCAACGCAAGAGACAGCAAGGCAGCGTCACGAAACACGTACCATTGACAGTTTTGCAGTCACCGTAGGAAAGTCGCCATCACTTCCACGTTGACCTCTATTTCGCTTGCTTATTGCTCTGGCATTACCTCAGCACAATCCGTTCAACACAGGAAATTATTTATAACCCTTTCACTTTATGCGTGTGTAAAGGTATGCCTGGAGCCTTTAGTGGGCGTTTTCCGACCCGACTTAAGCCCTCGGCTTTTTTTCCACATAACGCAACAAATTGAACAAATGCATAATCGGGTTTGCTGATATTAAGCATGGGCTGCTATATTTGTTAGGTCTAAAACACTCAGGTCAGCTGTCCTAAAGACTTACGTGCCATATAACACTTAAGGTGACAGAACCATATCGTGACAGGAGCCCTAACAAAATAAAAAGTATGGCCAGGCAATTTGTTTCTACGAACGAGCAACCTATATGCATCAGGACCAGGGATAAGCGAGTATTCGGTGTTGTCGAATATTTGATCGAATTTCTCTGTATTCGTTATTCGCTTCGATCCGTATGCTGGTGTTTGATATTTTCGAATTATTCGACGCTCCCGGTTAGGCAGCCAAAGCCAAGATTTTTGGTCAAGCCTTCCGAGATATCATCCCAGGCTTGACACAAGACCTCACCAATGTGGACATTTCTACCATCAGTGCCAAGTTAATTGCTGTGCTGCCCAGAGGTGCGACGAGCTCTAGGCCGCCATCACACTATCCATTCAAATATGGCACTGAAACGACACTGCTGCCAACATAATGGCACCAAGCCAGTGGAACTGTACTGCCGATTCGATACAGAATTAGCAGAACACTGTTAATCTCTGGCAGCCTGTAACTTGCACCTTGGTTATCTACAAACACAGACACTAGTGGCTACATTACGCTTTTAAGGCAAAGCTTTCTACCTCTACCAGCCAACGGTTTCGTCGTGTGCGCCACAAGAAACTCCAAACCAGGCTAAATAAAACTACTGGCACTGCCAGGGATCAAACCTGGGCCCTAAGAGAAGCAGAGCGACAGCCCGTCGTCTTAGCGACTAAGCTACGCCCACACGTGGAGACGGGGAGGCAGACACTGGTTTTGATTCAGCAGCTGGGGAGGGGGAGGGCGCTTTTTGGCGCGAATCCCAGGTAACGGCTGGTAGAATCTCTGGTTTCATTCTTTGTAGAGCAACGTGTGTGAAATCAAGTGACGTCACATGGTTAGTTGTCGTGGGTGTCGTTTACAGCTTCGCTTTCCGACCACCCTTCATAGCGTGGATTGGAGCGAATATTTTTAACGGAGTTTCTTGATAGCGCTAAAAACTCTGGAACCAGCGGCGCGTGACTTTTATTTTGGCGACTACTAACTGCGCTGTCGTCAGCAGCCAGCGGGAGCTGCTTCTCCCTTAGCATGTGGAGCAACTAGTATTTCTTCACAAAAACTTGTGAATACAATAAAGGAAAACTGTGCATGTAATTTCTGAATAAACACTCAACCCGTAAAGGTTTCACAAAATGCTGTGCCTACGTGAATTCAATTCTTAGTTGGGTCACAATTCGCTAATTTTCCTTCATAATTTGTGATGTGTACTATAGGAACTATATGTATAGTCGATTCGAAATTATTCTATCAGGTCATGTTATTCGCTTCGAACCTCAAATTCACTATTCGCCCATCCCTAATCAGGAGTACTTTATCATAATTTTGAAATGAGGCCTTCCTACCCAAATAGTGGCGATGCTCCATCTCTCAAGCTGACGACTAAGGCTTCAGTAAATTAGGCGCAAAGGCCACGTGCACAGAAACACAGCAACCAAACTACGAACAAGTTTGGCACAACTGGAGGAGAGGGCGCACATTCGGATCAAAGCAAAGCATGGCGTCGCACTGCTGAGAGCTGTCAAAACACTCGAAAACAGGGGCGCTGCTGGAGCCAGAACTGTTAGAAACAAGCGCCCTTTGGCAGCTGTGTCTTCTGCATTGTCGTATATGATGTCTAATGCAATCATACATCCCAGCTGCTCATTACTGTAGCAGAGCGTGGAGGTGGAAAGCTCAGCAACACATCTGAAGCTCGCTTCTTGGATGTGTGGCTGAATTTGGAGTAGGAACAAGAGTCTAAAATGCAACCTTAGACTACTTAAGTAGCCAGAAGGCACCAGCGATGGTAACACCATCGTCTGAAAATCACCAGTCCATTTCAGGCAAGAGGAACTTAATTCCATTCCCATTCCATTCCAGCATCTCGAAAAGGTTGGAATGAATCCGGAGTCATTCCAATTCCGGAGTGGTCACTGTCGCGCACGGAACGCCACGAAACTACATATACGGCCCCCGGCTCTCCCAACTGCGTGGTGTGTTTGTGTTTCGGCGGCGGCCCCCTGCGCTCAGGCGCGTGGTGTTACGTTTCACCGGATGCTCGCTGCGCGGCGGACTCGTAAAACGGGGACCAGACCCGGCGGTGGGAGCGGCGAGAGAGCGGGAGAGACGGGCGCCAGTCGCCGTCCAAGCCCCAAAGAAGAAGCATCATTTGTGTAACGTTCCTTTCCTTAGATTAAATAAGTTGTTTAGCTCACCTAAAGTGCATATTTTTGTGTTTTTCTTATCGTCATCGTCACGGACAACATTCTGGTGCCGAAACCCGGGAATTCATCGTGCCGTGGACTTGCATCAACGAAACCACGCCCTAACGTCTCTACAACGACCCTGTGATGTGCTACGGGTGAGCCAAAGGAACTGCGATGCTCTTGGGTGAAGATGGAACGCGGGCGCAAGAAACGCACTGTTCTCCGGTCCCAGGCCACACGCCTCATCAACGAAAGTCAGCAAAGCCTGCAAAGTAGCCTCGCACAGAACGAGGCGAGGGTGCTACATGCACGCTTGACATCCATTCAAAGGGAGCTCGACACTGTCAACAAGGAGATCGAGCCCCTCATTTCCGAGGACGACCTGGAGGAAGAGTACAGCCAAGAATTGGAATACAAGGACCGCATCGTCCAATGCTTGGCACGGCTGGAGCAGCATTTTAACGGCGACTCAAGGCAAGACTCTCCAGATCAAGCAACGATAACCCAAGCAACCGTACCAACGAACGGTGACGGATCGCAACCAACGACGTCACAACGGATCAACGCAAAATTACCAAGAATCGAACTGGGCAAGTTCAGCGGACGCCGGCATGAGTGGCAGTCCTTCTGGGAGCTGTTCGAGCAGATGGTGGACAAAAACGAACATCTCTCCACGCTGGACAAGTTCCACTACCTGAAAACATCCCTAACAGGTGACGCAGCTTCCGTGCTGACCGGTCTGCCGGCCACGTCCCATTGCTACACTGACGCGACGCAGCTTCTGAAACAACGCTTCGGCAACGAAGAGCTCCTAATTCAGGAGCACATGAAGAAGCTCATCGACATACAGCCTGTGCGCGCCTCAGACGATGTGCGTGGACTTCGTCGCCTGTACGACACTGTGTCAGCGCATATTAGGGGACTCGAGGCCCTTGGCCGAAAACTCGACACCTTCGACTGTATGTTGCTTCCCGTCTTGCAGAGAGCGATTCCGAGAGACATTTTGCTGGACTTCAGCCGCAGGGGAGTACTGGAAACGCGCAGCCCTACTTCCGAACCACAGACAAACCCAGACGGTTCACCAACAACGACGGGTGGAGAAAAGAAAGGTACCGTTTGCACGTTTTCAAGGCTCTTGTCATTCCTTGGAGTTGAAGTGGAAAGCCGCGAAAACCTTGCTGCACTGCAATGCATGGACGTGAAACCGCCTACGAGGCACAACACCAACGACCGAGGCTCCAAATCGCACGCAAAAGACCAACAAAGGCATGCTCCATCAGCTGCAATGCTACACCAAAATGCAACTCAAGAATGGTGTTTCTTCTGTAAAACTAACGGCCATACGACGCAACACTGCGGAGGTACAAAAACAATAGAAGAAAAGAAAAGGCTTTTGCTGTCCGAGGGAAGGTGCTTCAGATGCACGAACAAAGGTCATCAGGCCCGCGCATGCAGGACAAACGTTCGCTGTACCAAGTGTCAGAAGAGACATGCTAGCACTATGTGCGATCCGACGTATGCAAGGGCGAATGCAGGAGAAGCGACCAACCCCGTCACAAACGCGCACGTGACTCTTGAGGCTCCCGTCACAGAAAGTGAAACCTCCCCCAAACCGACGGTTTTGCTCCAAACTGCGACAGCTTGGTGTTGCGGAGGGGCTTCCAGAGCTCAGGTGCGAATCCTATTCGACGGCGGTAGTCAACGCTCTTACATAACAACGGCTACGTCGAGGAAATTGGGATGCAAATTGCTCGGAAGCGAGAAGCTTACAGTTGGCGTCTTCGGAGGTCACCAAGATGAGAAACTGTATAAGAGAGTGGCTGTAAAACTGCAAACCAAAGATCGAAAGGAACTTGAGTTAGATGTTCTGGAGACCGATGTAATTTGTGACCAAATTCTCCCTTCACCACCAAGTATGTGGACCGACCGTCTCACGGCCCTCGGCTACGATGTGGCGGATGTCAGTGGCCCAGAAAGTATCGAGCTGCTCATCGGATCTGATCACTTCTGGCAGCTCACGACGGGCCGGACCACTAAGCTCGAGGGAAAGCTAAGGGCAGTGGAGACGGCAGTCGGCTGGAGTATTCAAGGACCTGTGGAGGGGAGTTATGCGTCGTCCCAGTGCACGCAAACAATCGCGCTGCGAACGTCTGTCATTGAAAGAAATGCGACTGACGTGCTGACCAAGTTCTGGACGCTGGAATCGATTGGAGTGACCGACATCGACGAAACGAAGAGCCCACATCCCACCCTCGAATTTTTCGAGGAGACCGTCAAACGAGTGGATGGACGCTACGAGGTGGCGCTTCCTTGGAAGCCAATAACGTCGCTACACCATAATAAGGAGATAGCCTTGAAGCGCTTACAGCACTTGGCGAGGCGCCTTCAAAGCTCCCCAGACTTGTGCCAGGACTACGACGCAGTAATCCGAAACTACGAACGCCTGGGAATAGCAGAACTTATCGAAGACAGCATGAGTGAAGCCGATGCCGTTTACTATATGCCACATCAGGCTGTAGTACGTGACGCCCAGAAGCTTCGGGTGGTTTTTGACGCCTCGTCGCACAATAATTCAGCAAAATCACTCAACGACAACTTGGAAAGCGGGCCGAACCTGACCGCCGATTTAGTCGGTCTACTGCTCAACTTCCGAAGACACCGAGTCGCGCTGGTCGCGGACATCGAACAAGCATTTCTACAGGTGGGCATACGACCGGTCGACAGAGACGCGTTGCGTTTTCTGTGGTTTCAAACAACACCAAAACCGGGTGAATCACTTCCACCGATTGCGACTTGGTGCATGACCCGTGTACCTTTCGGAACGACGGCTAGCCCATTTCTGCTTTCTGCAACGCTTCAACACCACTTGGGGAAATGCGAAGAACGGTACCCTCAAACTGCGAGTCGGATCAAGAACAGTCTCTACGTGGATGACTTGTTAACGGGAGCTGAAAGTGAGGAAGCAGCAATAAAGCTCTACAATGATGCGACGGAAATGTTTGAAGCAGCGAAAATGAAACTGCACAAATGGTCGTCTAACAGCGAAACGCTACGCCAGCAATTCCAGCGTGACTCCCGGGCCGCCATTCATCTCGGCTATCTGTCGGGAGTACTGAAGGTTTTGGGACTTACGTGGGACCCATGTGCTGACCAGTTAACGTTCTCTCCATGCACGGATCGCCTTCGCGACGTAGAACCACCCACAAAACGGTCCATGCTGCAAACAACGGCGCGGATCTATGACCCACTGGGGTGGCTTTCTCCTTTCATCGTGCGGGCCAAGATCCTATTCCAACAGCTGTGGCGGAGAAACATAGACTGGGACGACACGCTACCTGACGACACCGCGGCGGCCTGGACGGAGTGGCTAGACGGACTCCAACATCTTTCCGAGGTTCAAGTACCACGGTACTACGGGTCGCAAGTAAACGGAGGGAGGACAGACTGTCTTCACATTTTCGCCGATGCCAGTCCGCTGGCATACGGAGCGGTCGCCTACCTCACCGTCGAGGGTGAAAACGGTGCAAGCTCGACAATCCTGATAAGCAAGTCAAGGGTGGCGCCAGTCAAAGAAATTACACTGGCGAGACTTGAACTAATGGCATGCCTGCTTGCTGCTCGATTGTGTCGCTACATTTTGAAAACCCTCGAGGAACAGCCTTCCAACGTCTACCTGTGGTCGGATTCAACAATCGCGCTCCACTGGATCCATGGAAATTCCGACCGCTGGCAGCAGTTCGTACGCAACAGAGTCACCGAAATTCAACACCTCACGGACAAGTGCACATGGAGACATTGTCCGGGAAAGGAAAATCCAGCGGATCTTCTAACACGCGGGATCCCAGCCGCGCAACTGTCCACGAACGCCCTATGGTGGAACGGAGCACCGTGGATTTGTCGCAGAGAGTCGGACTGGCCCGCAGTGGTTCCGGAGGCGACATTCAGTGAAATTGAACTAGAAGAAAGGAAGGAAACTATAGGACATTGCCAGCGACGACATCGCCCACTGCTGAGTCGGCTGTGATCGATTTGGATCACTACGGGAAATACTCGAAGCTAACCAGAGTCACGGCATGGGTTTTTCGGTTCATCTCAAGAACTAAACGACAAAGCACCGAATTGGGAACCCTCACAGCCGACGAGTTGAATCAGGCTGAGGAGTACTGGATACGTCGGGAGCAAAAGAGGGGATTCCCAAGAGAAGTTGCGTGTGTCGCCCAAGGAGTAAGAATTCCCCTTGACTCGCCTTTGAGAAATGTGTCTATGATGATTGACAGTGTTGGCATTTTAAGAGTTGAGGGAAGGATTCAGCGTAGCCAACTTGGATACAACGAGAAGCACCCCGCCGTCTTACCCAAGAATAGCAAAGTGGCGGAGCTTCTAGCTTTGCAGTGTCACCAACAAATGTTGCACGGAGGCATCCGGGATACACTGACGCAAGTGAGAGAGCGGTTCTGGGTGATCGGAGCAAGGCAGCTGGTTAAGCGAACCATAAAGACGTGCATAACGTGCCAACGTTTTCATTCGCGGCCAGCAAGCCAAGTGACCGCCCCCCTTCTGACTGACCGCATCACCCGGGCCTCTCCCTTCGAGGTGACCGGTGTCGATTTTGCCGGCCCTCTTCTCGTTAAAGGAGCGACGAGTACAAAGTCTTACATCGTGCTCTTCACATGCGGTGTCACCCGAGCAATACACCTCGAGTTGGTGAGTGACATGTCGGCGTCCTCCTTTCTGCTGGCTTTCCGTCGATTCATTTCTCGACGAGGATTACCGAGCACTATGTATAGTGACAACGCCCTCACGTTCAAGAAGACAAGTAGGGATCTAGCCGCACTCTGGTCAGTCATTACAAACGAAGAGGTGAAGAACTTCGTCGCCAACTTTCGCATACAATGGAAGTTCATTGTGGAACGCGCGCCATGGTGGGGCGGTTTTTATGAGCGCTTGGTCGGACTCACTAAACAGGCTCTAAAAAAGACGCTAGGAACGAGCAGCCTCAGGTTTGAGGAACTGTGCACAACGCTGAACGAAGTAGAGGCAATGCTAAATTCGCGCCCCCTCACACATGTCTACAGCGAGCCCAACGAACCTGAACCACTTTCTCCAGCCTTGTTTTTGACTGGAAGACGTCTCACATCGCTACCTAACGCACAGCGCCAGGAGATAACGGCACTTTCTTCTTCCCTATTGAGGCAAACGCTGTCTCATAGGAATAGAATGCTGAACCCTTTCTGGAAGAGGTGGGCTACAGAATACCTGAGAGAACTACGGAACTCTCAGCTGCAAGGAAAGACACCCAGACCGCTAAAACCCGGCGACTTGGTGCTGTTAGGCGAAACAATGCAGCCCAGACAGATGTGGAAAATGGGAACCGTTGAAACAACCTTTCCTGGCCGTGACGGAAAGGTCCGATCTTGTGAAGTACGACTGCCTGGAGGGACAGTTCTCCGAAGACCCATTCAACTACTTCACCCATTGGAACTATGTAGCTAAAGGCAAATGACGGAGTCATTTTGGGGGGGAATGTGTCGCGCACGGAACGCCACGAAACTACATATACGGCCCCCGGCTCTCCCAACTACGTGGTGTGTTTGTGTTTCGGCGGCGGCCCCCTGCGCTCAGGCGCGTGGTGTTACGTTTCACCGGATGCTCGCTGCGCGGCGGACTCGTAAAACGGGGACCAGACCCGGCGGTGGGAGCGGCGAGAGAGCGGGAGAGACGGGCGCCAGTCGCCGTCCAAGCCCCAAAGAAGAAGCATCATTTGTGTAACGTTCCTTTCCTTAGATTAAATAAGTTGTTTAGCTCACCTAAAGTGCATATTTTTGTGTTTTTCTTATCGTCATCGTCACGGACAACAGTCACTGGAGGACCGCACAAGGCCAGGCTGACCTGAAAGCTGCGGGCCGGGCTGTGTGGCCCGAAGCATTTCTTTGGTGGGCCTGAGCCAGGCTCGGGCTTAAAGTTTTGGGTCTTGCCTTTAATATTTCAGACATGAAGTGTAGCAAAGAGGATTAAAGAGAATTTTCTGAGTTTACTTCCCCACGCTTCTTGACGTTAGTTGTGCGCATCTTTTTATAGATGCTTTTTGCTAGGTCTGATAGTCATTGAACCTTTTTTTATTGAAATTTTACATACAGCATCAAGATTTTTTATTTTGGGTATAACATACCAAAAATATGATTACAAGGAACGCCGCAGCGGGGAACAGATTAACTCAGACAATCTGGAGCTCTGCAGTTATGTATATGTACACCTGTGTTTCACATGTCGCACCCATTGAAATCCGGCTGCCGCGGCCGGGAATCGAACTCGCGTGCTAGAGAAACAGCAGAACCGAGAACCACTGCAGGCAACACATTTCAATGCACGTAAAGTACTCATGCATTGAAACGCGACATTAAACATCTCAGCAACTTCTACCCAAGACAACCACGTTATCTCTCCAAGACTCTGGTAAACAAAGGTGATGGCGGCTGTGATGCAAGAATACACACGATTGTTCCACTGATGCGATGGGAACTAAAGGCACCGGAAGCTAAAGTACAAGCACTGCTTAATTAACCGCAGATTTTCACGTCTCAACTCACGAGTGCTGTACCCACTAGATGCTCTGTCTGATTGCTCGCTACGAAGGGAACTCAACCAAACATAATAAACAAATTACCTTCAGCGTCTAAACCCGGGCCCGTTCACGCAAACGCGGTCCCTCCCTAGGCTTAGAAATAAATGACTGGGCCCGGGCCGAGCCCAGGCTGGCCTCACTTATAGACGCACGGGCCTGGGTTAGATTTGGGCTTCATAAACCAGCCTCGACCCGGGCCCTTACAATCAGGCCCATGAAGTTCTCTGGTGACAACTCCACAACACCGGTGTGCACCTGTTCTGTTCAC
Organism: Haemaphysalis longicornis; assembly: GCF_048455015.1. Taxonomy (NCBI): domain Eukaryota; kingdom Metazoa; phylum Arthropoda; class Arachnida; order Ixodida; family Ixodidae; genus Haemaphysalis; species Haemaphysalis longicornis. Next base: position 74,519,608 of record NW_027526422.1, on the reverse strand, counting down.
GTGCAATCACGTTCAGGTGTCACCCAGCACGCGCCCCTCTACAACATTTATGCATCCAGTTCATAGTTTTGTGAATTTTGTTAAAAAGGGAACATCATCCCTCAAAGCTCCCGATTCCTGGCCATTCCCCAAAGTGTGTACTATGTGCGCTGAAGAAAAGAAGAAGGACTTGTTCATGGCGCGAAGTTGGCACGACTCCCGCTTGTTGGAAGTTGGAACAACCATCGCTACAGTGTACTACCATCATCTCCTGTTCCACACAACGTGCAGATGAATTATATTTCAAAACAATATACACACACCCGTTATATTCATTTGTGTATTTTTCTCAAAATTACTTGGCATTCTTATTTCTATGAAATGTGGTATTTATGGCTTATCACGTACGACGAATGAAGTATACATACATGTACTGAAAAATGTTGCTTTCATAAGTGAACTGACAGTGCTTTTTGATTTTAATATAAGCGAAACAAAATTTCTGAAGGTCTTACGCACGAAAAATTTGTGGGTTCGGGCTTACCCAAAGGTTTCCGTATTACAAAAGTGCCAGTTGTCAACATATTGCCAGTTTCAATCGTTATCTAAACACTTGGGAACACACTCAGACATGGGCCTGTGTCATTTTGTTGCCAGTGTACCCACATGGTTGCGCTGTGATAGAAGCCGAATCAACAACACCTACTCGCCCAAATTGCTGCATTGCCCAACGAGGAGCTTTCAGTCGCGTGCTAGTCACGAGCAAACCTTCAGTGCCTGTCAGGGAGGGCCCTCAGTTGATTGATTGATTGTGGGGTTTAACGCGCCGACGCAATGCAGCGCCGTAGTGGAGGGCTCCGGATTAATTTCGACCACCTGGGGATCTTTAACGTGCGCCGAAATCTCGTACACACGGGCGTTTTTGCTTTTCGCCTCCATCAGAAAAGCGGCCGCCGCGGCCGGGAATCGAACCCGCGACCTCGTGCTCAGCAGCGCAACGCCTTAGCCACTGAGCCACCGCGGTGGGTGAGGGCCCTCAGTTGCTTAGGAGTGTAAAGCAAAGCAATTAATTAGTGTAAAGGTAAAGAGCCCTCATTACAATGTTTTTACCACATTACCAGCACACAAAAACCAGTGCCCGGTGAACTCACCAGATTTTGTTACCAAGTCTGTGCTGTCCTAAATAACTGTCCGCGACAAGCGAAAACACACAGGAACCAACGAACTTGGGTGCTAAATTTCTAGAATTTGGTGAACAAACATTAACGAATGAATTTTCAAAGAGTACTACGACTGCTAATGATAATTCTGAGTAAAAGTTCATGTGGATTAATGATTACAGAATTCAGTAGCAAGTGTGTGCCTTCAGGTTCATGTTACCACACTTGTGTTGCATGTTGTTCGCTGGCTGCATATATTAATACATTAGCCCCTGAAGGGTAGCATAACAGTTTCGCATTACACCTATGGTACAGTTCTTCAGATGCCTGAACAGCTGCAGAAATATCATTTATTTTCAAAGTTGCTGTTGAATGATGTAGCGAACGTGTTTTTTAGACCAAGCCCATAAAACTATGGGCCCGTTGCCTCCGGCAGAAATGGGAAGTCCTCTAAACAACAACACCCCGAAAGCCAACGTAAAAGTATTTACTGCGGTCACTTCCTACACATTGAAATGGTAAAAACTGCGAACTTTTTGCGCATGTACTTTGATTCCCTGATACTAGAAGTGAACTAGCGCTAGTCCCATCTGTTCTTCCTTTGTCCTGCATTGGTTTTTTGTGCCTAATTCTATTTGTACGATGAACCAGGTCGCCCAACAACAAGTATTATGAAGTAAAATACTTTTTTCAATCAGCAGTACAAACAGCCCGTTACGCAAAAGCAGTGCTTATTTAATTATCGTAACATTTAAATCAAGAAATAAAGTACGGGTCCTCTTCTGAAGAAGTTAGGATAAACGCAAGAGTGAAACTGGGTCGTTCCACTTATCACAGTCCCACCAAGGGCTTGCAGTAGGCCATTAGTGGGGCGCTACATAATGGTGCTCAAGCGACACTTGTGCAGCCTCGAGCAGCCATCGTCAGACTTTTCCACCTTGTAGAAGTACTCGGCGTAGCCATGGCGCTGGCTCAGAAGCCGTAGGAACTCTTCGTCGTGCGTGATGACGATCATCTGGAAGTTGCGCTGGCGCATGCGGTCCTGGACGATCTTGGCCAGCGAGAGCGCCAGCCCCTGGATGTTGCTGCGGTCCAGGTTGGTGGTGGGCTCGTCCAGCGCCAGGATGCCGCACTTCTGGCAGAAGGTCTCGGCCAGGGCCAGCCGGATGATGAGCGACGCCAGCACCTTCTGGCCGGCACTGCAGCGGCCGCGCATGTCCTGCTCCACCGTGCCCTTGGTCATGACCACCCGGTAGTTGTACGTCCGCCGGGAGCTCTCGAGGCCCTTTTCGTCTGTGTCCGTCTTGATCTGGATGTAGTCTATGTCGTCGCCGCAGTAGGTGCCCTGCCAGAGCTCCTTGATGACCCGGTTGATGTCCTTCATCTTCTCCTCGTGGTACTTGAGCACGGCAAAGTTGAGCGCCCGGTAGTACATGTCCAGGTCCCTGCTGATGAACTCCTTGACGTTCATCTCCGTCAGAGCCGTCATGTACTTCTTTCCGGCGTCCTTGAAGTGCCCGCTGAGCTCCTTCTTGGCGGTGTCAATCTTCACTCGGAGCTCACCTTCGCGACTCTCGGCAAGCCGCCTCTCCTTCTTGAGCTTCTCCATCTTCTCCAGGACCTTCTGCTTCTCGACGTCCAGGTTGACCAGTCCCGAGCGCCTCATCTCCCCCTGGAGCTCCTCGATCCTGCCGGCATGCTGCCCCTTCCTCTTCCCGAGCTCCTTGAGATGCAGGTTGTCCTTGAGCTCGCGCTCTCGCAGCTCCTGGCGCGACAAGCTTTGCTCCAGCTTCTTCACAGTGCCGGCCTTCTCTTCCTTTTCTGATTCCAGCTGCTCGCCCACGGTGCGCAGCGAGTTCAGCTTCTTTCTCACGTCTTGAAGCTTTTGTGGGTTGCCGCTGGCGTGGTACTCTTCAATCTTGTCGAAGTGCTTCCTCAGGTCCTCCATCTCGAGGGACCGCTGCGCAACCTCCGAACGCAGCCTGTCCAGCATGCTCTCAGTCTCGCTCACCGTGCTGCTCTTGGCCTTGAGTGCCTTGTCTAGATGGTGTTGCTGTTCCTGAAGCTCCTTCCGCAGAGTCTCCAAGGAACTCTTCAAAGTCTTCACCTCAGACTCCAGCTTTGTCTTCTGCTCGTGCAGAATGGACTCTTCCTTCATTTTTGACTCTAGTCTGAGCTTCGCGGCCTGGGCATCCTTTAAGGACATGTCCAGGCTGTGGAACTGCTCCTGGTTGGAACGGTAGGCATCGAGTTTTTTGTCACACGCCTTTGCCTGGCTCGTGAGGTCCTGGATCTCCGAAAGGATGCTGTCCACAGATTTGGTGGAGCCAAGCTGCTGAATTCTTGGAGACTTGGACGACAGGCTCCGCCGCAGTGCATTTAAGTCGAGCTCCAGACGATCAATGTGCTCAGCTTCGCCTGCCAAGGATTTGGCGATTGCACCGTCAAGCTGGCGACTGTCCAAGTTTTCTTCTTCCTTCATTCGTTGCTCTTCCAGCTTCTCCTGCTCGGCTTTCAGCTTTTCAATCTTCTGCTTCAGCTTCGGGATGTCCTGGCTTTTCAGCTGAGACATCTTCATTTCGTCGCCTTTCAGTCTCTGCATGGCGTTGAAGAGATTCTCTTTCTCCGCAATCTCGTCGGATCGTATTTTTGTCTGCTCTGGAATGGCGCCCAGTTTCTTCTCCAGCTCAGAAACAAGCTTCTGAGCATGCATTACCTGCTCAAAGCCTCGTTTGCAAAGAGGGCAACAAGATTTGTCCTTCAGGAACTTAATGTACCTCTCAAACAAGGCCAAAGAACCAGTCAGTTCACCGTTTTCTTTGCGCGCTTTCTCAATGTACTGGCTTAAATCTTGGATACTTCCATCTAAGTTGTCGGACCCACAAACGGCAAAGATCTTTTTCCTGCTCTTCTCTAGCTCATGCTCCTTGCTCTTCAGGTCTTCAGACAACATCTTCAGTTTCGTTTCCTGAGAACTCTCCATGGCACGCATCTTGCTTATCTTGCCTTGTAAGGAGTTAATGTCCGACTCAATCTCTGCCGACTTCTTTTTCACGCGCTTGCCGTAGTCCGAACTGGGAACGCTTCCGAGGAGCTCTTCAAACTTCTCCTTGTTTGCCGTCACAGTGGCATTGAGGAGGGAACTCTTTTCTTCGATGTCTTGCTTAATGCGCTCAAGCTCTGCCTTTTCTTTGCTAAACCTCTGGGCACTCACAAGCTCAGCATTAAGTTTGTCCAGTTTGCCTGCGATGTCATCCTTCAGCCTTTGGTTCGTTTCAATCTTCTCTTTTAAGCCCTCGCGTGACTCACTCTCTTCCAGGACCGCAATCTGCTCCTTGAACTGCTCTATCTCACTGTTGAGATCCCTGATCTGTGAGCTGTAAGTCTTGGCTTCGAGCAGTTCCTTCCGAATCCTCATTATTTCCTTGTTGTTGTCCTCGATGCTCTTCCGCGTGGACTCGAGCTTCTGCTCGCACTTTGACTTCTGCTCTCGCACGGCATCAATGTTGCCTTGCAGGGCTTTCTCCCTGTCCTCGCTCTCCTTCTTGGCATCATCAAAGCGCCTCTGAGCTTCCTTCTTCTTGATGTCTAGACCCGCCAAAACAGATGCGACCTTAGTCTTGAGGGAGTCGCCAGAACGGGCATCGACGTCTAGGGACAGGTGCTCGGTCAGACGTTCCAACTTAGCTTCAACCTTCCGGGACGTCTCCTGAACGGCCTGCTGCTCGCTTTCAAGCTGGCCCAGAATTGGCAGAAGCTTCTTGTGTTCGCCCTCGTTTTTCGCCATCTGCGAGCAGATGTCCTGGAGAGCAGCCTTTTCTTTGTCGAGGGTCACCTTGTCCTGCTGCATCTGGGCTTCGAAGTTCCGGATCTCATCCTTCAGCTGCTCAGTGGAACCGGTGAATACTTCCTTAAGGTTCGAAGTAATGCGGCGCACCTCGTTCTCTGTGTATTGCAGCTGCTCCTTTTCCGCTCGCAGCTTCTGCTGAAGGCCGCGCTCCTGGTCCTGTTTGTCTTCAAGGGCCCTCCATGCGGCGCGCAGCGGTTCCAGGCTCTCCTCAATGTCGCGGATCGTCTCCGCGCAGACCTCGAGGCGTTGCTCAGACTTGGTGACCTCCTCTTCGTACTCGTCCGCCTTCTCCTTGTTCGCTTGCAGGTACTTCAGCGTCTCTTTCATGGACTTGGCGCCGTTCGCGTACTCGATCTTCTGCTTGCGAATTTGCTCCAGGGCCTTGATGTACTGCGTGGCTGCGAATATGTTGTCGAACTTGGTCTTCAGTGTGAGGCCCTCGGACAGCGGCCAGTTCGAGTCTGACTGGTGACAAAAGATAACGTTCTCCAGAATGGCGCGCGGCACGCCCAAGAGCTCTATGACGGTAGCGCCCACGTCGAAACATTTGGGCGTGGCCGTGGTCCTCGAACCGTCGCTGTTGTACTGTACGAGAGCGGTGTCGACGGTCTTGAACCTGACGCTCGCCTTGTTTTGTTGCAAGAGGAAACTTCGCGTCAACACGTTAGCGCGCCCCGTGACGTCGATGAACTTGAGCTTGATCTGCGCATTGACCTCGATCTCGCGGTTCAGCTTGGGGTCGTGGATGAACACCTTGCCCTGGCCCGGCGGCAGGTCCCCCGTGGTCGCGTTACGCAGGCACTCGATGATGGTCGTCTTGCCGGTGCCATTGCTGCCCAAGATCAGCGTGAGGGGCGAAAAAAACGTCATCACCTGCCTGTCGGTCTCTCGTGGACCGAAACTCCTGATGCCCTGAATCTGCAGCTTCTCGAGCATCGACATTTTGCGGCTGTTTACGGGAAATGCTGCTAAACAAGCGCACAGTTTCAGGTAAGACTACAAATCGACATTCCCGCGCGGTTTCTACAAATCGCTCGTGCGGCTTGTCACTACACGCGCCTTTCTGCTCTTTCGACGGGAGACGTGAGAATAAAGAGTTGGTTAATTTTCCCATTTTCTTCTCATTTTCACGCAATCTGTCGTAGCATTTAGGTTTTTGAAAGACATAACTGAGCCGAAATGACAGCCCAAATATAGCTAAATTAAAGCTTCTGGAAGGGGAGTTTTCCTCCTAGGAAAAAAGGGGCGTGGCCCTGGCAAGCCTAGTAGACGCAGTAGACAAGCCAGCCCAAGCCATCTTCGCTTCAAGGCGGAGAACTGCGGAGGAAACGAACGCACGAACGTACGAAGAGACGAAAGCACGAAAGCAACGAAAGAGCTGTGGCCACTGTGGCTCAGAATCGCTACCCGTCACTTAGCAATGCGGGGCTGTTGCGGGCAGCGAACAGCTGCGTTCGAATTATGGTGTGGTTATCGTCACCGAAGACGTAATTAAATGGTGACCAAAGTCATTGTAAGGTTCCTGAAGAAGAGGATTGTGCTCGCTGTCATCTTCTGCGTATCGCTGTTCTACTGCTTATCGTCGCTACTCAACGAGGTGTGTAGCCGCATGCTTCATCGAGCAGCGGTGCAGCACCGTGCCCCGCCGCCTCTTTTGCCACTTCTGGGATGCTTCAGAGTACTAACTATCGTACTGTTGCGAAGTTAAAGCCGTGCGAGTTCGACGCCAAATTGTTTACGTTGAGAGGAGGCGTGAAATGAGGCCTACCGCATGCTATGTCCGTTGCTAGAAATCGGCTCATTGCCTGGTGTGGTTCCGTTTCAGGATACTTTCGGCACGGAAACAAACGAAACATTGAGGAAAATATCCCTGCCCCCGAGCTCCTTCAAATGGCACCAGGATCAGGAGAAAGGCAACGCGAGTGCTGCAGTTAGTTGCAGAAATTCCGTACAAGGAAAAGTTTTGGTCGCGGACGATCGGGGTAAGTAGGGCTCTTACATTTACGCTTTGCTTCGTTAATGGCACTTCCATAGTAAGCCGCGGTTTCTACTAGAATCGGCTGTAAAGCAGCTGCTTTACATTTTCTGTTAGGGCACTGTCATTGCCTGCTTCAACTTTCAAAAGTGAAGGAGGCAATGGTGCTGCATAATTGGCTGCCGTAATCGTTGAAAGCTGTACGCCTTTGCCTCCTCTTGGGAGGGTTATTTTAACCTTTTTTCTTTTTCAATTGAAATGGCTGCAGTCTCAATGTGCCGTCTTGCTCCAAGAGCCGACAGTCACGTTTGAATTTCCAGCCAATGATTGATGTGAGTTTCTTTACTGAACTGACGTTCTTAAATACAGCTACGAGCCGTATCATACGAATTAGAGTAGGGTTCCTTAGGTGTTGTGACCTAAATCTGTCATGTCTGAACTGTCATCCATCGGCATTGCTTTATCATATGCTGCAGCTGCAGGTATATTTCGACTGTGATTCAACCAGTTGTTGCAAACCTAGGGCACAGGGGTGCAATATATCTCGGAAGATAACTATAAAAAGATAACTGAAAAAAAGCCTCACAGCTGGAGTTGCTTTTGTTTCCGCAGAATGCAAAGCTGTGTGGGCGGCAGGGGGACGGGTTCATCTTCTTCAGTGGTGGCGTTTGAGACAAGCCCCTTGCCATGTTAGCTAGCGCACCCAGCTTTGATGCACTGGGTTTGCGGTTGAGTTCCTGGCTATTGAGTTATAAAGAGAGAGAGCGAAGAAGAAAGCTTTTATGTGGGCAGAAAGCGGTAGGTCAAAGGGGAGAAGGGGGCCGTGGGACATCTCGGGATCCATTGGTGGCATAGTGAGCCTTGTGGGTTCCTTTGGGAGGGCCGGATAAGTCGTGTCGAAGTTCCTGACCATGGGAAGTTTTTTTTTATGTGGATAAATGCAGAAATTTTCAACTAAGCGCTGTTTGCTGCCAGCTAAGAAAATGGAATTCATTTAAATCCTCTTTTCAGTGGTACATTGTATAGATCTAATGTTGTTAATGCGAAAGCAATAGCTGACTCGAGAATCCAAGAATCCGGAACTGTCGGTTTGTAACTATGAGATGGTGGAAAAAAATGGCCAACGGCATACATCAAATAAAATTAAAGCGGTTGAGTTCAAACGAAATCTGGGTAAATTTAGACCTGTATGGGTATCCAAGCCAGAGCCTCTAAAATGTGAGATAACCACACATCCCCTATGCCACTACGGTCCTGTGGCTGTATGTAGCTACTCGATTGTGAACGGAGTCAATGCTTTGTGGCCTTTGAGTAGGAACGTGTTACTGACATGTGCTGGGGCCTACATCAGTCATTTGAGTTACTGCAAAAGTAGCAACTAGGCAAGTGCAAGTAGCCAAGTACGTTTTTGAAACGTCCTCTTTTTCTTAGCAATGCAAAGGTGGCTTATATGCCAGCCTGATGTTAAAGCCAACGTTACACTCTGAGCTCTTAAGTCACCCACAGCTCTATGTACAGTGAGTGTGACACTGTTTGGGACGTTGTAGGATTCAATGTTAAGCCTGCACATAGGCATAACGAGCAGTTGGCCACAGCATCAGTCATGGTACTACATATTGGAGAGTAGAACAAAGACACAAAGAAGGAATGAATGGCTGTGATGATGAGAGGAAATGCGACTTTAGCATGCACTGCGCTCTGAGCTTTCTGCCCAGGCCATTGCCTTACCCAGTAGCGCAGCAGCCACCAAAGATGCGGGGCGCAGTGCCCACAATACCGGCATATCTGTACAGCAATTGGACGCGAAGGCTTTCACGTTCACTGCATCGTGATGAGTGCTTAGGTGTGCTCAAAGTTTTTTGTTGTTTTTATGTTGTCGTTTAAAGTTTGGTGGCACCCATTTCCACTTCGGTCTTTGTCCAGAAGTGATAACAGGCAGTGTGTCTTTGTTTTCTTTTGAGAATAAGCCAGCATATGTCTTTTTTTTTTTTAGAAGCTGTGAACATGCCATGCAGTTGGGGTTCATGCAGAGTTATGGTTCTTCTTGTTCAGTGGTTGGGCTGTAGCGTCTGCAATTGGTACACGGTAGTCAAGACTCGGGAGGGTAATGAATTGGCCTAGGCGAGCAGTTACGGGACAAACCAAAGCACGAGAAAGCAATGCCTTTCTCTTCCTGTCCTTGTCCTTGTCATCCATCGTGCTTGCTGTTTCTCGCTGGACATTGTTCCCCCAATCTTGCCCAAGCCTCAAAAATAACAAGCAGAGCTGTGTTTTATCCCTTGTATTTGAACTTTTGAGTTTGTACTTTAGTTGTGCCGGCACAATTACCAAGCTGGGTAACCCAGGCAGCTAGCACTACCAGCCCAATCCAACCAGACATGGGCTGTAAGGGCATTTCAGTTTGACCACTCGCATCTCTGGTTCTAGTAGCACGTGTTTGCCTTCTGAGGCAGGACCATTTGAAAGCTCGCAAAAGCAGTGAAACACTTGACCACAGTGGCTAGGCTGCTGTCTGCTGTTTTAAATTCTACAAAGTCTGTAAGACCAGCTAGCTACCCCAGCAGGATGACCTGTGACCTCATAACGTCTTCATGTAGCCGTGCTGCACTGCTTATCCCCTCTGGGAAACCTTCAGGTAGCTGACAAGTATAGAGGAGAGGCAAAAGAACAGAGGTTGAGGTAGCCAGCGACCTCTTCGATTAGGCAGAATCCCTGCTCCACTTTCCTACGTCCTTCGTGGCACCCATAGAATTTCTAGTAGATCCATGAATGGTTAAAAGGGCCACAAAGATGGAGTAAAAGTTTGGTTTGTTAAAAATGCTGTGTTGTACTGATGTAATGGTGAACTCCAAACGAGTAATCGAGATGTTAAGGAAAACAGATGAAGTCTCACGAGCCACTTTCTGCGTAGGTCTTCATGACATCACAGGATCTTGTTTGTGCACTTGGTGAACAGAGACCAAGGCCACTGCCAAACCAAAAAAATATGACTTTTTTTAATGTCGCATCACCATTGCTAACACGTAGTTAGTGCACTGAAAACTGTCTTCACTGTTCCCTCTATTGTGTCGCTGGCACTGTTGGCGTCATGTAGCGTGATTTTGAAGTGTTTGCGGTTTTTTTTTTTTTATGCAAAAATTATGGCTGAAATGAGTAAGTTACTTAAGGCTAGTTCTTTTAAATTAAATAAGGTTGTATGTTGTCTTTATCGCCACTTTAAATAAAGTCACCCAAAAGGAAGTCTGGGATGGGGTGCATTCAGGAAGAAGCCTCAACTAATCATTAGCGGGTGTGGTATACTGCCAACATATGCTTTTGTCACTAAGTTTTATGGAGCAATGTTTGTCAGGGAGGCATGGAAAGAAAGATAAGCATTGCGATAAAAGGTGAGCAGCAAGACACCTTAGCTGGATTTAGGCTTAAGAAGTGGAGCTTGGACGGAAGTCACATCTTCACCTTGCATCAGAAATAAACAGGGTGGTGATGATCATGATGCGATGGTAGGACTGTTCAGCAATTGTAGGAGGTAATCACAAAATAAGTGTGTTGCAGTAACCTGGAGACGAAAAAAAATGTACGATAGGGGGTGAGAGAGGTACAGCCTGTGGCGTTGCGTCATTCTAGGTTATGTCTGCCAGAGGTCAGAGGTTGCGTCCAATGGCTGCTGCATCGCTGAAACGGCCCGGCGTTACTGCTGCGACACATGCCTGCCCAATGGATGCTGCAGCATCTACGAGTACTGCATCTCGTGCTGCATGCACCCACAAAAGGTGCGCCTTGCCGGTTTCCTCTGCTGCCGCCGGTTTTGTGAAGCAAGCTTGCGACGGCTCCATTTTTATTACTCAATGCCTTTGTCTGGGTGTAACTTGCTCATGTGGGGCCGAGGCTGTAAACCTGTTTCGCCCGCGCTACTTTATGGTACTTATAAAAGGCGGAATTTCTGGATTCAAACAAAAGTATAGTACCAGTGAGTTGCTGTCTGTAGGGCACAGGCAGATGGCGCCATGCATAGCCAATTGGCAAAGTATTTCCCGTTTGATGTCATTCCAGGAATCTTCTGTAAGGGCAGAAACTGACGTGCTAATTGCTGCTGGATAATGAAGCTTACCACAAAATGCCGCGTATATCTCTACTGTGTGAAAAGCCGAAATTTTCTGTGAAATCATTTTAATCACCTGTTGTATGGTAAAGGGGCCCTGATTGTTTTCAATTGTTTAGTTTCCATGGGTTTATTGCATATGCTTTCATCTTACTGAGAGTGAAACATCTGAACTGAATGCTCATGTCTCTGAACCGTGTCAAACACCTCTATTCTTTATATAGGGGTGTTACAAGGCCAGATATGCAGGGGCACGAAGCAAGTACATATATGGGAGGAGAAATGGCCCATTGCGACAGGCACGAGCGAGCAACCAGATAATGTCACACTGAAAACCAACGCGGACTACAAAGCTTCGTAGCCGCAATGGCGGAAGAGAGGGTGGCGGCACCTGGTGGATGAAATGATAGCGGCCACAATTCATTACGTGGCTGCGCAGTGGAATGCCAATCGCAGCGGCCGCGCTTTTTTCTTCCATGACAGGTGCCACTGGCTTTACCTTGGCCAAGGACCTGTTACGTTATCTGGCCACGCTAAGATACGTTCCCACACCTGTCTTGTTCTTGCTCCATGTGCAAGGGTAACCTTTTGCAAGTGGCAAAGAATGCTGCCTAGCAGCTGGTTTGAGGTGGTCACCATGAGCTGTGGACTCCCGTGGTACCCCTAGGAGTGGCTGTCAATATTAATAATGGGGGGCTAATTTGGTGTGTTTCAATTCATTTCTTCTGATTTTTATTTTAATCTTCGGTTCAAATTCGTGAGCAGTGGGTGATGTTATGCACCTCCCCTGCTCAACTGTCTGGTGCCCTGGACTTGTAACTGCAGGCTCTTGCTAGAGGTGCAATGTCGTGACTTCCCCATGCCCTCACCTCTTTTTATATAGACGAAAACTATGTATAACATCACTCCCTTGCTACTTTACAATCTGTCCTAGCTTCAGGGTTGGGGCATTGTTGTGTTGTGCACTACGGAGTGAGGGAGGCTGTGGACACCGCCATCATTTTCCGAAACGGCACTGCTTTATTTTCCGGTCTTTGTCTTCACTTAGCCGACTGCTGGCTCACGAATTGTCTTTAGTTGGCCCACTACACTACAGGGAATCACTTACATATAAAACTGTAACCTTTGTCTGTTGTAGGACATAGGGAGTAGGCGGAATTTTAAGGTAGGGTGTTTTTGGTGCTGCAGGGGTTACTGGAGTACTTGCCAGGGGAATTTATATTTCTCTCCGGATGTGTGTGCGTGCTAGGAACTGTCTTTTGGGAGAAAATGTCCGCGGTGGTGACAATGATGATCTGTCAGGCTGTACGTATTTCGCCCAGGGTTCTGCATGCCTCATATCTCTGATAAAAGCCATCGCAGTGCTCATAGGTGCCGTACTTGATTGCTCCTCGCAGATAACAGTGCTGCAGAAGATCCTAGGGAAGGCGTCAGACACCTTCAAGATGCTGGTGGCCTCCATCACCGACCATTTTGAGCTGTGCCTGACCAAATGCAGGACGTCATCTGATGTACGTGCTCCTGCTTTTGTTTTTTTTTTTAAGCTCTTTTCGTTAGCCCCAGAGCTCTTTGATGTGGGCAGTTGTGAAACTCCGCCTCAGAAAACGGCCCGCACCCCCCTCCTTTGGATCGTGCGTACGGTGGTGCCACTGCGGCCACCGCACCCACTATCCAAAAAACACAGAAATTATTCAAACTGAGAATTTAACGTTAAACTTTACTTTAACGGTGCAGAATGTTTTATTTTTGTATTTTCCTAAGTTATTCATTCTTTATTTAAGTGCGGTTTTTTGTTGCGATAGTTTCTGTGTCTGCGCAACCGCCTCGTCCAGTTTACACTTGCGTGGGCACTCCAGCACAACATAGGTCCAATTTGAAGTACTGAATTTGCAGTTTTGGCTCGGCCTACATCACACTGAAGGCCAAAACTAATCCAGCAGCTGATAAAGTGGCTCTAAATAATTCTTTAAAGCTTGCCTAAGGCCGTCAAAGCGAATTTTTTAACCCTTTTTTTGCCTCCGGAAGACTGCAGATGATGCACAGCAGATGATAATGAACACACGGTTGCATTTTTTTACTACTGTTGGTTCGAATGCATATAAAATGCTTGTGTGGCCCTACATGTTGTGCTTCTTTGGCGCAAATTTACGTAAGCACCCAAATACCATTTTTCGCCCAGGTCGTCGAGCGGCGAACCACGTTGTATAGTTTATTTTGTCATTAATAGGTGGCACAACTGTACGGACAATCCAAAGCAGTGGACCAATCGTAGGGCCACTTTTTGATGCATGGAGCCTTGGGGAGTTTCGCAACTCCTATTATGAAGTAACTCTGGTTAGCCCTGTTTGTGGAGAGATGTTCTCCTGATTTGGTTGCGAGAATGCCTGTTGATCCAGGCTGAGTGGGAGCAAGCAGATGTGGGATGTCGCCGGCATATACTAATTCTATGGTAACTTGTGTAATTTTCATGATTGTCCTGCCCTTTAGAACATGGAATTAAAAAAAAAAAGACTACCTAGGAAGCTTTTGAAAGATAGACTGCCAGAGTAAAGGATACCACAGTTCTAGTTCTTCAGCGATATGAAGAGGGAGAGAGAGAGAGAGAAAAACTTTCAGCAAGATGAAGAAGAGAAACATTTGTTCTCACAAGCTCATTGGGTCACAGTGGCTCAGGCTAAAGTATTCCACTTGACAAAGTTTGTCTGCTTACACCGGCAGTGTATGTAAAAAGTGGGAAATGTTGGGCAAAGTTTAGGCATCTCTTATGTATATATGTTTACTCATTTACATCTGGGTGATGTTACTAGACTTTAGTGAACATTCAAACCGTTGAACACATCAATAGTGCTTGGTTATAGACTTCACAGTGTGCTTTGATCGTTTGAAATAAAAATGATGAATAATAAAGCACTCAAAGACTTTGCTGCTAGCATGCACATCCGTCCTTGTTACTTTGCAGCACGTTGTGCACTTTTGCATCGACTTTTACGGGTAGCACTGAAGTTTCCGTGAGAAACCCAAAATTAAGTATTGTGCACTGCTTCAAATGAAGTTAAGCTAACTCGTACGACATCAGTATAAATAAATCACAAGATTTCATTTCATATTAGGCACTTTTTTTTTTTGTACCTCCTAAAAGGCAGCACAAAAAAAATTGAGGCAAAGGAGGAAATGGTGCCTGTAGTTTTGTTTTCATTTGTATTGCGTGTAACCTTAATAACTTCATTAGTTATCAGTAGTAACTGATTCCTCGTGCTTGAGCTGAAGCTAAAAAAATTGAAAAAAACTTGATGAAAAATACCTTCCCTCTAGCACTGACCGCTTGTGTCGGTTATGGTTTAATTTGTGGAACCTCAGTGAACTATCTTTTCTTCAAGAAGCCTTTTGTAATGCATTGGTCATTATATTACACCACTTCTTCACTGGGCAGTGAATTTTAACTAGAATGGACCGCAAATACCCGACAAAGTTAAATCATCTGAAAAAGTCATTTGCTAGACACTATGCCCACAGAGTTTCACCATGCTCTGGGGCTTAGCATGCGGTGATTTCTATCCTTTGCCGCACAAAGTAGGCTCTGTTTTTCAATCCAAACCACAGATAACTTGGCAGTTTGGCCAAAATCAGCGGTGCGCACTTTTTGATTTTTTTCAACGCCCAGCGTATTATTGAACAGACAGAACTAATGACTATGCACATGAATACAGCTCAGCCATAGGGCGCATCTCTCTCTGCACGGGTGGGACTCATCATCTGCACGGAGAGGGTTAAAGCACTTTCAGTAATCCTTTGCGCATTTCCCGCCGTAGAGCGTGAAATGCGAATGCTGGCTGAGCCGTTCAAGTAGTGTTCAAGAACACCTACTTGGCACGCAAAATGCTCGGCGCACCAAGTGTGTGTTCTTGGTTTTACGTTTTCTATCTAGTTAAAATGTTTTTTAACGAAACTGAAGCTACACATCACAATAATGCGTATACGTTTTCTATTGTAGCAATGGTTAGGAAATGGTAATCACGTTTACGGTAGTGTGTTTACAATTAGGACACAGCCTAATTTATTAACTACTTATGAGATTTAGTTGTTTAGGGTTTTTAAGTAAAATTTCGGTTGTCAAGAACGTACACAATCAGTTTCAAATTTTTCTGACGGCTACATCCTAATTCGTGCCGCAAAGGGATAAGACACTGAATGCTGCCGTAACTTTGAGATGGCAAAAGTTACGAAAGCAGTCATGCGAGCAAGTTTGTAGGCAACACTCTCGTACGATTGTCTGTTGCCCGTAACGTATTAATGTGCGTGCATTGTTGTTTTCTTGTTTTTTTTTCTCCAGAGCGTTCATCACGAGAACTCGTACCGCGATCCCAAGGCCAAGCACTGCTATGCTGACGAGCCCCCGGGCCAGCGCCCCGCTACCCGAAGCCAGCTGATGAAGGAGTGACCGAGAAGTTGGTGGGGGATGGGCATAGCGTTTGCACGATGCTTCTTACTTTTCGGCATATTTCCCTCAGAAACCCGGAAGCAGGCTTTTGCACATGGCTGGAGTGGCCACTGAAAACGGCAGTACAAAGTGCCCTTAGAGAAGGGTGCCAGTAATGTAGGCTATTCTTCCTGTCTCATCGTGCGTGTAAATTACTTTGTTATACTCAAGGGGCTGGGTGGTTTGCGGGAGTTGACATTAATGCAAAGTTAATGCAAAGCCCTGTTGGGTTTGGTGGGCTAGACCAGCGGACAAAATTAACAGCGTTGATCGTTTAATAAGAAAAGCTTGCTTCAGGGCATTCTTGCCATGTTGCGGGGCTTCCTTGTCACCCATGGAAGGATCATATTTCTGTTCTATTGTAACATGAGGATTTTCTGCATTCGTGTTCCACATATGAGCACTAGTGCTGTTCTCTAATCAAACTGCGAGTGTTGTTGTGGAGATTTTGAAGTGCGCAGAACTGGTGAGACTGACGGAAGGCCGGATGTTCCATGTTGTTGGTGTTGCTGATTTAGACTGGTTTATTTTATTTGCGTACAAACTTTTTGTGGATTTTCTTTCTTTCTTCTTTTTTTTTTCCGTTTTTTGTGGAAACATTGTTGACGTATTCGTCGTTTGTATCATAGCTTTGGTAACTTTGCTTATGAGTGCGTTTCGGTGACCCGGTGACCGAGAAACATACGGAACGCCCGGGAAACTGCATCGAATGTTCAGAACAGCAGGACATCGTATTTTACTGTGCCTACTGCCTTCATTATGCCTATAGTCTGGGGCAAAGTTTTTATAGATGCAGTCTCACAATAACAAGTGGTATCAGCTGAAATTAGCTGCTGTTTTACAGCTTCGTAAGTTTGTTGAAATGCCGGTCATTTCAGGCCCCTTTTGGCCAATGTCTAGGCATCAGTGCATTTTTGGGGGACATAGTTGCAGACAGCCGATGCCTTTGTATTGTTTGTAAGCAATATCGGGGACGTCTGTTGAAACATGCTCTTATATTCCGGTTAAACTCCTATCTAGCTGGAATTGCCTTGGCACCTGTGTGCACAAAAACCCCAGTTTTCTTTTTCCAGCACCACTGTCATCATTAATACAGCAGCACTGTTGTTTTAGTTTGTTGGTTCTGCGCGGCTTCACCAATATACGTTGATATCTTGTGTTGAGTAATTGCGGGAACCAGCCTTTAGTGATAAAAAAAAGTCATTTACTTTTTATTGTTGTATGAACCCATGTCGATAGCAGAATGCAATGAACTTCGCTTCTTTGACCCTAAGCACTTCTTTTAAGGGAGGAGGTTTGTGTTGTGTAAAAGTTGGTGCTGTTTCAGTCAAGTGTGTGTCACCCTAGTTTGTTAACTCATCAGACTCTGTATGTATGCGTTTGGATAAGGAATGCGTGGAATGGTTTGTTTTGTACAGAGCAGTATTACGGTCCCTGCCTTGCGTTCTGTGCAGTGGGTTTTTAATATGTTCCGTTCCTTTCTGATTTGAAGTGAAAGGGGATTTCTGCTTGTTTTGCACTAAACTTCATACATTGCTTTGAAAAGAGCGATTTTGCACCCTTTTACAAGCACGTGGTTCAAATTAGTTCAGCTGGTTTTATACTCTGAAGATTCATACCTAGCCCAAGGACAAAAGTTCGATCGCAGAATAATGATTGCGGCGGTCATTATTTCAATGGCAGTGAAAAATGAACATACCCGTGTGTCAAGATTTCGATGCTCATTAAAGGGGCCATGCAGGTAGAACACAAGTTTGGTTCATTCGAAAAATTGCCTCGTTAGAATCATACTGACACCCCTTTTATCGTAAACGTCGCTCAAATAAGCTATGTAATTAGGAAAAAAAGGAATGGCCATGCCACTCACAAGCTCATTTCCCTCAACAGTACCTATGTGCGATTGGCTGAGGACGGCAAAAGCAAACGCAAATTAGGCAGGGCTTATAGGTATTCACTGAAAAGTTTAGCTGTCAATTTCTTCGCTTGGCAACACTGGAAATGGCCACGGACATGGCCGAAGCGCCACGGGTGTGGCAC
Source organism: Haemaphysalis longicornis (assembly GCF_048455015.1). NCBI lineage: Eukaryota > Metazoa > Arthropoda > Arachnida > Ixodida > Ixodidae > Haemaphysalis > Haemaphysalis longicornis. Next base: position 74,502,031 of record NW_027526422.1, on the reverse strand, counting down.
GGCTTGTGTTACTGCTGCCTCCTGCCAAAGAAGAAAAAAAACACCGGCGTGCGTTGTCTGCTCCGTTTCAAACTGATTGTCAATGGTGGTGTCAACAGAGATGTTATTAATTGCACTCACATTGGACTCGAGGCATTACTTTTTTTTTCGGCGGGGCAGAGCTTGGAATGTCCAACCCATATCATGTGCTTAGCGCGCACAACTACCGCCATTCTGCGGAGCGCGACGTAACCAGTAAACGGCACTTACGCATGGTTGCCTGCATGCATGCCTCACTGGTGAATACAAGCTATAAGCTTGCCGAACGAGCTGTTTGCACTTAAATGTAATGCAAGAATGGCGGGGTAAGCAATGAAAGTTGCAAAAATACATGCAAACATAGAAGCACCGATGCTCACTGCATGCTGTTGGTACTGGGCACACTATGCTTGTTTTAGCTCCACAGCAGTCCGCCGCTTTGGAGTTGTCTTACACGACACTGGCCGATTGGCGCAAGCGACGTTGTCTTATGCGGCCTTGTTTGTTGAGCATACCCATTTTTCACAAAATGACTACTTTCTACCATAACAAAAACAAGCCAGGTGCAAGTACGGTCATAAACAAAACAACGCAGACAACTGTCTGTGGCTGACTATGGTAGCGCCATCTGGGAGGACTGATGGAAAGCAAGGCTGCAGAGCCCAATGACGCACTGAAAGTTCGTTTGAATACCTGCCTGTATGACTTCATGGCAGACGTCATGAAAACACGCGATTTGGCTGGAGAATCAAAATTTTAACTTAAATTGATTAATTTCGGAGTGAATACTGCATCGTTGGCTGCTGGACAAGCGCCGGGGCCACTATAAAAATCGAAATCTTTCGAATAAAACAAACTTTTATTTTGTCTGCGTGGCCCCTGGTCCCCAGGTGGATAAAAATTTGTGCCGAGCCCTTCACTACGGTGCACCTTCTGTCCCAGGCGTAGAGCTTCAACGCGTAAACCCGCTGAATTTTTCTTTGGTATTCATGCGTTGTGTTTTAAAGTTTCGAATGGCCTGGAAAACAGAAGCCCTGGGGGAAAAAAAACGACTTTGTGGGACAGTTAAACTCTTCACAACAGTTGGAGATTACCATTTTGTCATATTGTTAGAATTAACAACTTGTAGGTTTAGGCCATGGTTCATTTCACATTGGATGTGAATGAGTCATTGAGATGGGAGCCTGGGCTAGTCAAGTACACAGCTCTTTGAAAGGAATCTGTGGTGGCTAAGTGTGAAGTGTCGCATTGCTGAATGCAGTCTTACAGGATCAATTTTTAAAGCAAAGCTTTCTTGGTCTCGCTGATTCTGGTACCTAAAATGCACTGCAGGAAAGCTAACTTTACACGGCAGGAGAGTACATGATGACGACACGAAAAACTCTCCCCGTGGTCGAATCGAACCCGACTCGCTCACATTATGAAGCCACCATCTGTCCGGTTGCACCATCCCAACACAATCGAAGCGTTTTGGATTTTAAAGTGAATTTGAACACTTCACTTTCAAGGACAACAATGGGTTTGGCTTTCTCGTGAGGGATTCGTTTGCTGTCGTCTGAGTTTGGACTTTGGCTCGCAGGCAGTGTGCACTTTGATCATTGACACTTGGACTTTTACTCTCAGGCGGTTAGCACTTTGATCGTTGACGCTCGGACTTTGATTGCAGTGGCTTTGACTTTAGCACTATGCCATTTGATTTTCGTACGCAAGAAAGCTTCACATTTCGACAATAGTCGTCATTAAACGGAGAAGATTTGAATTCTTCAGCTGCCGTGGCTGTTTTACCTTTCAAAGGAAAAACACTGGTGCCTGTTTGTAGGAAATTCTGGCCCACTTTGAAAGTGCTCCAGGGTGTTGGAATTAATCCAGAGCCCTCTACTATGCCACATGTCGCAGCCCAAGTGTACGTTCGACATGCAAGACCCACAGTTGAAAGATCATGCGGTTTTTCCCTCGGAAAAGCATGAAATCAAGGGAGGCATGGCATAAGCTGTCTCGTTTTAACACTTCAGTCCCTCCGTCCTGCCTTTTTATTTTTTTAAATCAAGCTTTCAACTCGACAGTGTGCACTCGGCCGATGACACAACCGAAAGAGGTGACTGAAGTGAACTGTACATTGTCGGAAGAGAACATGTAGAAAATTCATCCTTCGTTCACTTATGTGGCTGTCATTGTTTTTATTTTTAATTAAAGCCGAGATAAGATTCGGCGGAATTTTTGGCGATGTTGTATTGTCGAATTTAGCGTTTTTGCATTTACTAGAGTTGTCAGTTTCATGCATTCTCCTGCCAAAAAATGCTACCTTCTGTTCTAGCAAATAACGGAAAAAAATTTTATTTTTGCAGTAGACAAGCAATATTTTTTCAGTGTGTGCTGCTTGTCCAGAATGGCAGTTGTACTGACTTTGCTACCATTTCTGGCAGTGGTATCCTACTTTTGGACGCGGGTTGGATTCCCGGCTGCGGTGGGCACTTTTCTGATGGAGGCGAAAAGCAAAAACGCCCGTGTGTACGAGATTTCGGCGTACGTTAGAGATTCCCAGGTGGTCAAAATCAATCTGTAGCCCTCCACTACGGCGCGCCTTATTGTCTGCGTTAGACCTTACAATCAATCAATCAATCAATCCTACTTTTTTGCTGAAGAAGTCGGTTCTTACCAGCAGCATTATGGCTTATATGGCTTACTTTCTCATAAAAAAAGTGGGTGGAGGGAAGCTGGGGGGAGGAGGGAGGAGTATTTTTGAAGCCTTCAAGTATAAGAAATGTTTGTATGAGGGGTCATTATCAGTCTTTTTTTCACCTGCTCATGGTGCACTGCCCACAAATCAAGCCTGGTGTTTTATGTTGTCAATAGATACGTATTCGTGTGCAGCACATGGCAACCTTTCTGCAGCGTTTGGATGAGAAATGTCTCGATGGCGATTGAAATAAAAATGTTATTCGCACGCTTATGTTTTCTTGCATTTGCCAAACTAGGTGCGTAGTACTGTGTGAAGGCTTCGAAAGTTCTGTGCATCGAAGGTACACCATGCACTGGGGCCTAAACGCCAAGAGCTGTACGACTTTCTTGGAGCAATGGGGTCAGTTTTGTTGAAACTAAAGCAGATGTTTCTTCCTCCCAGTGTCCTTCGATGTGAGGGAACATGTTGCATGTCACAGCCGAGGCTGCCGTGCTGTGGTGCCATATTGCGAGAGGGTCTATGTCTGAAGTTTGCCAATGGCAGTCGTAGGTAGCTCATCAGTATTTTGACTGCACCTAATTGGATACCACCTGCACATGTTTGGTAACGTTTCTCATTAAAGTTACGAGCTGTGTTTATTACATGTGCACGTTTGTCGTTTCGTTCTTTCCAGAAAAGCTATTGAAGGGACACTAAAGGGTGAATGACTGTTTTACATTGAAAGAACACAAATTCAAATTTTTTGCTTTTGTTTGAAGGCAGACAATCCTTTGTTTAGCAATAAGCAGCCAAAGCTGCCATTTCCCTGCCATTTTTACATGACACAAAAGAGTGTCGCACACCGTTAAGAGGCATTTCTGGCAAGGAAGGTGCTGGTGCCTTCCGAAGTGGTACAAACTACTCTTCGATTTCAAAGAACAGCAGCCAACGGGCGGAATGTTGGTATTTTGTAGCTGGTTGTATATATATAAACACGGACACTGAAAAAGTGCCATAGCTCTCCGCTACACTCGCATGTCTTCTGATTGGACCGAAATCGAAACAAAAGAAATATTTCTGGCAGAAAAAAGTTGTGCCTTTCTAAAACACGCGTGCTCAGAAGGAGATAAATGTTTCTGCTTTCGTGCTTGTTTCGGGAAAGTGCCTAGACCAGCCCCACCAATCACGCTTACAACTCGCGTTATTTGACGTCACAAATGCTGTGTTTGAACTTACGGCATTTTCTGCACTCATAAAAGCAATTGCTGTTACCGTTAGTGGTATATTTGCATTCAGGACACACTGATCTACCGATAAAAGCCAACGTGCTTCTACAAGCAAGCTAATCCACCGAGTAGAAATGAAACCAAAACTAATGCTTAACGACTGAACAGAGGAAAGGTCATAGCTCAGGATGCACGTTAAATTCAATTTAATCCTGATTTATTGTGTGTAGGAAGTTGAAGGTGGCACTAGAAATATAAACTGTAATTGTTTACATGTTTATTTTGTCCCCGTAAGCGCAGTCGGCGCACTTTTCGAATCGCCATTGCCATCAATTTAACAACAAACGTCGCATGCTTGGTTGGTGGACGCGTTGCTGCGTGATGAGCGGTGCTGTGGTATTATTAGAACCGTGAGAGAATCAGTGCTTTTCGGAAATAAGCGTGGCAAAATGCCTGAAAAAGCAATATTGTGCATGACCACCGCTTTCATTGCCTCCAGCCTTTTATTGGACTCGGTAGATGCAAAAGGCAAGTGCGCTTCATGAGCACCTCCGATGAGCAGCTCAGTTTTTTTGGCAAATTCCGTAGTATTTCTTTCGCTGCGTAAAATAAAACACGTTGCGGCAGTTTGGTTCAAATCGCAACCTCGCTTGGACATTGGACAAACTCCGGGCAAACTCGCGAGAGCCCTGTTCTAAAAGGAGCGATGAGTGGGTGTAGAAGCTATGCACTTATTACAGTCGCGATTTTTAATTTTTTTCTTTTTCCGAGCAATTGGTCTTACGGCCTGTACACACCACGCATACGAACAAGCCTAATATAAAGTGCCTGCTCTGTTTCCACAGCGTTGTACAAAGCGACTCCAACTTCTGACCTCCAAAAAAAGAAAAAGTTTTTGTCGCCTAGTTAGACTAGTCACAAAAGGTTAATGAAAACATCAAGCAAAATGTGTGGAACATTAAAGTGCGACAAAATAACCACCTCACACAAGAACGGTGTAGACAGTAATGTGATTTACAACTGCTGATTTAATGCAAGCGAACCTCAAATCCTTAAAATGCCAAAGTTATAACCACACGCTCAAGCATAATGATTCCGCGAACCCACCCTTCCGCTATTGAGCATGCGTTCGTAGCTTAGATAATCGGCTTAGATGGCTGTTTGTTCTGGCAGAGGTGAAAGACAAAGAACTTGTCACTCAGGACAGAATCCCAGGTGGCCTCAATTCATATATATAGCTGTCCATTGCGGCACACTCCATAATGCGCTTGGCAATTCGCATTCGGATTTCAGCACTCAAAGCCTCCTTACTAGGTTCTGGCTTTTATCCATGCGCAACATTTATTCCACCAATCGCTGTGGTAGTGGCAAGCCACCATAGTGCAGTCTGCGGTAGGCTGACGTCACAGTAGTGTTGTAGGGTTTAAAGCTTTTACAAAAAGTTGCAACTTTTATCAAGTTCGCCTTCTTTCTACAGATTCTAGTATTCGCTAAGCAAGCCCTCTGTCACTCTTGCCATAGAACCAGCATCTCCTTGGCCTGATTACGTTTCATGCCTTTCCAAACTGGCATTTTCTCAAGGAATGTACCTACTAATCGCACCCTGTGTACTTCTCCTTTTTTCCCCCTCTTCGTGCATGGTCTTCCTGCAGAGCGGGTTGCCGAGAGATCCTCGAGCGATTGGTACCCAAGCAGCTACACCACGACACTATGTGGCTGTGTCCTAGCTGCCCTGCTGTATGTCGCTGCACGCGAAAAGCTGAACCTTTCCAAAGCCAAGGTAGTTACTTCACTTTCTTGTTCTCACCTTGATTGCTAAGGCCTTCTTTTTAGTTCATGGGGCCATTAAGACAAAATACCGCTTTTTTCATTCTGAAAGAACTAGCTTTTATTAAATAAACCCAGCCAGGCTCTTTCCAGCCACGAAAGACATTGTTTACCCGTAAAAATGGAAGGAATACGGAAAGAAACGTTTAAATTTTAAATTTTGAACCACATTGATGTAATTTAGCAGGGTGACAGTGTACAGGTCAGCACATACCAGATTTATTTGAATATAAAGCAAGGGTGCAGTTTGGAGAGCAAAAAAAAATGCCATATATATATATATATATATATAGAGAGAGAGAGAGAGAGAGAGAGACAGAAATAAGGGTTGGCAGTCAAGAAAACCTCGGACAACACAGAAGAGAACGTGATAGGTCATAGAAACTGATAAAGAATTTGGAAAGACAGAAAGAAAGTGGAGAAAAAAATGCCCGCCGGGTGAGATCCGAACCCACGACTCCAGGTCATCGGTTTGGATCAAGAAAAAATCCGCCGTTTTTTCCTGAGATTTTTTCTCGACTTATATTTTAGCTTATTTATCACTGTATCAAAGAAACATGACAAACACACGTCATTCAGCACTATTAAATATTTCGGAAACAGCTGAATAGCACTGGCAATGACTGCAACCTTGATATGTATATATATATATATATATATACTAAGCTGCAAATATAAAGTGAGGTAGTATTCTGGGGTAGTATTGCTTCAAATAAATACGGTAGTTATCAGTGGGTTAACTGCTTATTAGCATTCAAGTTGTACGATCAAACGGAACTAGAGGCCCCACCACAAGCGCCCAGTCGTGTCTCTTGGTGGTGGCTTAGGTAGGCGGCAGCCAATCGCACAAATGCGATTCAGTGACGTCATTGAAAAATCGCCGGAAAGCTGCTAGGGAGTTTCCACTGCTTCATTTGCTTAAAATTTGTATCATTGTTATCGGAAAGAAGCAGTATTCTTAACGAACCAAACTTGTATTTTAAGTGCGAATGCACTTTATAAGCGACCCTGAATTCCGGTGACCGCCTTCCGTCCACATAGCAACAGCTGCGGGTGCGCGCGCTCCTCGTCTTCCTTGGCAACTGGGGGAGATGGGCGCGCGCTGCCTGGCCGCTGACATGGCACATACCCACGTGGGGGATTGGCCAGGAATCGGGCGTGAGAAGGGCTAATGCACCCGCTTAAAGGAGTACTGACACGAAATTTCAAAGCTGAGATCCGCTCTAGCAATCAAGTACAACGACAACACAAATAGGTGTCTGTGAATAAATGCATCTTTCTTTCTTTGTAGTTGTGTGTGTGTGTGTGTGATCTCTCTTTCGCGAACATTACCGAACCGCGCAAATTCAACTCATGCATTCGCACTTTCACATTCTTCCCCTCGGGGAAATGCGGGGAAATTTTGTCTTCAGTGCCCTATTAAAGCAGCTAGAGAACATGCAAACATTACTGTGTACCTAACTTCTCTCCCCTGTTTGTTGCCAGATGCAGGAACCTTTCAAGCGGGGAAAAAAGAAACGAGACGGACGTTCAGTGAAAGTTCTGTATGGCACCCAGACTGGAAATGCGAAGGTTTGTCACCCGTTGCGCTGTACTTGATTTGGGGAACAGGCATAAATTGGCTTCACTTTCTGGTACTCCTAAACAAGTGCCGGCTGCTGTAGTATTTTACAAGTGCAGTGTAGTTGTGTGTGAAGAGAGAGTATGATGGCGGAGTTATGGATGGAAGAAGTGGGGGATTGAGCAAACTCCCCATCTCCTTGCCTTCCCTCCAAAACAATGGTAATAAAACAGGATGATGTTTAGAACATCGTGTTAATGGATGAATGGACGAAAAAATTTTTAAACGTGCTGCAAGAGGAGAAGCCAGCCATGGAACGCCATGGTGGTGACAAACCCATGGAGAAAGTTGCTTCTGTGTTTGCTGTACTAGCAGAGGAAAGGTAGCAACTTCATTCTCTTTATTCCTTCTTTCACTAGACTTGCAGGAGCTTAAGTAAACCGTACCTGCTGTGTATCTGTCATTGGTTTTGGTTTCAGGGGTGTCCAAAAAGAACGTTTATGGTTGCCTAGATGGTTTTCTCGTGTCAGGTAAAAGATTATAGTCCCTGCACAGACAGCAGGAAGCCTTAAACTGCCCCATGGGCATTGAAAGCCAAGGAGCGAAAGGGGAAAAAGTTGCATTAGGATTTCGGTATTGCATTGTCCTTTTTTTGTGTGTGTGTGTTCTTGTGTGCAAAGCTGCCTGGCCATCTGGTTGCTGGCTACATTTTGCTTGTCGTCGGTGGGGAAAAGGGTGGATTGCTTCAAATTCAAAATGTATTTGAGTCTCAAGCAACACCTGATGACCATAATCAAAGAAAAGTCTTTCCCCGTCTTGATGAAGGGAATTGTGTTAGTTTTCAATACCGAAATTTCGGGTCTGTTGGTTCTCAAAAAGGGAAGTTAATGCCAGCGGTCTTCTTAACAGATCTTGTCCGAGAAACTTGCCGCAACTCTGGATGTACTCGGTTGCAACGTAGAGGTCATCAACCTGAAGCACGTGGAACCTGAGGAGTGTCTTCTGGGAGAGGTGAGCTGTTTGTTGATCCACCAGAACATTTCACAAGCCCTTTTAACAGCCAAACCGAGCCAATTCATGGCCTACTTGCTCTTTTTATCTTTCACCATGTCATTGGGACTGCAGTGTCACATGCAGCCCCATTGTCAGGCACAGAACGTGCAACAGTGATGAAATGTGCACAAGTGTGCAAGACACAGCCCTGACAAAGGTGGCATTAAAGCCAACTTTGTTTGTGAAACTTGTTAACAAGTTAATGGATTAACTTGTTAATTAACTTGTTAACAAGTTAATGGATAACTTGTTAATCCATTAACAAGTTAACAAGAAACTTGTTAATGGATTGTTTAAGAAACGCGCATGGTTTGACTTAGAAGCACATGGAAAGTGTTCTCCTCTCAAAGAGTTAGTTCAGGCATGAAGGCCCTGCGGTTCACCACACTCTGCAGGTGAAGGCCGGAGGGCTGTGCATCTTCGTGGTGTCCACGTACGTCGACGGCTTGCCCCCTGACGAAGCCACGTGGTTCTACGACTGGTTGAAGGACACGTACGCGGATTTCAGGGTGCACCGGTACTACCTCCAGGGCCTCTGCTATGCGGTCTATGGCCTGGGGGACTCGGCATACGGCGACAATTACAACAAGGTATTTTCTCGAGAAGAGTTGAATCAAGTGTGTTGTCTAGTACTCAGTCTTTCTCGACTCATGTGCAGTTTTTATATATTAATCAGAGCATGGAACATTTGTTTTTTCTCATGTGAGAGACTTTGTCTTAGCAGGTGCTAAGAAAACCTTATTGTTCACTTTTTTTCTCGTGGAGTGGAGTTATTGTGGAGTTTTGTGGAGTTTTTCTAGAACAAACATTCAACATTAGAAAGTCACCCGCCGTGGTGGCTCAGTGGCTAAGGCGTTGCGCTGCTGAGCACGAGGTCGCGGGTTCGATTCCCGGCCGCCGCGGCCGCTTTTCTGATGGAGGCGAAAAGCAAAAACGCCCGTGTGTAGGAGATTTCGGCGCATGATAAAGATCCCCAGGTGGTCAAAATTAATCCGGAGCCCTCCACTACGGCGCGCCTCATCGCCTGCGTTGCGTCGGCGCGTAAAACCCCACATTAAATCAATCAACATTAGAAAGGCGTAAAATGGTCTGGGCGCATTTTAACTTAGTAGTGTGCCTGTGAACGTGTTCTTTCTTCCATGCAAAATGTGAGCCTGAGCCAAGGGTACCCTGTATGTGATCCCACTTGAATTGTTCAGTTCAGGCAGTCCTTTTCACATGAGCCACATCTATGAGCGTGTGGATCTATTTTTGAGTGATCAGTTGTGAGAAGGGCCAACTACAGCCTACCGGGATAATTATTGCCAGTATTTAATTATTAGAGATGCCGTCAGTGCTTATCGTGAACCAGATTTACTTTGTGAGCTTAGGTTGTCCCAAACACTGGAAGCATGGCAAAACTGCCATGGATAAGAGCTACTCTGCCTGAAGCACTCCACAAGCCAAGCTGAATTTTGTGACCTACACTCCACCGAAAGCATAACGCATCTGCAGTTACTGTGCTTACTATGTAGTGTAACGCATCAGCTTAGCCAAATAAACGTGCAGAGTGGATTTTATTTTACTTATCGCCTAGTTATTCCTGGCTTCAGAATGCAGTTGGGAAGGGGGGTGGGGCGGTGTAATATATTTAAGGTAGTGGAGACTTTGTGGAAAGGTAGACGTGAACGTAATAATTTCAAGCTTTGAAAGGCCAAGCTTAGTCTGTCAGCAGTGATGCTTGCTGACATACCTCAAGCTGTCTACGTTCTGTTGTGGGCTAAAATCATTGAGATAGACTGTGATGCTTGTAGATACCTCCTCATGCAGGGCGGAATCCCCGTTTTTAGGTTGCTTTTTTGGGGGAGGGGGGGGGGGGGGTTCGGGAGGCAGGAATCAAACTGTGCAACAGGCCTTTTCTTATTCACGGTCAACTTCGGGTAATCTTCCTTGCATTGCAGGTTGCCAAGGACCTGGACTTCTGGCTGTCCAGGCTGCATGCGACGGCCGTTGTGCCCCTGTGCCTCAACGACGAAAGCCAAGACGAGGGGAAATATGGTGAGATAGCTGTTAGCCATTTTAAAAGTAGCAGCAGCCAATGGGGGGGCAGTTAAGGCTGCGAGTCTTGGAATGCTGGATGTCCTTTGCAGTCTGTAGTGTGTGTTGTACAGCCTCTGCTGCTTTTTCTTCCCCCAGGCACGGGAAAGTTTCCGGCCTGGAAAGACGAGGTTGTCTCCTACTTGCAAGGAAAGCCACCAGGGGCCATCGAGACTGCGACACCCAGTGTCCCTCCTGTGAGTTGCTTGCGATGGCGTGACTCACGCTCAGGCCAATAGTTAACAGTTATCCTTTTGAGGCAAAAGCCTTTTAAGTGCCCGAGTGTGGAAAAAACGTGTATTTGTTGTTGTTGTCATTATCCGGTACAGAGAATGGCTGCCACTGTAAGGAGTAAGCAAAGAAATCAGAGTTCCACTTAGTGTGAAATCTGATCTCCCTCTTCTCTTTCTCTCTCTCCCCTAGTCGGAGGGAGAGGAACCGAGGATGGGTCGGGGAACCGCCAGTGAGGCGGTTCCCAGACCCATTGGGGGAGGCCACCGGTGGGTCTGATAATTTGGGGTGGGGGGGGGGGACTTGAGTTACATGACTCGAAGGGTCCTGGTGGTGAACAAGTTGTTCCAAGTGTCACTTGAGAACCCGCTTTAAAAAAGGCAAGAGTTTAGTGCAGTTGTATGCGATTTATGATTTGTATCACGTCTGTTTTCATCTTGTTGCTACTTTGGCCAACTCGGCTGACTGTTTTGATTATGGGGAAATACGGTACCTGTTTTATGATGTTGGGGGACCGTTACGTGCATTGAATTGCATAATTCTTTTTGCAGGAGCCCACGGAGTACGAAAGCTCAAGTGATGAAGGGGGTGAGCCGGAGCTGATTGACTTGGAGGACCTTGGGACAGTCAGGAACAGTGCCAAGGCAAAGGTCAGTAGCTGGTGTCTCATTTACCTGTCCAGAGCAGTGTTGAGCAGCTCGTGGGCAGCCCAAAACTGCTTCCTTGAATAGAAATTCTATGGACAAATAAAATACGGCGCTGCTCTGGAGCAGTTCTGAGCAGTTAAAATCGGCAAATGAGAGGCCTAGTATCGGCCTTGCTAGAACAACGAATGGATGCGTATGCCAAGCGGGCGTGTAACCAGTGACGTAAGTTACTGGACAGTGGTAGCATGTGAAACGGAAAGGTGTGAGTAAGTGTCAAATGGTGCAGCTAGTTTTTTGTTTGCTTTTTTCTCTCTCATAAAGATAAAATTGCCTTGTGTTTTAAACATGCTGTGATTGTAATGCACATTGTAGTCCTGAAATATATCTAATTGTGAAATGCAGTCTGTGGGCAAATATGCTGTGGCATTGATGCTCTCCCTCCTGGTGCATTATCGGAGCCTGCTTGCAAGAAGTGTTTCCAAGGGTGTGACGGTGGTTAATGAGGTCTGTTTGATAGCCTGCACCTCCTGAAGTAGTTCGCGTGGTACAGTCAGAAGGGCCTATAGAAGGGCCACTCTAGCTACAGTGCTACCCCCAGCTTATAGTACCTTCATGGATAGCTTTTGTTGCACAGAGAAACCAACTGTTTCACATGCGGGCTATCTGAAACTGCTGCCATCATTGTGTTGCACTGTCCACATGGAGTACATGCGCTGTGTACATACTACCATCTTTTCGTCTTCCCCAGCATGTGCACCGTAGTCTACACCATGATCCCCGCTTGTGCCTGGTTCGCACCCTCCCTGCTGTTTTGTAACTGACCTTTGAAGGCACTTGTAGTGGCGCATCATCATCATCATCTGCTTGCAGCATCACTATCCTCACCATGTCGGTGTGCCGCTGGCCGTGTATCAGGCGCAGAACGTCCAGGTCACCACTTGTAGGGAACGTCCGGGTCACCACTTGTAAGGAAGGAAGCCGTGGACTCGGTTATGCACTGTGGCTCTCCTACATTTATCGCGCATGCGTAAGGCCTAGCCGGAACTTGATTGATTGATTGTAGGGTTTAACGCGCCGACGCAACGCAGGCGATGAGGTGCGCTGTAGTGGAGGGCTCCGGATCCGGATTAATTTTGACCACCCGGGGATCTTTAACGTGCGCCGAAATCTCGTACACACGGGCGTTTTTGCTTTTCGCCTCCATCAGAAAAGCGGCCGCCGCGGCCAGGAATTGAACCCGCGACCTCGTGCTCAGCAGCAGAACGCCTTAGCCACTGAGCCACCGCGGCGGGTCCCAGCCGGAACTTACAGAGCGGCGTAGACATGCGACCGCCCAGGCCCTCGGTCGTGTTCGATCTCTCGCTGCGCATGGCACTGCTGCAGCCACCGGCCAAGCACCGCTGATGATGATGGTTGGCAGCTGTTCATGGTGAGGATAGTGGCACTGCAAGCAGATGATGATGACGCGTCACTACACCCTGATTGGCAGAGCTGCTTTGTAGTGTAGAGGCTACCCCTTGCTTAGGGGCACCCGTTGCTTTCTGAGAAGGCGTCGGCTTCCAGCGAGTGGTGTGGCGATGGTCGTGCAGGCAGCGCGCCTGGCGTCCGGGGCGAACGGAGAGGTGGCGGGGGAGAGGAAGAAGCCGGACATGCTGACCCCGCTGGTGCGCCAGTCGCTGAGCAAGCAGGGCTACCGGCTGGTGGGCTCCCACTCAGGGGTCAAGCTCTGCCGCTGGACCAAGGCCATGCTGCGGGGCAGAGGGGGCTGCTACAAGCACAGCTTCTACGGCATCGACTCCCACCGCTGCATGGAGGCCACCCCCAGCCTGGCCTGCGCCAACAAGTGTGTCTTCTGCTGGAGGTGTGTGCTGCCACTTTTTGCAGGGGACGGAGGAGGGGGACCTCTGCCATGGTTGCAGCGTTCTTTCGGAGGATGTCTTGGGAAATGCTGAAATCAGTGCATTACGTTTGGGATCGAGAGGGATTTGCTTGGAAACAAAAGCCGGACATGTTGAGAAACACACTGGCACTCGCTGTGAGAAAAAAAGAATGAAAGGTTTGTTCTTCAGTAAAGCACAGAAACACATACAAAGTCATCTTCCATTCCAAAGGAACTCAACAATTATGGTGGAAAAGCGAATTGTGCAAAATTCATGACATTGCAAACGCACTTTACTGCATGACCTACCCGACTGTGACATTTCACCACACTGGCTGACTGTGTGGGTGTTTTCAACACCTTTTTTTTTTTTTTTTTTTTTTGTTAGCTGGCAGCACAACACTGGCTGAGTCAGTTTGGGCAGGCCTCAGTCGGCTTGATTCATGACACGCTCATTCATGTGTGGAAAAGTTGAATAGAAAGGGAAGAAAAGTGCCAGTTTTAGGTGTTTATTTCTGCACAAACAAGTCACCATTTGCCATCAAGCAAACGCCAAAAGACCTGTGAAACGTGTGAGCTTCCACAATGCCTCTTGGCCCCTTGGATGTTGTCCACCCTCCAGCCAAGTTAATTTTTCCAAGGTATCAGTTCTTGGCTCATTTGATTCTCTGCTCTGGTGGTAGCTCTGTATTAGTGTGTCACTCAACAGCCCAGGTATCAACTGCTCGGGAGGGTCTTTTCAATGGGGAGCAAAGAACTTTGGTTGAGCTAGAGCGCTGTCCCTTGACTACCTATTTCTGTTCCGACTGCATTGCAGGCACCACACCAATCCAGTAGGGACCGAGTGGAAGTGGAACATGGACCCCCCAGAGATGATTGTGGAGAATGCGCTCAACCACCACTACAAGATGATCAATGAGTTCAAAGGTGGGGGCTCTCAGCATGCTATGTTTGTGCACTTGGTTCGACCTGTGGCACCACCTTACTTTGTTGCAGCGTCCGAAAGAAGGGAATCCCAAAGTTGGCAGCTGCCACCAGGCAGCTTTGGTTTGCCGCAGCACACAGATACTAATGGGTACTGCATTTATATGCACCGAAGCCACAGTGGCCGATTGCCGCATGCTGGCACAGCACTTTATTGTGTGCAAGTTCATGAGGAATCTTGTCGGGGGGTTCTGTTGGATGGGGAAACTCAAATGTGTGTTTCCCAATAATATTTGCTGCCATGTTAAATTCCTCTTTGGCTGGACTACTCGACCATCGCTAACTGACTTGACCCTGGCGGTTGTTTTGTGCACCACCAACCATTTTTAAAAAGACCCAACACGCACCAATGTTGCACAACAAGAGAGAGATTCACCTTCAGCCAGCTGTCATGTTGGTGGCATTCAGAAGAGGTGTATGCTGTGTAGAAAAAAGGCTCTTAGAAGCTGAGGTCATTGAAAAACAACTTTAATGAGCAAACATTCATTCCTGTTGGCGTAGTGTGCCACCTCAGCTCTATGTTAACTGTTAGCATGAGATCTGCCTCTTTCCCTGGAAAGGCGTTGCGCTGCTGAGCACGAGGTCGCTGGTTCGATTCCCGGCCGCGGCGGCCACTTTTCTGATGGAGGCGAAAAGCAAAAACGCCCGTGTGCACGATATTTCGGCGCACGTTAAAGATCCCCGGGTGGTCAAAATTAATCTGGAGCCCTCCACTATGGCGCGCCTCATCGCCTGCGTTGCATCGGCGCGTTAAACCCTACAACCAATCAAATCAATCTCTTTCCCTGGAGGGAACTGTGGCCTTTTGTTAGAGCAGTTATTTGTCCAATGTCAGATTTAGTAGAACTAATTTGAGGTTTTCCGGCAATACAACACACTTTTGTGCACCGTTACAGCTCATTAAACTTTGGTATTTAAAATGGTACCCTGCCACTGGTGCCACCAAAGTTTAATGAGCTGTAAAGTTAATTCCAAGCGGTGCATCAAAAAACCGATTCTCTTATTGCATTCACCAGGGTTTATAGTATTGGTTATGCTTCTGTTATGCTTCTGTTAAGATTATGCTTCTGTGAGTAGCACTGTTTTGCCTATTGTACCACCAAAAATGGCTAATTATCTCTAATTATCTTTGGAACTAATAGACCAACTGAAGAAAATAGTGGCATATTTGAAATCAGTGGGGGGAAACAGCAAGACTGGCAAGTTTCGCAGAGTTTACGTAGAAATTAAAAGGAGCTGTTTTAAGAGCAGTGTCCCCCCTTAACGCCGTATCCTCCTCACCCTGCCCTTCTCCTCCCCCTGTGCAGGCGTTCCGGGCGTGCTGCGGGAACGGCTGTCGGAGGGCCTGCGGGTGCGCCACTGCGCACTGTCCCTGGTCGGGGAGCCCATCATGTACCCCGAGATCGGGCGCCTGGTGCAGCTGCTGCACGCCCGGGGCATCTCCACCTTCCTGGTGACCAACGCCCAGTTCCCCGACGCCCTGCGCTCGCTGGGGCCCGTCACCCAGCTGTACGTCTCCGTGGACGCCAGCAGCCCCGAGGCCCTCAAGCGCATCGACCGGCCGCTCTTCCCGGACTTCTGGCAGCGCTTCCGGGACAGCCTCGCCACCCTGGCCGACAAGGTGGGGACTCCGTTGGATGGCTGGACAGCCAGGCAGGCAGGGGAACGCCCGATGATAATACAGCTTGAGCAGCCTAAAGCCAGTTCACACTTGCGACGAAAGCGAGCGAAAGCAACGGGAATTCTGTCGCTTTGTCACGCAGCAACAAAAATTTTTCCCGACCGTTTGACAAAAACGATCATCTCGCGACAAAGCGACGGAGTTTCCGCCGCTTTCGCTCGCTTTCGTCGCTAGTGTGAACGGGCCTTATATGTCAGCTGCTGCTTCTTCATGTCCCAGCTTGTGGTGGCAGCTCAGGGCAGAGATATCTCTGTACCCACCCACATCACTGTGGGGCTGTTTGATTATCAGTCTCGGACTCACGGCGGGCTCTTCGAGAAGCCATCCGGAATTCGTTTTTCCGCATATATTTTTATGGAGGGGGGAATCCTCAGACTACAGTCGAACCTCACTACAACAAACGCCGCTTGAAGGAAATATTTCCAATTCCCTGTCAGTTAGCCATAGAGGTCAATGCAACGAGTCCCCACCACAATGAACCATTTGTCTGGCTTGTTTTCACTCCAGTGAAATTTTTGCTCGGTTGGGCTGGAGTTGAACATTTACTTCACAATAAAGTAAGCATAGCGCCAGCCATGTGCAACTTCTTATACATTCAGGGTTCTTAGTTTTGCTGAAAACATGTGCCACGGACCCGCACCGCCACCCATAAGCAAGAACAAACTCATAGATGGATGCCATTGTTGCTCGTGATAACGATGTGGCTGGCCGTCTTTACACCAGGCGTAGGTTTGCCAAGCCGGAGCTACTGCTAATCCGTATCCAGTTGAAATCGCGCCGCGCAAATGTGCCCTGCTGGCGCTGCGCCGTCATGCAAGTGTTGTGAGCAGCTGTTATTTCAGTCTTTCTTCTTTAATCCTTCAAAGTAAAAAGCAAAAATAATGTTTTCGTGTTTAGTTTTGAACCCGTGTCATCCCGTCTTAGTTGCGAGCGCGTGGTAGCGATAAATTCAAGTGTGCGGCTTGCCTGCCAAGGGGAGATGCCGCCGTGCCCAGTGAGAGGGCGGCTTCCGATGGCCTAGTAGCTATCAGCAAGTAATCAGCTTGACGTACACGCCTTGTTGTACAGCAATATGTTTTGACACTGCATTTCCCCTGTCCCCCCTCCCTGGTAACACACTCTTTACACGCAGGTTAAAAAAAAAACAGATAACTGTTGGTATGTTTGTTATCGAATAAACATGGTGTAATTGCATGTCACTCTGTTTTCCATGAACATTGCATTATGCAGTCAGTTAAGCGGATAATATACAGGTCTATTTTGTTGCTCTTCTATAGTGTGTTAGGGCAGATTTTGGCTCAACGAATTTCTGCTTCAACAACTTCAACAAAATTTTTCGCATGTCCCGTCAATTTCGTTGTAGTGGGATTCGACTGCACCCGTGGACTATCCCCGGTGAGATTGAGATTGTAAATCGAAGCTCCCTAGTATTTCCGTCATCGTCATCGTCATAATCATCACCATGACTCACTGCTTGCTTAATGAGAGATTACTCAAGGAACTTACTTCTTGGCAAGCGTTTATTCTACTTGATGTAGGCAGGGAAGAGTTTGCTTTTTAAAATAAAAGTATTTTTTCTCAAGTATAAGAACAAGGAGCGAGGAGTGCTTCGCTGCACAGAGTGAACACCGGGTCTGCAAGCCACTCGCATATTTTAAATTGGTTTTCCATGCTACAATTGATGTCATTTTTTTTCAGCCAATCACGCTAGCCCAAGAAAAGCTCACTATGCAACTGCTAATTAAGAAATGGTCATTTTGATGGCACACAACGCTTAAATCGATCTCACTCGCAGTGATGCATGACGTAGAGGGGTACACACCCTTAGATTTGTATTTGCAGTGGTTGCTGTGGCCGGTTGGGCTGTTGCGTTCGACAAGTGCATATTGCAGTGATGCAAGTAGCATGCGACACCAGCAAACATGCCATCATCTGCTGTGGAGCTATTTTTAGACGCTTGTGATTACCTAACTGGCTATTTCGCTTAGTTACAAGTCCTGTTACAGTTGGTTTGACAGTACTATGCACTACACATTGTGAATAAATCTGGCTGAGGGGAAATTTCGCTGCCTTTAACAGTGCTCTTTGTGTTAGCCACATGTTCTAACAAATTCAGCCCAGAGAGGGCAAAGGACAGTAGTCACCTCAAGGATTGTCAGCAGTGGTTTTAAACCACCTACAGGCCATGTTCCAACTGGAAAGGTCAAAAGTGTTGATGTTATACGGTTGCCACTACTTTAACTTTTTATTCATTACAGCAAACTCATCTTCATTGTCTTGGAGGTGGGCTCGAGAGCATGTCCTGTTAATTAAGCTTCCCCAGTTTTCACTCGTTCCGTCAATTTTGCAGGGCCAGAGGACCGTGTACAGGCTGACACTAGTCAAGGAGTGGAACATGGACGAAATGCAGGGCTACGCCAGCCTTGTGGAGCTGGGCAAGCCAGACTTCATCGAGGTCAAGGTACGGGGGCCCTGCCTTGGAACACACTATATCCACCCCTAGTAGTTCGTTTTCCTGTGCCGTTTTGCATGGGAACAAAGGGCGAAGACCTGCAGAGGTCGGGGTAAAAGGGTAGAGGACCGATGATTCTACTTCTGGTTTACTCCTGTCCACTTGGGACCACTGCAAGCCTTTCAGTTTTATTGCTACCTAGCTACCCTGGCATCATGGTAATTCAAACGTGCATTGCTAGCAGCATGTGAGGTTTAGTGAATGCTAACTTCTTCATTATCACAGTGTTCAGTTTTTGTGGAAAAAAGGGGGCATGGTGCTTGCTGCACAGGGGGTGACCTACTGCGGGGAGTCCAAGCGGAGCAACCTGACCATGGGCAACGTGCCGTGGCACGAGGAGGTGCTCTCCTTCGTGGAGCGCCTGGTGGCCCTGCTGCCGGACTACAGCATCGCCTCTGAGCACGAGCATTCCAACTGCGTGCTCATCGCACACCACAAGGTGATTAGTGTGGCTTTCCTTTTATAGCCTTTCCTTTTATAGCATGCCTAGTGTTTATAGCATGCCTAGTGAACACACCCAACCCGCAGTTCTTCTTAAAGGAGTACTGACACCAATTTTCAGCGCTAATATTATTGCACAGTTCACTTCTTTTGCTCAACAGAGTACCGTGGCTGAAATATGAGCGGCCTGCGATGCAAAGAACATACAGTAGAATCTCGATAAATGGAAATCGCTTAAACGGAATTGCTGCTTAAACGGAACAGTTGCCTGGAATTTGGTTGGTTTTGTATTCAGATAACGTAAAAAAACTCTCGGTAATCGGAATTAAAATTTCCGCGTCTTCTAAATTCGGTGGCTCATAAGCACTCGCGAAGTTTAGGCGTCTAGCCTCCGTGAAGATGCAGTTGCAAGGACTCAAACAAAAATAATTGACGTATTTTGTAGTGCACAGCGACTCATTGTTGCCAAATCAACTTTGTGAATGCTGTGCCTACGCTTCTTGTAGTTTTCTTGCTTTCTGAAAACTATCAGCTACAGTCACTTTCTAGTGGTTAGAGTTCCATGAAATGCCCTTAGAAGTGTGTACGCACATAAATTTGCACCTTAGAACATCTCTCTCAGTAAACGGAACTCCTGCTAAACGGAACTAATTTTTCCGGTCCCTTGAAGTTCCGTTTATCGAGAGTCTACTGTACTTTAATTGGATCTCATTTATCGCGCCGACAGAACAGCACGCAGAGCGGCACTCAGTGAATCAACATCAGCGTGACATCACCCACGGTAGCCAAAAGAAGTGACGCTCACACCACTCGTCAAAAACTTGTGACGTCACTTCACACGTGCAGCCCCGCGAGCAGCGACTGGACGCTGGTGCATTCACAAACAGGGCCACGTAGCCAGAGCTACAGGCATAACCGCTGCCCAGAAAGGCACTGTTGGCAAAAATAAAATTCCACACACGGGAAAGGAAGCAATAATATAACCCAGAATCGCAATAGAAGTCGCCATCAGGACTTTTATTGAAAGCGGTCATCGAATTTCCTCCGCAATGGTAGGCCTACCACCTTCAGGCAGCTCAGCCGTTCAGCTCTGGCGGCGGCGCGGTCAAAACAACGCCCCCACCGGCCTCCGCAGTGTCTTGACGTCCGCACAAAGCGGTGAGGTCATGCCGGGATTCTGTCATATGCGCCTTTCGGGCTGAAAGTGCGGGAAATTGAAACAAATGATTTTCAACCTGTTTAATATGTAATTAATTATCGCGGCCTGAAGTATTTAAAGTGCTGTGTCGGGTTCGCCAGACCATTAAGCATCGATGAAAGCAATAAAATTGGATCATAAAATTTTCAATTCAGTACTTCTTTAATGCTTAGTGGGGCACCTTATCGTAGTGTCTAGAAGGAATTGTTGCGAAAGAGCGTCCTTTCTTTCTTCCTGTTTCCAGTTCCGTGTGGACGGCCGGTGGCAGACGTGGATCGACTATGAGCGCTTCCACGAGCTGGTGCAGAGGTTCTACCGCACGGGCGAGCCCTTCTCCTCGCTCGACTACATGGCCCCCCTCCCCCAGTGGGCCACATTCGGGGCGAGGGAGCGGGGCTTCGACCCCAGTGACACCCGGCTGCTCCGGAGGTCCAAGAAGGACATCAGCGGCTGCTAGTCCACCTTCCGATCCTCCTCTCCTTCCTAGGGCACACCTGCCACCTTTCTGGCTACAATGGGTGGCACCGTGCAAGGTCGCAATTCGCCCCTGGCCCTCTGTCTGAAGGACCGGTGGTAGCACCACTAGCAAGACACTGGTGCGAGACGCTTGAGCTTGGACGAGAGAATCGTGCGCCTAAGCCACATTCGGTGTGATGTCGTCCACCACACCTCACGGTGTGATGGACCATGGACCCTACGGAGGTGATAGTGTGGTCCAGCGGGAGACCGTGCAGCCTGTGGTGGGCACAGACAAGGATTCTAGTGTGTTGTGGGGTGAAGTAGGTGCGAATTCCACCCAGTGGCCCCATCTGTTTCCTTGGAGAAGTGGTAAGGATGTGTAGGGCTGAAGCAAGAAGGGTTTTTTTTTTTTTTTTTTTTTGTACGTGTGCATTAAATGGTGCCAGGCACTGCCTACCCTGCAGTTTTTTTTTTTTCTTCTTCTTCTTGTTGCACGCTTTCTTTTTTATTGGTGTGATCTGCGTGTTTGCCTTGTAGGACAGCTTTGCAAAAAAATATTGTGCGCCTGCTGTCATTGTGTCTCACCATGATCGCCACAATTTGGAGTCTTATTCTCTCTGGCCAAGTTCTTTCATGATTCATGACCATGAGATGGCCTGACTAGGTTCCAGATTTTAAAAAATCAAGGATCGTAATGAATAGCAATCTACGTTACAGATGCTGGCTTGTGGCTTTTCAGCAATTTTTATCATTATGTGCCTTGTGCTTTCACACTAATTGGGGAAAGGCTATGTCGAAGCATCTAAATTTTCACAACTGAAAAAGTTGTTTTGTTTCTAGACCGAGGTTGGAAGTGAGCTTCCGCGGTGAGTTTTCACCGTCTGACACCCCCAAGGCGTCTAGCCAGGCACGGGAAAAACTGTGATTACTTCTCATCCCAGCCAGCTGTTCTAACGGGCATTAGGAAGTTAGGCGAGACTATATATTTTAATATAACATTGACATTTGTGGTTGCACACGTGTGGTGGCACTCAGTGGTTTCGAAGCATACCAAGTATGTGAACCATTGTCCTCGTAGTATTTTTCACTTTTCATTGCATGGAACCGGTTATAAAAAGTTGGTTTTTGCTCCAGTCCCTCATGACGTATGGTTGTTTTGGGGACATTTCCAGGCTATGGAAGACTTGCATGCGAGATGGAATCTTACAGCACTTGTGTGCTCTGCTGAGCTGACTTGCGTTTGTGAGATCAGAATTGAGTTCAATTCTCTCTCGTTCTTTTTTTTGTTGTTGTTATAAAAGCTACTTTTACAGCTTTTACAAAACTTTAGGCTTCTACCTAGACTTATACAACAAAGTAGTTGCACTCTTTGAGTATTATTTTTGCTTGCTTTTCGCAGATGCAGCGAGTTTGCTGTCTGTTGTAATTTTCTATTTGCGTGATTCCTTTGTGTGGGTGTGTGGGTGTGTGTGTGTGTGTGGTATAGTCTTTATTGACAAAGTTTTGCTTTTTTGTTTGCCAAAGACGAGTTCGAAGTGGGCTATTATTTTTGCGATAGTACTATCCGATCGAGTGGTTGATTTTAGATTTTTGTCATGGGATTTAATCTTTAAGTGGGCATTAGTTGTTATATTGCAAGTTCCCGCAGTTAGGTTGAACACCAACTGTTAAAGAGGCAATGCTTTTCTGTCCTTTTGTTTTTTTGTTGTTGTTTTTTTTTTCTGTTTTGTTGGTGACTGTCTTTATTGTTTACTAGGGTCGTAAAATTGTGACTCATTGTAATAACCAGCTTTGCAATGAAGTGATGCTCAAAGCTGCCTGTTGAGGTTCTATTTGAGGGCGCATTCAAAGTAACACTGAAACAGTGTATCATCAGATTTTACTAAATTGGGAGTGTCTTCTGTGTCCTTCACTTGAAGGCTCATCAGAGCATACAGGGCATTTGCAGTAGGGGATATTTTTTGTGCGATGTTTTTGCACGCAGTGTTATAACAAAATTATGTTGCTGTGTGTGCATTGTAACGTGGAAGTAACAAATCGCAAAATACTGTTACGTCCAACTACAAATCCTATCACAAATTGACAGCATAACTGCAAATTGTGTTAATGTAATGAGCATAACTGCAAATTGTGTTAATGTAATGAGCATAACTGCAAATTGTGTTAATGTAATGAATTTAGGGGGGAAAACAAAGGCAGGAAAAGTTTTGCAATTACATTAATGTTTTATGCTGAGTGGCCACTGCATTTATAGTTTTTATTTGGACTTCCTGTTAAGTTTGACTGAACAATACATGCCACGTTAGAATATAAGCATGGGCACCTTTTCTTACGGCAAAAAAAATAAGCACCCTGGGTTGTGGCAAACTACATAGCTGCTAGTGAGAAAGGATTGGTTTAAGTGGTGTGTTTGTAAGCCAGATGCTAGCGAATTGCTGTGATCCGAGGAGCCTATGCTAAGCTTTTGGTGCGTGCTTGAAATCTTGGATCTGATGAAAGTCCTATGTTGAATTTTCGTGTCTGATTGTGCGTCTGTATCTGATAAAAACAGTGGTCACTCGGCTATCGAATACATTTGCAAATGACCAATGCTGTGTGAGCTCCCAATTCAGCTGCTGTCATGATATTTCTGCCGAACATTTTCTGAAAATAAAGGCTTGGCAGAATACCAAGAAAGTCTCTTTTCTTGTTGTTAAATTCCTTGTCTCTAGTTACACATTAGTAGTGCACATTTCAAGGGGGTTCTAGTTGGAACAGCTACTATGTACTAAACACAGAGATCACGTTTTCAGCCTTGCTTGTGCAGGGTTCGCAAAGGTCCTTGAAAACCTTGAAAACCCTTGAATTCAGAAGTGTCAATTTCAAGGCCTGGAAAGTCCTAGAATTTTTTTAATGGTCCTTGAATATCCTTGATTTTTATGGGAACCAATGGCCCTGTCTTTTCACAAGAATTTAAAGCGTTTGTCGTGGATTTTAGGTGTTAATAAATCTAAAGAAACATTGTAGCAATCAAGCTTCAGTGTATTGCTTGAAATTTCAAAAAGTTTTGTGGATTTTCATTATTACGAGGCAACATTGGGAGCAGGCTTTTCTCAATCCAATCCATGTCACAATACAATCCAGTGAAAGCCAGCTTCTGTTCTCTATCTTGCATCTTCCAAGTCTGTGGACTTGGAAGATGCAAGATAGAGATTGCTGTTGCTCATTGCATGTTTGCTGTGCCTCATACGCTCCATCTGTGTTTGCTTTTACAAATGGTGGACGTGTACATAGTTCGTCCTGCCTTAGAGCAACACTTGCTGATTCAGTTTCAGCTGATACTCTTGCTGACAAAGCAGGACATTCAGGCAACATTAACGAAGTTTTGAAATCAAACAGCCTGAGCAAAACAACATGAAAAAAAAAACTCTAAATACCAACCATGAAATAAAAAATAAAGGTGGGGGAACATTCGTGCACCTGTTAGTGGCTATCTAAATGTGCAATATTGTGCTTAGGTATTGTGCAATAAAAAACTGTTGCATCGTGTTGAAAAAGCTATTGATAATCTCAGATAAAACATTAGATAGGGACCTTGAAAATGTGTTTTCTGGTCCTTGAATTTTTGCTTTTGAAGCCTGTGTGAACCCTGTTGTGCCATCTTGAGCGGACTGCTTGCAAAAGTGTTGGAGGCAGGCATCACGCAGTGCCTTGTTGCTTTCACTTATCGCGAACCCTTTCAAATTCTAGTGGGAGTGTTAAGCACAGAAGCTGCACCCGGTGTGCAATGCATGCCCGAGTGGAGGGCCATGGAATGATCCAAACGCACTCTGGTTATTTTTACTGTGTGGTGACAAAATGCCATACATGTAGGCATTTCCCTTTTTTGCCTTTCGAATGTATGAATTCTCTCATATGTGGATGTACTCAGTAATTGAACGCCGTTGTTTTTGCACCATATCAATGTGTGTGCCCGAAATATTTTTTGGTGTACTTCATTTACGACCGTTTGGTTCAAAGCTAGACCCCAAAACTTTTTTATTGGCTTCACTGACCAAAGCATGGGTCGGCAGCCACCGTGCGTTGCTACTTCTTGCAAGCATGAACACGGTGTGCACGTGGAAGTTGAACTCGTCGGCTGCGTAGCAGGTCAGATGGCAAGCGCAGAGTGCCTGGCCCGAGCAGCCAGCATCCTGGATCGGGCCCGGTGGAACGATGCCAGCACTGCAGCAATGCTGGACTCACTCACTTGCCTCCTGCAATGGAGACAATGTTTTGAGGTTTGCTAGCGGAGTACGAAACACGCTTGAGTCTACTGGCTGTCAGAGAACTCTCGGGAGGCAAAGGCGAAACCCGCCATTTCATATTTAGAACAAGAGGGCCTTCTCATTTCTTTGTATTCATGATTCATGACACTAAGAGCGACTGCAACTATTTGAAAGAAGTATAGACACTGGAATTGTAGTTTTACTGATTGTAGCCACTATACTTCATATGCTACGTCCGTTGTGTAAGGGTGGCTCCACCAAGGAAAAAAGAAAACATTGTAAGATTTATCTTTCGCTAGAGGTGATCAAAAAAATCGGTCTGAAATTGGGCTGCAATCGTAATCTGTATTATTGCTTGCATGAATGCACTCTCTGCGTCTCTTGCAATGGGTGCATGGTCAGAAAAGTGAAAAATGACTGCCATAATATATTACCTCAGCTTTTATTTTGTCTACAGCAGATGTGTAAACCCCATATTTCAAGTTGTTTGTGTATCTTTCCACAGGCCTCCAGCGTCATGATCTTTATGATGAAAGATTGACTACACAATTGTACTGTACTGGAGTTCTAGCTTAGGGTTTCCTTGGAATTGGCTGCTTCATTTTTGAGAGGAAGGAGCGAGAGAGGGAGAGAAAGTATAAAAAGGACGAAATAATGCCTGTGGCATAGGAATTGGCAAGGACACATGGCAACACAGTGGTGGCTGTATCCAATATGCACAAGCGCACAAATATATACAGTTCCCCCCGGCTGTCACCCGAACGTCTAAAGCCTGTCAAGAGCAGTCGACTAGCGATAACCCCCTTTTATACTAGCTTCGTTTGGCACCAAGGTTACCAGAATCGATACCCTCATAATGCATGTAACTTAATGTAATTATGAATGAGGGTCTCATTGAATGAATACTGAAAGGAAAGCCAGAGCAGCCTAGCACACCAAAAAGACGTTCTTCACCCTGAGTTGTCAGAGTGCTGCTGGCTGCCAGCTCCAATCATAGGATACTGTTGTTTAAACACGAATACCCCAGAAAGTGCCTGAATACAGCTGCCCAAAGAGTTGAGTTTGTTAAATATTGTATCTTTAGTGCGAAGGTCATGGGTTCAGTACCCACCCTGGGCATGCTTTTCTTCTCTCTCAAGTTTTCAAGAGATGGCTATCTTGACCCGAAAAGCAGTGAAACTGGTTCCGTAGGCTCTCCTTCCAGCTAGACACTCAGCTTTCCTTTCTGTATTCATTCGATGTTCCTCTCATTCCTAATTATAGAAAGCTGTGAATGCACGCACATTGTGTGCATGTGTGGGGGCTCACACCAACGCGCTCTACCTGCTTGTCCATCCTATGCCCTAGCTTGAACTGCATTGCGGTTGAAAAGCGGTCAACGTGCAGTACTTGCCCAATCACTCCCAGAACGCGTCGAGCTGTCTCCGCCTCCCTGGCTTTGTACCTGGAAGGTGAAATGGCACCCCTGATATTAGTGAGGGGTATGGACCTGCTGTGACTGGGACATTTTTTTTACAGCTCCCAGGGTCTCGCACCAGCGGCGACAATTTACTGAGCGGCGTGTGTTCGGTTTATGGAAGAAAATTAAAAAGAAGGTCCAGGGCCTCCACATCTTGATAAAATACGGCTTATATTGCCCCTGAAGAAATGTCTTCCAAGCAATGCACTTCCGTTTGGAGGCGAAGCTGACCTTAGGCGGGTTAGTGTAAGCTTGGTCTTTGTAAGCTGGCTTCCCCACATTATGTGTTGCACAGTGAAGCACGGCCATGTCTACGGAGGGTGTATGGTTACAGCCCCAGTTTACACTCCTTTTTTCCGCAGCTGCCCCCTTCCCGAGTCGTGCATACTCGCCACGCGGGGAGCATCTCTCCCTCTCCCCCTCCGCTGACATTGCGCAATGCCGCGCGTTCTTCGGCGGCCACCTGTGCGGCGCACTAGAGCCTGCGCCGTGATTGGCGTAGCCGCGCTATAATAAAACGTCATTGTATCTACCCACCGATGGCAGGTGTCCTTAGTCCGTGACGTAGAGATCGGGTCACTGCCCTTATAATTCAGCATAGCGAATCCACAATACAGCTAACACCGATATAGCGAATCCCACCAGAGCGCCAGCTGCACGGATTTCCCTCTTCACAGGGTTTCCGAAAGGGTTCTGTTTTTCTGTTTTGTTTTTTTGACACTGGCTTTAAGGAATGACTTGTGTATACAACCAGCACAGGTGCCGGTAGATCTCAATTGCTTGCTATGGGGGAGGGAAGAAAAAGTGGAGCTGTTTTATGTCAACAGCGTCTGAAGGACAAGTTTTTTTTTTTTTTTTCATAAGCAGACGCAAGAGGTCTACATGTAATATACTAGGATATATCATTTCAGGAGGGGCCCTTTACGTTTCGAGACGAGAGTCTCCCTCCCCCCCCCCCCCCCATTCCCCCCCCACCCCTTACAATTACATACACACAAGAAACCGCAGACGTCCATATGACATCCAGAGAACATCCGAACGTCCAATTTCAAGGTTGAATGTATGTTCATGTTTGGGATGGATATATACATTTACGGACATACGGCGGACATCCAAGGGCAAATGTAGCAAGGATATGCATTTTCAGATGTCCAAAATACGGCCGTCCTGGGCGGACCGAACACCCACAGAACTTAAATGATATAAATTACATATAATATCTCCAGAATAAAACACCCTGCATTTCTGTTTAAAAGTTTTTATACAATATGTTCACCTCCATTGTAACATTCTTCTGTATGTTACTAAGACTAGCTCAGCGAAGCTGCTGTAAGTGCGGTATAGCAGGAAAAAATTCCAAGAAACTGCCGATCGCTCGTGAGCACGTGCCTCGCGGTGACGGCCGAGTCCCCGGCTCGCGCGGTTGCTTTAGCAAAAAAAAAAAAAAAAAACCACCAGTGTTCGCCGTAATCGTGGCAATACTTGCTCGGAACGAGAAAGACACGTCATAGCGTACGCCCCTCGCGGCAGCGACACCCTGCTGGGAGAGGTCTCCGCGGCCGCCGCATTCTCTAGAAGCCATTAGTGATAACTGGAGACATAGCTACGAGTGTGCCACTCCTTCCCGACACGACTTGCAGATCGCACCACCGCTGCTTCGAGTCGATGACGAAGAACTATAGCACCAGCACCATCACTCCTATGGCACTTCGATTCTTTGTCATTTTCCACCAACATGCCCAAACCAGCACCCTCTTGAAGTGCATGGCCGCGGCACCACTGCACTGCAGCGGGGAAACTCGCAGTGCAGTGAAGCGAACTTACGGCCTGCCGACTGAGGCCGGGGTGGCCGCTCAATATAAAATTATTTTCTCGCTTAAAACAAGTACTGCGATTAAACATTGCGCGACCTTTCGAATGGGTCAAAGTTTGTATCTTTACATGGCCCACCAGACACTGCCGTGAGCGCTTGAGAGCAGGAGGTATAATGCAAATTTTTCAAAGCAATATATTTGCCGCTCCCTAATTAATCGCTTCCCGACTCCCGTACCTTTTGAACATCCAGCAAACTTACAGGCGGAACGGACATCCGCCGGATGTCCTCTGGATGTCCACCCGAGTGCAACTCCGCGTACCGATACGCTTATACGCTATTTGATCCGTGGTTTTACGCGTACGGTTTCTAAATAAAGCGGGAAACGGCAAGCGGGAGTTTAATCTGGGAATTTTTTCGATTGTAGGGTTTAACGCGCCGACGCAACGCAGGCGATGAGGCGCGCCGTAGTGGAGGGCTCCGGATTAATTTTGACCACCTGGGGATCTTTATCGTGCGCCGAAATCTCGTACACACGGGCGTTTTTGCTTTTCGCCTCCATCAGAAAAGCGACCGCCGCGGCCGGGAATCGAACCCGCGACCTCGTGCTCAGCAGCGCAACGCCTTAGCCACTCAGCCACCGCGGCGGGTTAATCTGGGAAAACCCAACGCGTAATACTAATTTTAATGCCTGTCTTAAACTATTGAACAGGAGGGTGGAAAAATTGCTCACGTGGTTTGGCGTACGACGCTCAGCATCAGCCTGACGGTTCCGCTGGATTCCGTCTGTAGAGCGTACTTGCTGAGCCGCTTGCGCTGCGAGGCGGGAAAGGCAAACAAGAGAATAAAAGGTGCGATGGGGGAAATCAGAGCAAGGACCTTGGAGGCACTTCGCTGCGCCGTGCGCGCTTTCTTCTTTGCGCTCCGGCAGCAGTGCGTGTAATAGTTCTCGCTCGAGCGCGCTATTACAATCGGCGTAACGGGGAACAGAAAAATGAGAGGAGAAAAAAAAAGAAAGCCCAAAAGATAAGGTCTTTCCCGGCTAGTAGAAATGGCAAGCGCTTGTTACGTGGCCACGGCACACCACGAAGGGACCGGATGTCCCTGGCGCATGCTTAGGTTATGCGCAGGGAGCAGCCGATGCCACGTCTTTAGCATATCTGCTTTACATCGGAGGAATTCTTTTCTCATACGCTCTGGAAGCAACGAAGGAAATGTGAACATAAAAGTATACGCACCTGCACACGTACGCTGGTCTGTATATCTTGGCACCCGCATGCAAAATTATTACAAATACATATGTAAAAGCTCGTTAATTCGAACTCGGTTAATTCTAACGTACAGTTAATTCGAACTGACGGCCATGGTCCCGGTACAGCCCTGTATATTCCAATGGAAGAAAACTCCCGATAATTTTCGAACGCGTCGGTGTCCAGAACGGTTAATTCGAACTGGGATATCCCCTGGTTTCCCTAGCTCCTCGCAGGAGGAGTCGGCCCGGAGTCACCACAATGTGTTGGAAATTCAAACCAAACCAAATTAACTAGAAATGCCAAACAATGAAACGGAAAAACAACAGCGTACCGCTCGCGCTATGCTGCTGCGACAGCTTATTTCGCTTTCGCAGTGGGCGCCGCGCCGTTAATTGGCGCCGTTCGCTGTTTGAGCTCCATGAACATGATTTACGAAATCACCCGCCACAAACGTGTAGTAGCGCCTAATTCGCGATAACGAGTCCAGAGGTGGCTTCTTTGTGTTCCGCCCGCGCAGTGTGGCGCGATGTCCGTTCATTTTGGCGCCCGCCCGCTAATTCGAACTTCGCTCAGATTCGAACAATTTTATGGTCTCCTTCGAGTTCGAATTAACGAGCTTTTACTGTAGTATACGGTGAATATATTTCGCTTGGGCGACGGTAATATTCGACGTTTGTGGGAGTTAGATCGCAAAATTTGTGTGTATTCGCGGGTTCGTGTTTTCTGTTAGCGCAGGTTCCGCGCGTATATTTCATGTCTGCGAACAAAATGTCACGTGTCTTTGAAGCGCGAGGTGTTGGAAAACAAACGTCCCGATGTGTGTGTGTGGGGGGGTAGAAACAGAGTAGAACCGTGGACCTGAAAATTAATATGCAGAAAACTAAAGTAATGATCAATAACCTCGGGACAGCACCGCGGAGGCCGTGGAAGTAGTAAGCGAATGTATCTACTTAGGCCAAGTTGTGACCCCGGATCCCAGCCATGAGGCAGATATAATTAGAAGGATCAGAATGGGGTGGAGTGCATACGGCAGACATTCTCAGATAATGAATAGCAGCCTACCATTGTCCTTGAAGAAGAAAGTGTATAACAGCTGCGTCTTACCGGTAACGAGTCACCTACGGCCGAAACGTGGGTTCGGCCGTAGGTTCTCACTAAGTGGGTTTTCGTGGGTTCTCACTAAGTGGGTTCAACTTAAATTGAGGACGACTGAGCGCACAATGGAACGGAAGATCATATATGTGTAACATTAAGGGACAAGAAGAGGGCGGAGTGGGTCAGGGAACATACGCGTGTTAAGGACATATTAGTAGAAATTGAGAGGAAGAAATGGACGTGGTCAGGACATGTAATGCGAAGGCAAGACAACCATTGGTCATTAAGGGTAATAGAGTTGATCCCTAGAGAAGGCAAGCGTTGCAGGGGGTGGCAGAAAGTTAGATGGGCAGATGAGATCAAGAAGTTTGCGGGGATAAATTGGTCGCAGTTAGCACAGGACCGGGGTAATTGGAAAATAATGGGAGAGGCCTTTGCCCTGCAGTGGGCGAAGATAGGCTGGTGATGAATAAATATATATAGGCGTCTATAATGCACAACTTAATGGTAATTAAATCGGTCTACTTTTGTGTGCAGCTACCAGATACATGGAAGCCGCGCCACATTTAACGTCGTGCTTCGAAAAAACCCATTTCCAGGACGTGCACAATTTATTTCCACACGTGTATATACTGCCGGCTTGCCAGGGCTGAAAGCATAGCAATAAAACGGGACTAAACAAATGACGTTACCCTCTCGAAGCTATCAGTCAGGAAACACGCGCATGGATAAACCGTCCGGGGTATACTCGGTGCATGGTGTAAAAAGAAAGAAAACAAGCTTCTGAAAGCACGATGCTTCGTTCGGAATGAAATAAGAAGCGCACGACACTCGCACGAACACTATGCATAGCGAGTGCTTTTTTTGTTCGCTATGCTTTCTCGTTCCGAGCATGTATATAGCCCTCGTATCGTAGATGAATGAAGATGCATGGGCTTTCTTTGCTTTGCAAATGCTTGCCGCGAAATGTAGGTCGCGGATCCGTAACTGCGCCGCGTGGAGGTAAAACATGAAATCAAGTTAAGTGAGATGAACGACCACCCCAGGAAAACGAACGTTGCGAACACCCGACAACGAAATATGACGCCCGAACAAACGCGCGTACCGAGCGCATCGCGAATTGAGAAACGAGAAGTTTTCTGTTTGTTTACGACACTCCCCCGCACGGAGCATCTATCATTCGTAGCGTAGATGAATTAAGATGCATACGATCTCGTTGCTGGCAACGCTTTCTGTGCGCGCATGATGTACAGGTTGAGCGCATCTGACGTCTGTCTGGTCGTAAAGGCAGAAGAAACTTCGGGGCGAATCGAAATGAATGACATAAGCGTGCAGCCTCTTTCGGTCGACAAGCACCTTGATACGCGTCTGCTATTCGACGTCATTATAACGACTGGCGTGGGTACACAAAGAATAAGCGCCGCGCGAGTCATTTTCGGGCCCGACGTCCTGAATAAACGTTGGCGCCGAAGGCAAACACCGAACGGGTTTCGCCGTGTTATTTCTCGCGCGCTTAAGTGCGCGCTCTTGCTCGTGGAGCTGTCGATCGACGCCGCTGAAAACGCCGCTGGCATTGATGTCCGCGGCTATTTCTGGACGGCCGAAAGGAACGGCTAGATCAAGAAAGCTTTCGCAAGCGCTTGCGCTTTGCATATACGCCAGCATTCTATTTTCCTGCAAGTAGAATATCGGCCGTGAGCTGCTGACGGCCGCTGTGGTCGCCACTTGCCAATCCAACCACGCCGTGCGTTGTCAGGCCTACGCCTTTACGTTGAGCCTAATAACGTACCTCGACTTCTTCCCCTCTTCTTTTTTTTTTTTTCCACCTCACTATGTTCACCCCCATCTGAAGTAGCAAGCCCCGCCGTTTGTGGGGCTAACCTCTTCAGTATTCATTAAAGTTTTCTCTCTTTCTTTCTCTCTCGAGCAGCGACAAAATCATTGTTCGCCAGGTTGCGGGCTCCGGTCGACGACGTTAGGCCTCAAAACGTAACGTTAGGACGTTGTTGATTCGGCCCTGAGCTTCCGACGGTTGCTGCCATCGTCACTGGCCAATCCACCAGAGTGAGTATGTTGTTAGGCTGTCACAACCAACGTTACGTCACAACCAATGGGAGCTTTAATTGATGAGGGGTTACAGGGTATACGTGTAGCCTGCAAGAGTTTTGATAACACGCTCTGGCCATGCTTTTTGGGGATGCAGATCAGGGGACGACGCTTTTTACGCCAGATAAGCCAAGTGAGACTTTACGCATAAAAAGAAATAACAGCGGGTGGCTAGAAACACCGGAGTACGTGCGAAGGGAACACGAGACTTATGGAATGGACATCGTTCCGGATTTCGTGGCGAGATAACTTACAGCACGGCACTTAGGAGATATGAGGCAGACAATATCTACGCGCATAACGCCACCAACGAAGCAATATTGAGTGGCTTGCTTCGATATAGACGCCCGTCGGTCCTTCCGGCGAGCCAGTGGGAACAGATGGTCCTTTTATCGGTCAACAGTTTATCTGTCTTTTTTTTTTTAAGCTTCTTGTCTATCGTGCGTGCGTCCAATGCGGAAACGGGGTACAGGGATCTTTTCATCTCGGCGGTGTCAACCGCGTGTCACCTCACTCCCCTTATATATGCCAGCGTCTCAACAAACGTTATCGTCTTTCCTTACGTGACTGCCTGCACGCGCTCTCAGGGCTGTCACTTATTTATCTCCACGATGATAAGGACCCGTTTGGTGACCGGAGTACTTACCCCTTTTTTTTACTTCCCACCGATAACGAGCAGAGGCCGCGAAAATGCCGCCTCTTCGTAACAACGCTGTGCCGCAGTGCCTAGTGCCACGCAAGTCCGCCCAGACTGCTGCCAGAAAAAGCCTTTTACGCGGCGATAAAAGGCAACTGCAGACGCGGCAGGCGTTATGTGTGCGCTACTGAGTGAGTTGCCGTTGTCCACGTGAGACACACGGTGCTGCAAAAGCGTGCCGGTCACGCGAGACTAGCATGCTCTCGATTTTGACCTGCGAAGGATCGAGATAGGAGCGCGCGGTTTTTGAAAAGGAGAACGAAAGAAAACGGATAAGTACGGACGAAACCGGAAGATAGGCGGAGTAAACAACCCGTTCCGCTTGCTTGCTCAACTTACAGAAAATAGCACACCGTCTCGGGCGCACTTCGCGCGAACTGACCATATCGTGTTCGCAGCCACGGTTACTCGGTGTACTTGGACGCTTAGATAAGCGGCAAAAAAGCATGAAAACAAACAAAAATGCCCTTCTCGTGGTTATAACGGTGGGACCTGAGAGAGATGTGGGCATTAACCGACTACATCCTTCCCTTCGTCACGTCGCATTAAGGAGCTCACGTAACGTGTGAAACGGCTGCAAATGCGGAAGGGCTGAATTAGGTTCTTTGGCTGCTGCAATTCGCAGCAGACATTAGCTGGACGAATATTCTTGGAATCGTCCCTTGGAGACAAGACAGCACGCGTGCGAGCGTTTTGGGCAACTGATAATGAGTAGCAGCCATTTGCCTTTCCAGTGTTCTCTCGTCTCCCTCCCTGCTTTCTCCCAGATATCTTGGCGCTCTCCTCACAGACCCCCGCATGTTCTCACTGTCGTGATAAACGGGATGGCGAGAACATACAAGGGGGAAAACGAGAAACAAAAAATAATAAGAACGAGCAAATTTAAAAGCGTACACAAGGAACACGACGTTTATTATTATTATTATTATTGTTATTATTAATATTATTATTATTATTATTATTATTAATGCCCTTGTTTTTTTTTAGTGTGCGTGCTCATGTACATCTACCCGTTTGCTTTGTCCAATTTTTATAACCATTGTGTTTTATCGTATCGTGATTCCAACCGAAATCATTGATTCTGTTTGAATTGCCTATAGTTTCTTCGTTTCAGTTGCTTTTTTATTGTATTCGCTTGTACTTTGTATTGTTTTTCCCACGTGCTGATTTGTGTGATTGTCGTCGTCTTTCTTTCTTTTTTAAGAGAGTCAGAAAAAGACTAGGACTGTGCCTTGTCACTATATTTATTTATTTATTTATTTATTTATTTATTTATTTATTTATTTATTTATTTATTTATTTATTTATTTATTTATTGTTATGTTGCTGCTGGTGGTGGTGTTATCGTTATTGCTAAAGTCTTGCCCTTTGCATTGGGGTGACGAAAGCATGATTCAGCTACCGCTACTGGCCATCGAAGCACCCCCCCCCCCCCCCCCCCCCCTTGCACTGTATGCTACTTGGCAAGCCTCCTATTGGTGGTCTCCCCTGAAAGCCCTGCTCTTCCTGTCAGGTGTACTCGATGCTCGCTTTTGCTGTGTCCGGATCCCTGCGGCAACAACGGCATACGATGCGCGCGCCCCGTGTCCCAAGCTTGCCACACCTCTGGGTCATCGCCGGACGTCAGGGGCCGCCTTCCGACCGCGGCCTGCAGGTCGTCCAGCTGGGGGTCACCGCCGGTGAAGAAACGCCGCATGCGGCCCACCAGGCTGGTGGACAGCGGCCGCCACGTGACCAGCGACAGGCTCCGCTGGCCTGCGTGCAAGGAGGCCATGGTAAAAAACTGCGCGATGTGGAATAGGGGAATAAAACAGACCCTAGTTCCAGCCGGGAAGCACGCATGTGGCAACTCACGCTGACTTTTGCGACAAGGGTACGTCGTAATAACATGCTGGAAAGGCCGGTGGAACAGCGGTCGGTTGTTCATAACATTTGGGAATCGCGCGCCAACAAGTTGGGGACTGCACAATCGTTTATCAGCGATCCTGAACCTGGAGGAGGAAACAGAATTACGAAACTTCTTTTTTTTCTTTCTTTCTTGCGCAGTTGCCAGCTCGAGGACCAGGAAGCCCTGATCTCTCGGGCGAAGGCGGCGGCGACTCTGCGCGGCCTACCGGAATAGGATGGCCACCCACCGCTCCTAACTCTTTCTCTCCCCCTCCCCTCTCCCTTTTTCTGAATAAACGTTTTCCTCCTCCTTCTTTCTGTAGAGAGGGTTGATAAAAAAAATGCGGGAAGCTCACACTAACGCGTAAGACTTGAAGGTAGCGAAGCTGTACGCAACGTTGACGACTGCCGTTTTGCTTCTTCTTCACTGCCGAAAAAACCTTTAATCCACCATCATTGTTGCTATAAGTGTGAGCCTCCTTCATTTTTTTGGAAGTGATAATCATCAGACATCACCTTGGAGTGGCTTACGCTATGACCTGTCTTTCTCGTTCCGAGCAAGTGTTGCAACTATAACGGCAAACACTGGAGTTTTTTTCTTTTTTTTTGACAATCTTGGCCAATCTTTCGAGTAGGTACACGCTTGGCTTTCAAACGTGCGTTGATGACGCTGGGCCGTCGCCGTGAGGCATGCACACACGAGCGCTAGGCGTTTTCTCGGTTCTGTTAACCGCCAGACGGTCACCGCGAGGCCCGCGCTCACGTCTGCGCTCTCGGCAATTTCTCGGCAATTGGGTGATTGTGGGCAGCTGGCCTTCCTCCTCTTTGGAACGATTTTCAGCTAAAAATGTGAGGCATGCCTTTGGTTACAAATTTGAGCCGGTGTAATTTCAAGTCGGTCGTGAGTGCGCCGGTCTGCCCCCACACCATCGAGTACGAAGCGGCAACATCCACCGCGCGCATGATGCTCTTCGTGTATGGCACCCACCGGGTTCTCCGAGCAAATCGCAGCAGGCGTAACCCTCCACCCGGAACCTGTTCCATGAGTCCAGGGAAAGCACCTCGATGAACAGCTGCGCGACGATCGCCGGCCCTGTAACCAGGAGTTTTGTTTTTGCCACTTTGTGTCGGAGTGCGGGTGTTTCAAATGTTAAAATAAAAACAAGCGAGAAGAGAAGACGGATAAAAACGAAGCTATAGGGAGTAGCAGGGGGCGGGGGGGGGGGGGGGGGGGGGGTTGGTAAAATGAAGGCACAGTGAAGAAAATCTTCTCACGGGACTTAGGTGGACAATGCCCCATGAATAGTGCCACGACCCACCAGTGACCAGACCACCACGAGGGGGTGGCTGGCGGCCGCCTGCGCCATATACGTGATGTATACGTCAATCGCATCTGTTTGTTAATCGATCCCTTCCCCATCACCAACCATGGATCGTCTCCACACGCACAC
This sequence comes from Haemaphysalis longicornis, assembly GCF_048455015.1. Taxonomy (NCBI): domain Eukaryota; kingdom Metazoa; phylum Arthropoda; class Arachnida; order Ixodida; family Ixodidae; genus Haemaphysalis; species Haemaphysalis longicornis. Next base: position 74,465,571 of record NW_027526422.1, on the reverse strand, counting down.
ACAGACACACACGCACACGTGCACACACACACACACACACACACACACACACACACACACGCACACACGCACACGCACACACACACGCACACACGCACACGCACACACACACACGCACACGCACACACGCGCACACACACACACGCGCGCACACACACGCACACGCACACACGCACACGCACACGCACACACACACACACACGCACACGCACACACACACGTGCACGCACACGCGTGCACACGAGTACCTTAGGACCTCCCAATGTCCGTCGGCGTCCATCCGTGCGCACACCACCATCAAGCGAAAATCAAGCGAAATTCGATTTGAGCCGTGAGTTGCAGTTTCATTTAGGGAATAACCAAGGTGCAACTCACGGCTCAAATCGAAGACGGTCGGGCGCAAATCGGATGTCATTTCGAGTCCCCGTACTCCGCGCCCACGCCATCATCCACGGAGTGGAGATGCTGCCATTTCTTTGTCTCGACGGCGACTTGCGGGCCGACTTCCACGCACCGTATCATTGTGTTTTCCAAATATATATATCGAAAAAAAAGCATTCTCTCTCTCTTCTCTCTCTCTTGTCTCGACTTAGTGGGTGTGACCGGTTTGTCACAACCTCCTTGGTTTGTCACCGTCCGGCCACCGTCACGTTTTGGTGAAAACCGCGAAACCACTGTGGCCTAAACTTCTGTTTAGGTGACGAAGCGCAATGTAAGCTTGGAACAGCCGTAACAATGTCACTTGCCGTCGTGGTCGCCGCCGCCGGCCGTGCTTTGCAGATCGAGCTCGAATGGGTGCGAAAAGTGGGCGACCTCGACCTGGCGGAAGAGAACAAACAGAACCAGATTTACAGTTTGGCACTTGGGACAAGTGTTTTTCGTCGGTGGATGAAAAGTACAAGGCCAAAAGTTTCTTGGGGCTCCTAAGTCAGTTTACGTGCTTTGAAGGCGATAGCCCGGCGGTTGTTATTAACGACTCCCTCATTGCTGCATCAAATTTGCGTCTCTTTCTACGCTCTCGTTTCTTTGTCTTTTGGAGTGAATTACTTGGACCGCCTTCTTTTCTGCTATGCGATGTTTGCTTCTGTCTTTTCGCTTTAGTTTCCTTGTCTTACGGCACGAATTACTTCAGCAAGCAGATATACGCCACAGCTTCCCTATAGCTTGTATTCACTGGCGAGGCACGCATGCAGGCGACCATGCGAGTGCGCCGTAACTGGTTACGTCGGGCTCCGTGGGATGGCGGTACTTGTCCATGCTAAGCACATGATTTGTGTCGTACGTTCCAAACTCTACCCCACCGAACGCGAAGTAATGGCTCGACTCCAATATGAGTGATCTCTATTGACACCACCGCTGAGAATCGGGTTGAAACGGGGCAGACGACACACGCCGGTGTTTTTGTTCCTGCGGCGTGCGGGCGCAGTGGCACAAGCCGCGCCCTGTCCATAGCGCTTCGGCCGTGCCCGAAGTCGTTTCCAGTGTTGCCTAGAGAAGAAATTGACAGCTAAACTTTTCAGTGAATACCATCTATAGAATGAGGGTACTGCGAGGCTGGTGTGCGCCTGTTCTGCTCACGTGCCATCGCGTTCAGGTGTCAAGCGGGACGCACTATTCCCGAACTTTTAAGTTTCCAAAACACAGTTGTGTGAAGTTTGTGAAGCGGGTACATTAGCCCCCAAAGTTTCCGATTCCTGTCCAGAGCCGAAGTGGTATGTGCCACGAACAAAGGAACAACAACCACGGCAACTTTCAAGTTCGACCGCTTGTAATGGACGAAGATAGCTCCGTTGTTCGACGCGCGTCAGTTGATCAGGTGCAGACTCTTGGACTTCGGGCCCTCCGGCGTAAACCAACGCACGCTCCCGAAAAAACTGCTGCACCGGCCGTGCATACACACCACCGTGAAGGCATGGCATGCACGCCCTCCAAATGCTGTGAAGACCGAGAAGCATTAGCAGATTGCACGATAGACCCTTCCTTGTTTTCGTTCGGAGGCACCGATTCTACCGAATCCCATGTCGGTCCAACGGAAAATCTTCGTTCGCTGTCCGCTGTACAGGACGTCCCCGAAGTGTATCCCCATCCATTGGTGTGTGAACAATGCAAAAACGTTTTTCTTCAAGCTTCATTCTTCCGCAGACACAGTTAAGACGTGGCTGCGCGAAAAGGAAATGTCTATTCCTTACTCGGACAATTGTCTCCTATATGCAAACAACCGGGGACAATGGATCATTGTTCTGTGTTGTGCCGTGACTTCTTGGACGTTTTGCAGCGGACTCTCAAGAAGGAAATTGAAATTACTCCTTGCACCATTCGGCTCCTGCCGTTTCATGATGTTAATCGGGTACATCGTGACGTATTTGTAGTGCTGGGTTTGTGCAGCTTGTGGCAGTGCCGCATGACTGACAGGAATGCGGAACCCCCCAGGCCAACTAAGTTCATTTTTGGTGAGCATGGCTGCGTTGGTGAGCATGTATTCATGCAGCGCTGAATGATTCCCTTTTGGATGCCTGTATCTGCTTGCCTGACATTCGAAGGACGCAAAACGCAGTTGGACTTTGTGATTCTCTATTGGGGCCGGCTAGCCTTTGTGTTGTCTTTTAGTCGTTATGTGTGATCGTGAGTGTGCCTAAATTTCCCATGCATTAAATAAAAGAAAATCTGGATGGTGGAATCGTATTAGCATCTCACGTCGTCCTGTGTTGTCATGTGTTGCATTTTGTGATTATGTGAAAGTCCAAAGCTGTAGTGTATTCTCTTGCTTGGCTATATAGTGTCCTTGTGTACTGTCGTTACGTTTGAGCATATTCTCCCACGCGATAACGAGAAAAAAGGAAGGTAGTTCAGTGGTAGTGCACTGCGCTGCTACTTTGGACCGTCCCTGGTTCAAATCCCATGGGATCACACGTGTTTTTACTCTCTACAGCAGCGGCCTTCTTCTTGACCAAACAACAACGACAACAACAACAACCACGGTTTTTCACAGAAGGCTTTCGCTTGAAGAATGGAGGATACACAAGTGTCGCATGTATCGAAGGTGACATCAAACTCCGAAGCGGGAGTGGGGCGAAGTATACATACAGCATTTTGAGTCAGCAAGTCTACCGAGTCAAAAAGCAGAAAACGGGATAAATTTGGATTAATTGACAATTGTACCCCATTCCTTGACTTGTTTAACCTTTCGACTCTTCAGACGTGTAGAGATCGTGGACACCTTAACCAGAACTGGGTATTTCTGCTCGTTGTTTCTTCTAACCCGTAATAACGCGGAAATGCGGGCTATTTAGTTTGTATTCATGACTGTAACTTTGCGCACACTAAACAGGGACACAACGAAAAATAGTCACGAAGGCCAGCGCAAATTTGTTACTGTCGTGTCTTCTGGCCCTGTGCACCTATCGACTCGGCTGTCATGTGGTTATTAAATCTTTTGACTCCTTGGTCCCTCGGAAATAAGCGCGATATTGGTCAGACCATCCATCCAGTCAGAAGTTGCAAAGCGTCGAGAGTCCTATTTATTGAACTCTTGACTCGTTAGACCTCCTGATTTTTGGTTCCGTTGACTCGGAATCGTGTATATAGGACTCGGAACTGAAGTTCATGCTTTTGTCATCTCGACAGAACTGTTCAGCGGTGTAAAAGGCGAACCGAAGCCCTTTTTTTTGCCTGCACACTTTTTGCCTGTACATGTTATTGTCTGCTGTGTCTAGCAGAGGCAGGGACGACAGCAATGTCCTAATTTTACAGCAATCGGTTAAAAACCTTTTTTCGCCTATGGAATTTAAACTTGCTGAATTAAATTTTCCCCGTGCGAATACATGTAAAAAAAGAAGGCTTACTTATTGCGCGTCCGTGTGCAAAAACAGGTTTTTATTTTATTTCAATTAAAAATGGGCACTGCTGTTGCCTGCAGTATCCTCCAGAAAAAGGAGCTAGTCTATAAATTAGGACATTCGTGCAGAGTTGGAGCGAAATAAAGCCATCCGTTCCTCGAAAAAGAAGAAGCCCTTGACGTTCATTATTGTAGCAACCCCCTGCACGCCCCATCTGCCACTGCGTGTACATTTCGGTTACGACCGGAAACCAAAATATGATTCAAGCAGAAAACAAGGGCCTCAGAATGGCCTATAAATGGCAGAATCGAAATTAGTTGCATCAGACCGGTGTGACCCACGGATCTATCTTTGTCTAGGAGAAAGTATAAGTGACCTCTCGAAACGTCGATCACGCCAGTCTGGAGCCATTTTTAGTTGACTTTCGATTTTGCCTTTTGTAGGTCATCCCTAGAGTTTTGTTTTCTCGGCAGTTCTGCATCTCCAGCCCTGTTTAATTTCTGCTACTGGGTAGATTCTGGTGTGCTCATAAGAAATAATCACGCGGCTTTAATGCGTTCAGAAGTTTGGGATGCTCACTCTATCTTATTAGAAATAGTTCGGCCCATTTCGTGCTCAAAAAAATTGTGCGTTCAACTCGCAAGATTGTTTCTCTTTTGTGATTGCATTATGTGCTAAGTGCACCATCGAAGATATATTCATTCGAAAATACCAAATTAGTTTGAAATGACTGGCTATACTCATCCCCTGAAACGCTTTGCGCATTTTTTTTTTTTTTTTTCATAGACTATAGGTCGTTGTCTTTTTGTTTGTCAAAAAAGAGCACATTTCTCGAATTAAAAAGAACGTTGCCCTCGCCGGAGAGAGCTCGGGTCACGTCTAAGAAAATATTTACTTGTCACTTAAGACGTGTTTACTTGTTCTGCATTTCACGCCGTAAACAAACTATGCCACCAACAAACCGCACGACTTGTACTAAACAAGAATTGAATACAAAAAGGAGCTATTGTTTCGGTCTACGAACCTGTCTTGTGAAGGGTACACATGAAACTTCTTTTGCCTACTTGGGGTCGGGGACCTTTGTTTCGGAAACAAAGGTCCGACCTTAAAGCTTGGAGCCACTTTTTTTAATGCGTCGTATTTTTTGACCAGCTTCCTGAGGTTTTGGCAGGATCGAACAATTTCTCATCCGCGATGTTCGCGCCGCATGTTTTCTCGTGCTGCTGCTGTTGACGATGATGATGATTAATGGGCTCCCCAAAAAAACTAGCGCCATATGTGTGCCGTGCATAATATTGGAGCCGAATACGAAGCATCGGCAACCCATTTCCAAACTATACTACCACGAGTGGTACGCTTCACTCATATCACCACCGTTTAGCGCACAGGTAGGCTTCGGAAGGTTAAAATAAAACCACAAATACTTAAAAAACTAAAATTGCAGCGTACTTTTGGCCAATTATTACTGTCGGGTTGGGTTTTAAGAAATGAAAGAGAAACTCGGGACAAAAAACGGACGTCAATAAAAGCCGAGAAAAAAAGCGGAACAAGAACAAAACTAAACAAAGACAGCCTCACGCTGTCGAGAGGGAAGCTGAACAGAACAAAAACAAAAACAAAAACAAAACAAACAAACAAAAAACAAAACACTGTGTATAACAGCGGTGTCGGAAATAGGCAACTTAAAATCAGAACCAAAAAGAAAGACAGAAAAGATATGATGCCTCGCGCTTTCGCGAGCGGCGCCAAACCCAACAAAAACAAAACAAAGAAAACGACGCTCTCTGGCGCTGTAGGCTCGCGTGGCGGGACAAAACAACTGCCGCTTATTTCAACCGCACAGATCCGGTCAAGTCCTCCGCCCGGTCGTCTGAAAACAATGCTACGCACTGTATGACAATTACGTAACACAGAGTTTCCTTATTTATATACGTAGTACTTCTCTTAGTGAGGCTTGTTGCTTCATGCACACTGGCCACCCGATGTCACGGCATGCGACGTCATAACTCACTCGTCCGCTGCATTTAGTCCGAGAACGGTGCGTGACGCCGAACAGGGGTCCCGAAGTCGTCCAGCCTGTAGTGGAAAGGAAGTTACAGCCCATAATCATCACACGTGAAGCGCAAAACAAGCGAAAACAAAGCGAACGCTTCGAAGCACGTTACAAGTCCAGCGAAAATAGTGTAGACTAATAGGAGTTTACCAAAAGCTTAGCTTATGCAACGTTAAGGCTTTCCTCTGCTCGCTTCCGTCGGTCTGAGCAATAGAATCCATCAGTTACGCAACCAACTTATGTTTCACTACAGTAACGTCATGGGAGACGACGCCACATAAATTACGTCACAACTTTCAGTGAGGTCCAACCGGAAGTGACGTCACTCCCAGAAGTGTTTTCACGTCGCTGATTGTGCGCGCTCGAAGATTTGCATCGGCGAACATTGCTGAGTTAGCTTTGAGGTTAGCTTTGGCTGTGAAGTTGCAAAGCAATCCTACGTTGAATTTTCCTGCGCGCAGCGAAGTTCAACGCAGCTTCGCTCGTAAAGCTTACTAAAAAAAGAACGCAAAATAAGAAACGCGCGGTGGATTTAGGATGAAAATAGACATGGTGGCTTTGAGCGCACCTGACGTTGCGTGCCCAACGTGGCGGACAGAACACGCGCTCCCATGATAGATGCACAATCTAACGGAAGTGCACCGGATAGGTGTCCAATCGATCATTCGTACACGTCGCCCGCACGTTCGCGTTAAGTCCATGCCTGCTCAGTCCACGAAATGGGACACTTCATTTATTTCGGGGCCAGGGAAAAAACATACGTACGGCGGACAGTCGGGGCAGCGACTGCATGCTTTAAAGAACATTCGAAGGACCAGTATTAGCAAGGTAAGGTCAAGAGATCAGTAACAAATGCTGCATCCCAAGTTTTACGTAAAAATAAAAAAAAAGAAGATAGAAACATACGAGTGAAGCGCTCCTTTGTACAGTTGTTTTTATTGTTTTCGTTTCTTACCATGAAATTTCTTCTTTTTTGTTAATTTTTTTACCCTGCACTTGCCGCTTAACTTGTAAGGCTTGATAAACTAAAAACCAAAGCAAAACATTTAGTTATACTGTGAGGGGCACCTTCTTTTAGTGTTGTACGTGTTATTCTGAGACGATACTTTCAACTTGCGCATTATTAGGGAGTTTTAGTATAGCGGAAAGCACCACTTTAGCGCGCCCATAGCGTTAGCGGGCACGCTAACCGTAGCATAACGAAGCGCTATCCGTTCGCGATTGCGGCCCGCAAAACGTTAACGCTACAGCTAAAACGCTATACTAAAACTCTCTATTGCACGACACGCCGACGGATTCCGGCTTTCGACGGGGCGATATCTCTGTCGACAAATTAAAGAGCGCCTCCTCAAAAGAGTTCCTTCTCGTGCTTTACGATCCCTCCCTCATTTCATCCGCACCCCCGTCCTCCTTGGGTTGTATGCTGGTGAGCTCCCTGCGGAGCTCTATAATCAGGGATTTATACACATCCCCCTAACACCCCCGCAACACCCCCCCCCCCACCAGAAGGACTTCGACCCCCCGCCCCCCCCCCCCCCCAGAAAAAAGATTCCACAACCACAACCACCGTGCCTAGGAATTTATACCCCCCCCCCAAAAAAAAACATCCCACCGACACCCCCCCCCCCCCAAAAAAAATTGAAATTCTGCATAAACCCCTGTATGTAATACCCCCAGTGAACTTGCATTCCTTTTTCTTTTCTCTCAAAACACAACAACAAAGACAGCCTACTCACCCTTCTGTTTGTAATGGCATAATCAGTTGTAAGATTCCGCAGCTTAGTGGACGCAACGGGGGCGGTGATCAGGCGTAGCGGAGACGTATTTATAGTGACGCCCACATCGGTATTAGCTATCTAAAAATACATCCTGGTGATCAGACTAATAATGTATCGCTGAGCGTTAACCAAAGCTCACTTTTGACGAAATTTTTCGAATAGCCGACTGCTAACAAATTAACCTATAGGTGGCCAAGCAATCGAATTCATAGGCAGGGTTTACCTGGCTGCTGTAGGATCATTTTTCTTACGCTACAACTGATGAAAAAAAGTACCCCGCTGGGGTTTAAACACATACCTCCTGGTAATGTACGGCTGGAACTCGACGGTACCCAGGCCTAACTCTAGGGTTTTAACGTTTAGGGTTGTGGAATTATTCCAGAGGAGATTGCGATTGCAACAAAAAAGAAAAGAAAAGGAAGCTAGAGAATGTTTATCCCACAGACAGTTGTGACTCTTGATGCTCTTAAGTAGTCCCTACAAGGGCTGCGCGGGAAAGTAGGTGGTAAATCGTGACTCCTTCATCTACTTCTTTTAGTATCGGGCCTAACTGCCCACTTTTCCCCTTAAAATTGCGCAATTTTTATTAGGAAAAAGCCGTATATGCAATCCACCATAATTGCATTTAGTTTTTGTGGTCCTTTAAGCACAAAAACATTTTTTTTTTGCATTTTTCGCTAATAATTTAATAACCGAACCGGTCCGTGAACCGGTTCGTGCTGTGATTGAGTCGAACCGGAACTGAATCGAAACGAAATCGAACCGGTATATTTTTCAGTTAGACACACTGACATTTATCAGTTCGACACAATATATATATATATATATATATATATATATATATATATATATATATATATATATATATATATATATACACACATTGTCTCTTTGTCTGGCAGCACCTAACTCTCCTCTCATAGCGGTTACGCGACTTGTTCGTTACGTAAATGTGAGCTCAGATTGTAACGACCGTAACGGACCGCAACGTACCCGTTCTAAATCGCACCTGCTCTGCATGCAGCGTGACAAGAGCAACACCGCGTTTCATAAACACCGCCGTTTTATAAACCCAGAGTGCACGCGCCGAGAGCGACGCCTTTTGCAGGCAACTATTTCGCAAACTTCCTCGGTCGCGGCAGGTTTCAGTCGTACGGAGACGCTAAGTATATCACCGGAGGAGGCGCAATAAATATTGAATCCCGGGTCGTGCCATTCGGTCCTGCGTGGCGCCGTGTGTTTCGTTCTGCACGTGCGAGAGGAATGCGCACGATGATTACGCCTGTCTCGATTGCGGGTACGGGAAAATCATAGATACGGCACCAACGATGTCGGTATCTATACGGAGGGGGCTTCGTACGAGTACGCAATCAATTGACCTTGCACGCTCAGGGTGACTGAATGTGGCTACTGAATGCGTTCGTTGCTGCCACCGAGAGGGAGCCGGTCATTAGCCGCGACATCGCTTGAGCGACGTCATCCAATTTCGCGAAAAATTTTCCGACCGAGAAAGAGAGAAAAAACTGAGAAAAAGGAGAGAAGTGCAAAAGCATTCTGACATCAAAACTGCGTCAGAAGTGCGTCCAACCCTCGCTGAAAGCGCGTCCAAGTTCTGATCGTGAAACCTTCCATGGACCCAAATCGCAAACCAAGAACGAACGCGTGTGACAATTTTTCGCGCAATAAGTAAACGGTTAGCTTATTTAGTGCTTCTAACTAAGCGCATCTACAAACGATCTAAATGTATGCCGATACGTGGTTTATGAGAGGAAGGTACACTACTGAACTGCTTCATGATTGATGCGTGTACTGTCTTATCTAGAAGGGTTCCTTTTCCGCGATTTTCAAGACAGCGTTTTGACACAATGCAAACCCGGTTTCGCGTACGCGCCATGTGTCCAGAGATCTTATCAGGGCTTTTCGGTCAACCGACCGGTCTATGCAAGAAATGCACTAGTTTTTTGACAGGCCGCCATCGGTCCCACTAGAAAGCTCCCGCTTTGGACGCGTGCGGGAGCGGCCATCCGGGTCTCTCGGCAGAGAATCGGTTTTGAGCGGGGGATGCGTGCGCAGACGCGTCCTTTTCCGCTAATGCAACGTTTCCACGTGCAACGTTTTGGTCGCGTCTTGCGGCCGTCTGCGGCGCCTGGCGCCGACCCGGAACGGGCGTTGGAGAGGGCGAGCAACCACATGAGACGCGCGAAAAGGTAGTGAGAAACTCTATGGCGAAGAGCGCTTCTCCGATCCAAGTTGCCAGACTTACTTTGGTAAAGGCAGCATCGTTCTGTTTAAGTCATTCCTAATAAACTGAAGAATAATCAAAACTTCAACAAACAAAACACGTTAAATTGATGTTCTATTAAATAAAGTGCTAAAGAGCCGCCAAATAAAGAGCCGCCATGTTGCGTGCGGAGGGGGACCGGAAATTAAGGATAGCAACATCCGGCGCAGACGCCGAAAACGGACCGAAAATCTGGGATGCGCAGACACCGGCGCTCCGAGCGCGCTGCTGTGTATTTGGTGGCGCGCGCTGTACGCGCGTCGCCGCGGACGATCTCCAAACGCGACCAAACCGTCGCATGTGGTTGCGCCTTTAAGGGCCAGACGTGTCCGGCGTTTTAAATGCAGAGCATTTCTTTAACTCACATGTAGCGTCCGATGTCCGTCCGCAACAGCTCAGCGCGCAGGCGCGCCCTCTCCCCCACTCCTCCTCTCCCGCATCACGCTACCCCCCTCGCTCTCAACAACAGGTCCACACCCCTCCCCCTACACTATATAAAAAATAATACTTACCGGCGCCAGGTTTCGACCCACGACCCTGCGGGCGGAACGCAAGGTACATGGTGCACTACCCACTGCGCCACAAAGCCGACACAGAATGGAGGGCTACCAACGCGCCTTATATCCTTGACTCATTCAAACTACGTCAAGAAGCTGCTGATACAACGCATTCTCTACCTGTGGGCGGAACGCGAGGTACATGGTGCTCTTCCCACTGCGCCACAAAACCGACACACAATGAAAGGCTACGAACGCGCGTTATATCCTTGACTCATCCAAACTACGTCAAGAAGCTGCTGATACAACGCATTCACTGCCACCAACTCCCCAAACACTAAACGTTAACGCAATACACCCACCCCCTATGCGACGCATTTACTCGAGTCCCCCTCGCGGGGAGATGGGCCCTTTTTTTTCCCCTCTCCCGAACCGATCCTGTAGCCTTGGTGCGTTCTCCTGGCCGCCGCCGAACCGGTTTCCAGAGTGCGAATACGCGTGCGGATACACGACCCTCTCCGCTCATGTGTCCCCCGCTTAACTAGGTTACCACAAGAGCGTTTTACCATTTTCCGGTATAGATGGTATATAAACTCCGGTTAGTGCATATACCTACCGTCCGCAAGTACGAAGAAGTAGTGCACGAACAGGTCGTCGCTCTCGAAGTCTTCGGCCGTGGCTGCGCAAGAAAGGAGAGCGAGGGAATCGATGCGTAAGGATCAGCGGCTACGGCATTGTTGCAAGTACGAAGATCCGAGTTCTATTCACGGCTGCTTTTTTTTTTGTTTTGTTTTGTTTTTGATGGAGGCGATAAATAGAAATGAACGTGCTTTTAATATCGTTGCACGTTGGAGATACCTTAGCTGGTCTCAATTACGTGGCATGCGTTGGTTTAACGCTGTCGAAAAAACCGCAGCGATCCCGCCGCTGTATCATCGACGCTGTATCATCGACAATTGGCGCAGTCATTTAGGCCAGATTTTTCTTTAACTTCGCTGTGCCCATTGAGGAGAACTTCTCCTTGAGAGACAGAACTTCCCTTCATGTTACTTCTACCTCTTTGTTTTCCGCCTAATAACCACACACATTCTCTCTATTCTGGTGTGGCCGCGTTAATGTTAATGCTAATGTTAAGTTAAATTCATGCGTACGTGCACGCCACAGGGCTTCGGAAGTATTTACAGCGTTTGAAAGAATGCAGGAGTCGAAAGCATGCTGCTGTTACCGATGTTGCCGAAGACGAGCACCTTCGTTGGATCCATTTGCAAGGCCTGCAGCAAAAATCAGACGATCATTTGGTTTTAACAGCTTCCTTCTCCCTTAAAAAAAAAAAAAAACCAACAACTTTAAAACAGAAGTGAATTTCTGTGGGTCTTCTTACCCGCAGTGCACGTGAGCGAGCAGCTGCCAAGTCCAACGGACCGAATTTGAATAACGATGACACGGGACTGGCAATTTGTCTTTGAAATGTGATCTGCGCTGTCACAACGCAGAGAAGATTTGTTTGCTGGGCCTCGTGATTGGTCTAAATTGGTCTACCAAACGCAAGAATTTGTTATCAGGTGCGTTGTGGCAAAGCAGACCCACGGAAGCTTTTTTCTTGCTTTCGTTTATTGAAACGATTTCACTAAGCAAATGAAAAATGCGTAAGGCTTTGCTTTCCTTCCTGTTTCTATTTTTCTGCTCATCTAACAAATCACACTCCGTCTCCCGTTAATACGGCATAACCAACGTTTCCAAACACTTTTGATGGCGAAATGCTTCAGGGCTCGAAATGACCTTGCCCTTTTAAGGAGGGTGCGCGTCGTGGTCTGGTGAAAGGCAAAACGAAGAATAGCACGCCACACGCGCACGCTTTTAAGAGCACAGCAGCAATTGAACCAAAAGGTCACCGCTGAGACAAATATACGAAACGCTATGAAAAACAAATGAAGAACGAATGCACGTGACCAAATGTGCAGCTTTGTTCAACGGAAAAGCTCTTGCAGAGAAACGGATGTATTAATATTGGAACAGAACAAGCTAAGGTTGCAGCCGGAAACAAATTTATCGTCGTTGGCGAATCCGAGAATAGCGCGAGAGCAACGTGCTGCCCTCTGGGAATTCTTGGTTGCTCAATTGGCTCGGCAAGGTCACAGTTTCGTTAGAGGTGGTTATGCATGTACACATTAGTTAGGTTACGCTGCGCACAGTTTCTTCCAGGAAAGGTATACAGCTTGATTACCACGGAATTTTCATGGCTAGATTGTTATGAGAAAAAAATTGGCGCAGCTGGCACTAGTGGTGCAAGGCTGGATAAACAGCAGAGCTGGAGGTTGACCTAGCTTCTCCCCACACTGGCAGCGGATCTCGGGAGAGAGGGCGCAACCGGACCCCAGCAGTGCAAAGCCGTTTCGGACGGCACTGTAAAGCAAAGGCCATCAAAGTATGTACTGTGTCTTATTCAGTAGCAGTCGTCGTCAACCCTTTCGTCGTCGCCTTCCGACGGCACAGCCGCGTGCTCGATCATCGTCATCGTCTTCGGCGCGGCGGGCCCGTGGCGCGCCGATCGCTACGCGACGACGACGACAAAGGCGGGAGCTCCTCATGCGGCGCAAGCCCACGCGCAAGCCTGGACGACGTCGAGCGGTCGCCGCGAAGCACGCGCTCACGTGAACTCGGGGTTTTCTGTCTACGCCGGACGGATTTGTGTCGCCCTAAGCAGCTCTGCTGTTAAAAAGTAAACGATGGTAATGGCGCATAAGTTAAACGAAAATTAATTTAAACGCGTCTGTATAAGTTATGCAAAGTGAAACGGCGCTCTAGGCTCTCATATTTAGCGTGAAACGACGCTAAAATTGCATGTTTAACCAGGGTTTCTCTGCTGGTCCTGTTTCATCCATGCTTACGTTAGACGTTAGCACTACTGCACACAAACACAGCACGCACAGCATGCAGCGATCAAGGACAGCCGAACAAGGCGGCGCAGCGCAGCACCTGGAAAGCTTTCGCCAGCATGAAAGACGGACCTTAATCTTTCTGGCTGTCACGGCATTCTTTCACTCGGCAGGTGAGCCGTTCTGCGCATGCCGAGGCGTTGCCTATAGCAACGAAGCCGCCCCCCCCCCCCCCCCCCCCTCTTTCTTGCTGGCACGGCGTATTTCAATTGGCTTCGCACAAACGACGGGGCTTCTTTTCGCAAATGGCGAAGTTAGCGCTTCCTCGCAAAAAAAAAAAGTAGTTGTGTCATTAGTTGTATGAAAGTAGTAAGTTTTGTGTTACATGTTCGCCGACGCCACAAAAACGAAGAGACACTACACATTTACAAGAAGTGCACGGGAGTTGAGAACCGTGAGACTAAAAGAGAGAGAGCTAGAGCTCAAAGCCGGTAAGGATCAGCCCGCCAACACCGCGCGACATACTCACACATAGGCGCAACGAACGGACAATGCGTCAAGATGTTACGTGCACGCCATTACCGAGGTGCATTTGGTTTAAGTGGGGCTGCATTTGGAACCAACTGCGGAAGTCTCGGCGGAATGAAGATAGGGCCCGCCGCACCTACGTGTGCGCATGCGCGGGGTCTTAATTGGCCTGCCTTTTGCGCTGCATTTAGTAGCGACCAGCGTCACTAAATAAAGCCTTTATATAGTTACGCTAGTTGCGACCAATTAAAGGCGGGCCCCATTGTAATAGGCGACAACCCTACCCCACCCTCCAAATCGTGCACGGCACCCCTGCAGGCCAGCGAACTCAGCTAAAATGCGCACACCTAATACGAGACACGTGCACGTAACAATTTATTCCAAGGGAATGTTTAGCGCGCCCAAGGCCGGTGGCGGCAGTTTGTACGGCGCAATTTATCGTCAGCCCGCTGACGACGTAAACAAATTACTCTTAGTAGCCTTGCATCCGGTCGACCCTTTCGAGAGCGAAGAGAATGCGAGAGCGGTGGTATTTCCGAAATCCTTCTACGCCCCCTTTTTGTCCTCGGTGTGTCGAGGCAATTTGTTTGATGAGACGGCGGCCTGCGGGGCTCGTAAACGCTGACGCTCTACCAATCGGTGACCTCGTTACTCCTCTCGCGTGGATTGTCACGCGTATACGCTCGGCCGTCGCTCGATACTTGTTCCGTGTACCGCGCTTCGGTGGCTTGACCCTCTGCAATGTTTGGTGCTGGGGAAAGTTGGTGCTAGCGTCACTAAATAAAGGCTTGTAGAGCATCTGCACTCTTTTCTGTCATTGTTATGTGCAGCATGGATTTTCATTGGTCGGTCGGCACCACGTGATATTTGTTTACATATAGGCGCAGCCATTTTGTTTCCGGGGGTCTCTCTCTCTCTCTCTCTCTCTCTCTCTCTCTCTCTCTCTCTCTCTCTCTCTCTCTCTCTCTCTCTCTGCTGCGCGGACGCTACAGCGGCCGGTCACACTCTTCCCGTCACAACCGGCGGCGGTTTCGTTTGGAGAGATGGCAACACTGCAAGCCAGAAACTAGAAACGACATGCCCCCAGACGCTTCCGGGTGCACGAAGTGGCGGTATACTCTTAAGCGTAGCTTATTCAGTGACGCTAGTTGGTGACATTCCATACTCTTTGAGATCACAGCAAAGGACAAAGTCGAGTGGAAGGTTGGGCCACACGGGAGCTTGCCACTCGACCGAGCTTTTAAATGCAGAGCATTTCAGTAACTCACGATGTCACCCGCGTTGGCGTCCGTAGTCCGCACGCTCACTGCGCATGCGCGTCGAGTCGAGGCGAAAGCGAACACATCTCTCGCGAGGGGCATTGGATTGGATTCGAACACTCTCTCGCGAGGGGCATTGGATTGGATTCGATTGGATTGGATTGGCTTGGCTTGGATTTGGATTGGATTGGATTAAAGTGGATTGTGTTGGATTGTGTTGCGTCATAGCCGCGGCACGTTGCGTCATAGCCGCGGCCGGCAGACGCGCTTGGGCCGGCGCATGTGCAGTACCCTATCTTCCGCGGTTTCCTCTCCTTCGGGCGCGCTGCGCATATAACCGGTGTGCCGTTCTCCGGCCAAGCAACATCCGCGGTTGGCTCAAACACCTAGAGTTCACGCCGCTTTACAAGTACGCCAACTTCGTCGACTGTGACCGGCTTACGCAGTCCCCTCAACGTATGTAAGCGGCGGAGCGCGCGTTCGGAATTCAGTCAAGGGCGTCTTTGCATGGCTTACGCTTGACGTGACGCTTTGCTTGACTCGAGTAGATGCGACGCATTTACTCGAGTTCCCCCCGTGGGAAGATGCGGGCGGCTTTTGCTGTGACGCCAGGTATATAGATGCAGCGGATTGTTTCAAGCTGTGGCATAGCGGGTCGCGTACGCTGCAGCGGCGGGTACCGGTGCCCGACTCGCATGCGCACATTCGTTCCGGAGTCGCTCCCCCTCGAATGCATATGCGCGCATTCGTTCCGGGGACGGGCGACCCCCCTCTCCGTGCCCGCGCGCGCATGCGCAGTCGGGTCCCGGTACCCGCCGACACTCGCGTAGCGTACGCTAGCAGCTGTGCCAAAACTCTCTAAGGTTTTGCGCAGTAGTAAATGCCGTCAGAAGACAGTGAACGGGAGAGCTACTTCCCTTTTCACTGCCTGTGTTTATTTACGCACAACTCGCGGCAAACCTCCAAGATAGTTTTAGTCGGCTAAACGATGTGTTCTGGAAGCTGAGAAATCACGCGAGTATATATAGTTTCTGCTGCTTCTCCTAGGCGGCAGCACCTTCCTTGCTAGAAATGCCTTGAATGACTGTGTGGGCGGTTTTTCTTCAAGATGTGCGACACATGACCCTCTGCGTCATGTAAAAATGGAAGGCAAACGAGCGAGGAGAATGACAGCGTCATTATTTTATCTCTAAACATACAAAGCATCGTTTTATGTCGATCAAAAACCAAAGCAGCTTTGAATGCCGCGATTCTCATCTTAAATAAAAAATGTCACTCAGCTTTTAGCCCATTCATTTGTTGATGAGGACTGAACATGTGCTGATCACCATGGCCTACGCTTTACGCCAACGGTGAATGTCAGCATAGCGCAACAAGCGCCAATAGCATCACCAAACGCAAAAGCCGCGCAGCAATTCGATAAATTGGCAAACTAGCAAAAAAGAGAGCCTCGAACGGTGACAGGTCTGAATTTTGATTCAATGGTGCGCGCCACCATTCTGGCAAAGGGCTTGAATGGGGCGAGCCAAACCCAACGTTGCTAAATTGGCCAGATTTAACCCAGCATGCCACAAAAAAGTCGACCACTCGACCACTAGCCTATCTGCGGTAGCGGGAGGGCGGCACTGTCCCACACAAAGGCTGAGAAAAGCACCCAGCTCCCGTCCGCGTGGCCTAATGGATAAGGCGTCTGACTTCGGATCAGAAGATTGCAGGTTCGAGTCCTGTCGCGGACGTCTTTTTTTTTTTTTTTTCTCCTGTTGCCGCGGCAGTTGATGTCCCAGCCGCGCTGCTGGGAAGACGCGATCTTTTGCAACATGTAAAAATGGAAAGGAAAGAAGGGAGAGGAATGACAGCTTTGATTATATATGTATTTCTAAACAAACAAACCGGCGTTTTGTGTTGAACAAAAGCGTCGACAGCTTTGAATAGTGTGACCTTTTTTTTCAGACAAAGTATATATTTCAGGCTTCGGGTGAAGGCGGGAGAGAAAAAAAAAAGAACAAAAATGAAGAGAAAAAAAATGGCAGTAGAAAAAAACAACAAAACAACGATTTATCTTTGAACAGTTAAACAAGATCAAGTGCGTCGCGAAAAACTCGCAAATCATTGCCGTTAGTATTTGGCCCCAACATGCGTGCCTAACCATGCGTACTTTTCTGTGCGTGGGAAACTAACAAGAAGAAAAGAATTGAAACTGCTTCAGCGACCAAGAGAAGAGAGAATATCGTAGAGTAGAGTGATCAGAGGCATACAGATTGAGCCATGGCAGGCAGGAGTGAGAGTAATGCAGAGAGAGAAAGAGAGAGGCATTACGCATATTTTTCTGATTTCATTCCGGGGGCCACACGTATCAGCAACACGTATACTCGATAA